>NW_022103928.1:12453513-12519556 GCF_000313985.2 Echinops telfairi
TGTCCCTGGGTTTGTTAACACCTCTTCCCTTCCCCCCACCTCCCCCTATCCCATGTTCCCCGGGAACTGTCAGCCCCGTTGTTTTCTTGGAGAGCATTGTAATGGAAACCCCGCTCCTTCTTTGTAGTATTTTACTTATCTTCAGGCAGTGCCAAAGCAAGCAAGGAGGCGTCAGCTGCTACTGTGTTACTACGTCTCTATGTTTGCAGCTTCAGGCTGAACTAAACATACTGCCAGAAGTTCCTTTTGTTTTATCTGCTAACAACCCAGGATGCTAGGCTTTCAGTCAAGAGGCGAGCTGTTTCCTTTGGAAGCGCTTCTCGGCGGAGTTGGACTTCGTGTGCACACGTTGTTCCGATTGCCACCCTGCAGCATCCACCTCTTGTCTTTTTTGCTTCCGATGACTTGTTTTGATATTTTAAAAAAACTTTACCTGTTTATCATGCATATAGTTTAGTGTTGTGTTATATACTCACAAAGCTGTCCAGCGATCTCCCTGATGCCCGTGAGGTGAAATAGAAATTGCCCCTTTCAGTGATGGTGCGGTCTGGAAGCACTAATGTAAAGGCTCGCAGTTTGAGGCCCCCAGCCGCTCTGAGAGATGTGGCTGTTTGCGTCTATCAAAATGGGACTCCTGGAGACTCTATGGGAGTCGTTCTATTTTGTCCTATAAGGTTGCTTTGAGTAGGAATCCATTGTCTGCGGTGCGTTGGGGCTTTGGCTTGGGTGATACGGTGGGAGAAGCTTCGGACTTCAATTGAAAGCATCTGTCCCCACAGTCTTGGGTTAGCCACTCTCTAGCTTTGCATCTCAGGCACTGAATGTATTCATGCTTTGGTTTCCCCTTTTAGAGAAGAATAGAGTACTGATTGTCTCTTTAATTTATGTGAGGGTTAAGTATCCATTACTTAAAACCCCACTGCCCTTGAGTCAATTCCAGTTCATAGTGACCCTGCAGGACAAAGTAGAACTGCTCCTGTGGGTGTCTGAGACTCTTAGCTCTGTATGGGAGTAGAAAACCTCATCTTTCTTCCCTAGAGCAGCTGGCTTCAAACTGCTGACCCTACAGTTAGCAGGCCAACGAGTAGCCCCTATGTTTGATATCTACTCACTGTTAAGAAAAAAATGTGTATTTAAGACTCACTTTAAGCAATAATGCTCCTGAAATTATGTGTTATGAGTTAATTATCTGTAGTAGATATGGTGTCAAAATGTTGGTGGATAGGTATGGAAGGGAGAATGGGTATATATCCACAAATATATGTAGATTTGACAGATGATATATGGATGTGTGTAGTATACCTTTGCTCCAAATATAACCATGAATGTGGTGGGATGCATTAGAATAATACTACTTAAGATCAAAAGGGCAGCATTGACCCAAGGACAAAGAGCAGAGGGTTAGGAAAAGAGGGGTGGGGCCAGGAAGTTAGGGAGGAAGTGGGATGAGTAATAGGGATGCAACGCATGAGTTGAGACACAATTGTGTATGAATTGTTGAATGTAAAGCTGATGTAAAGGTCTGTTAACTGTCCCTTATGTCACAATAAAAGTTGAAAAAAACATCGGATTAAAATATAATGGGAAATTTCCACAAAATTTTGGAGCCCCTTTGTATGAGGATAAGTAAAGTATTTTTACTAGGGTTCCAGTTTATATATTTACAGGCTTATTCTGAATGAAATGCCTTTCTGATCAGTGGATGGCTGCAGATATCTTCTATCAGTAATACACGTGTCCTCAGGACTCTCCTTAAGACCTTAGGGGAAAAATAAGTCCCATCAAAATAGTGACTTCCGAGGGTTCTACGGGGCCAGTTAAATTCACGGCAGAGAAGTCAGCTCAGAAAGTTCCTTTAACAGTCCTTTTTCTTTGGATACCCAAGGGGTAATCTCAATAGATTTTCTAAAAGGACATCGGATTATCCGAGGGCTTATTAGAAAGAAGTTTTAAGAATATGGAAAACTGATTGGGGAGCAAAAGGCCAGGAAAGTTGTGCTGAGAATTTTCTCGTTACCACAATACACCTGTTCTTTCTTCCAGGGTAGCAAGGGCCGGCCTCTAAGAATTTTGTTGGGAAACCTGGTCCCAACCACTCTACAGCCCTGATCTAGGCTCCTCCCCTCTGCCCTCAACATTTAAAGAACGGTGAATAGGAACACAAGTCTGAGTCCCCAGCAGTCGCCAGAACTGCCATTTCAATGTGGGGTAAACCAAAGTGCACAGACTTCTTCCAGGAAGATTAAGCCAAGACCAAACACCCTGCCATCAAGTTGATTCTGACTCATTGTGGCCCTAAAGGAGAGGGTAGATATATAGCCCTGGGGGCTTCCAAGACTGTAACACTTTTACAGGGTAGAAAGCATTATTGTTTTCTCGCAGAGCCACTGGTGGTTTTGAACTACTGACCTTATAGTTAGCAGCCCAGTGAGCAAATCATTACACTAGGGTTAGAGCTTTCAGAAGTGTCTTAGACAAACCAGAGGAAATGTCAAGAAATAATAGATTCATGTTATGACACTTTTGTTTAATAAAGGTTTCCGGGGGTGTGTGTGTGTGTGTGTGTCAAAATGTTCATGAAAACATAGAATAAAAAATAATGCATTTTTTTCCAAATTTTTTTTGAAGTCCCCTTTTTAAATTATCCTGATATGTTTGCGAGTGTGTTTGTGTACGGACCCACATAGACAGCAACAGCTGTTGAAACTGTCCAGGTTCACTTGTCCTGTGCAGGCTTTTGTTGTTGCTCTAACGCATGCGATTGCGGTAAGCCCAAGTGCTGCGCATCATCTCCAGGTGACAAATCCTCATGATGGAGGTTGGTTGAATATGAAAGTGCCCAACATATGGTTACAGAGGGTCAGCTGTAATATATTTCCCGATGATGCATTAATACAGAACACACCGAAGTGGGTCCTGACACTGTTACCCCAAACTGTCGCTCTGTGTCTCTGGACTCATGGCTGTGCTGTATTGTGACCGGGCGTGCCGGTGCTCACTGAGCTCTAGACTCGTGGAATGTAAGTTGAAGTGCCTGGGACTTCAATCGCCTTATAAAATATTTCTGTGTGGTTCTTTATGTTCTTTTCTCCCTGTGTTACCGAGAGAATGATGGCAGAGATGATTGGGAAGCTATGTGGTCAAGAAAGCAAGGCGTTTTCATCACGGACCTTGAACCATCCCTGTGGAGAGCAGCCCTGCCTTCGTGTGCCCTCTTTTAGGACGATTACCAGAGTTATTCTGAGTTCATTCTGTTTTCCCACCTGCTCGATTTTGCTTTAGCAAGAACACTCCTTGTTTGTGCTTCTTTACTGCAGTCTGTTAAGCATTGGGCTGCTAGTGATTGCTCAGTGGTTCAACTGTTCCTCTCTCTCTGAAGGAGAAAGATGAGGCCGTCTGCTTCTGTAGAGAATTACCATCTCCCAATTCCCCTGGAGATGGTGTCTGTCCCCTCATGTCTCTATGAGTCGGAATTGACTCGAAACAGTGGGTTTATCTGACCCAAACCAATTTAGAGCCCAAACTGTGTTTGCTAACGTCACAAACTATGTGACCTTGAGCTGTGCTTGGCCTCTGAATCTCAGTTTCCTCATTTATAGAATAGGAATAGTAGGTGGGCCTCAGCGTAGGTGTGAGACGTGATAGAGATGAGGAATGCTTAGGGATTCGTGAATGCCTCCCTTAGGAAACAGTCACAACGGATTCTGGTTGCAATCAGGTCAGGTCTGACCGAGGACAAAACCCGTGTGTTAGGAACAGAGCTGCACGGGTTGTTCTTGCCTGCTATCTTCAAGGAGATCACGACAGTCGTCTTTCTGCTTTGCTTTGTGGACTGTAAAGAGCAAAGGTCAGAGTGCATGGCTTCTGTTCTCAGTCAAGAGTCCTCCACGTTGTGATCACCACTGACCCTGGTAACGCAAACTGGAGGGGCCGGGAAGCCTACTGACTACTGGGACTGTGTGTGGAAGAGATAACAGGTGCTGTCAAGTTGGTGCCAAGCAGAGGCTGCTTCTGGCCCCGAAGATGATCTTAAGAAGTACCAAGGTGACCATTTTAAATGTTAATGTTTATGCATTGCATACTAGCACTAAATATCCAGCCAGTATTCAAGCCTGTAATTTCATAAATGCTAGTGTTGCCTAGGATTTGACTAAACTAGATATTTAAAGAAAACTGATATTAAAGATCTGAGAAAAAGGCTTGTGGAAAACAGCTGTAGCAGACGTCGTGAGTGAGTGTCCTGCAGTATGAGGAACACTATACGATAAGCTGGGACCCACATGTGCTCCCTTTAGTCCCTCGCCTCTGCTTTACTTGATTCATCCAGCAAGTAATAATCAAGGACTTTAGAATGTTTCTAGGCACAATTGAACAAAAAGACCCAAAAACCAAAAAAAACCACCTCCCTTCTCGTTGGGTCTTGTCAGTGTTTTTTATTTTAGCTCTTCTAATTGGTACACAGTGATATCTCGTGGGCGAAATTTGCATTTCCCTAATGGCTGGTGAATATTAAGTCTTTTTATGTGCTTGTTTGCCATCTGTATATCCTTTTATTCGAAAAGATTCTTCTCGTCTTTTGCTTATTTTCTAATTGGATTGTTGCTGTGCTTTTCTAATGTCTTGAAAGTTCGCTATACGTTCTGGATGCCAGTCCTTTGTCAGATAGGTGGGTTTCCATTATTTTCTCCCCTGTATGTCGCCTGTTCTTGTTATGAGTCAGAATTGGCTCAATGGCAGGGAGCCTGAGTAGCTTGTCTTTTCGTATTCTTAACCGTGTATCATTTTTGACAGTCTTCCACGGAGCAGAAGTTTAAATTGTGAAATACAATTTATCCATTCATTGATGGGTTGTAGGTTTGCACCACATCTAAGACTCTGACGTAGGCCCAGAAGATTTTGGCCTGTGCTGTTTCCTAAAAACTCCCCCTCCCTCCACACCTCCCCTTTACCAGCTACGTTTTAATCTGTGGTCCATTTTTGGTCAATTCCTACATACAAAATGGAGATTAAATCAAGGATTTTTTCTTCTTCTTGCTGCCTATCATTTTCTGGAAATACTGTCCTTCCTCCGTTGGGAAGCTTGGCCCTTGAAAGGTTCCATTCTTCAGATGGAATTCTAGAGTTTTATAACTTGCCGTTATCTCTTAGAAGATAAAGGAACCGACTGCAGAGAAGTTAAATGTGGGAAGCCATTTGCATTGCCTTGGCCAAGGTTGGACTTGAACCCACATCTTCTGGCTCAGTGGGCACTGACTCGGTGACAATTGGTAATTTTTCCTTGGTTGCAGAGAGAGAATCCTATCCCTTTGTTGTTCCTTTGAATTCCGACTCATCACGGCCCTACAGGGCAGAATGAGCTGCCCCGTAGGATCTCTGGGAAGCCCTGGTGGTGCAGTTGGCCTGCTAACCATGGTGTCAGCAGTTTGACCCCACCAGCTGTGCCCTAGACAGGGCAGGGCTGCTCCTGTAGACATTTACAACCCCAGAAACCTACAGGTTCCTTCCACTCTGTCCTATAAGGTTGCTATGAGCTGGAATCATTTCAATAGCAAATTTTTTTGTTGTTGAAAATTTCTAGAAACACATTACCACATCTCTCTCCCACTGAGTAGCTGATAGGTTTGATTTTCTATTAGCAGAATGCATAACTGCTGTGCCACCAGGAATTCTTTGCATAGGCTATAGTCATGTCAAAGCAAGCTGTCCTGTCTGATGACAGATTGAAGCCTAAAGCAGAAAGACAAACAAACTCACTACCACTGTGGTAGTTATATAATTGTCAATTTAAGGATTGAAAGTGTAGGGGTGGAGCCTAGTCTGTCCATCAGGTCATAGCCAATGAGACTTCTGTGCGGGTATAGCCTTCCCCTGAGGATTCTGGGAATTCTGATGTTTCCTCCTTGGAGGTGGGAGACTCTCTGCTCACACCCTGGGAGGCATAGCAGCTGACAAGACACACGGACCCACCCTAGGTACTGGAGAAGCCATGCAGAGACGCTGCCAGTGCTGAGATGTTTCCAATGCCACTGGATCCACAGACTGTCTACCACTGACCTGTGATCTTCTACATTCAGTGTCATTGCATGTGTTTCGTGAGTCTGAAGAGGACTTTATAGATTGGTATCAGACAAATGGGCTAATATCAGACTTATGGACTGATTTGGACTGGGCTGGGATGCTTTCTCAATGTTCAATTGCTCTTGTATATAAGTCTCTTTCTTATACACATAGGTGTGTCCATGGGTTTGTTTCTGTAGTCTAACACAACTATCTAGTCGATTCCAACTCATAGTGACCCTATAGAACAGAGTAGAGCAGCCCCGGTGGGTGTCCCAGACTATAACTTTTTTTTTGTAGTGGAACACAAGTGAATTTTATCGTGTGTTTTTTAATTTTTTCTGAAATTTTCAAATATTAAAAATAGAAATAGCATAATAAACTTTCTGTACCTATAGGCATTTTTTACATTCTTTTTTTTTAAAATTAAAATATCATTGGGGTCTCTTACAGCTCTTATCACAATCCATATATCAATTGTATCAAGCATATTTGCCATTATTATATACTTAAAAATCATTTTATTGGGGACTCATACAACTCTTATCACAATCCATACATACATCAATTGTATAAAGCACATTTTTACATTCATTGCCCTCATCATTCTCAAAACATTTGCTCTCCACTTAAGCCCTTGACACCAGCTCCTCATTTTTTCCCCTCCCCACTCCCTCCTCCCTCATGAACCCTTGATAATTTATAAATTATTATTTTGTCATATCACACACTGTGCAGACTGTAACTTTTTAGGGAAGTAGAAAACCTCATCTTTCTCTTGAGGAGCAGCTGGTAGTTTTGAACTGCTGACCTTATGATTAGCAGCCCAATGTGTAACACACTATGCCATCAGGGCAGTCGTCCCAGTTTAATAATAGTGGTCAGAATAATAGCTTTTTGTTTCGTAAGTTCCTTGAGCACATATGCATTTCCTGGCGGTGTCGTTTTTCATGACGACCCGCTGAAGCGCTCGGTGATCTGATATGCTCCCTTAGATACCGGCTTTCTTAATGTGGTGCAGTCAGTGCTCACTCATGGCTGCCCCTGAAGCGCTGGAGGTTGGACTTCGAAGTGCCTGCGAAGAAAGGCCTGGTGATCTGCTTGACACAGGAGTCCACTCGTTGGACGGGAGCAAGCCTTGCGGAGCCCAGCACCACTCAGACACCCATGGGGCCAACCTGAGTCAGAATCTGCTCAACAGCAGCCGAGGCCGGGCGGTGCTTCAGTAGAAGCTAAATTAAAAGAAAAGAAGAAGAAAAAGCAAGCTAAACTACTCAGGATAAACATCACCAGGAAAATGTACCAGCTTGGGAAGGAAACATCTATCTGATGATACTCTCTCTTGATCCCCCGAGAAAGGGCTCTTTGGTGTAATCCCAGCCCCACTGTGTGTGCACAGGGTTCATATTGCGCTTCCCGGTTGCCAGGCTGCATCTGTTCTCTTCCTGCGTGGGGACAGAGGTGCAAACGCTGCCCTACCTGCCCCATCCCCACCACAGACTGCAGGTCCCTGTGCTTCTGCACAGTTTTCCCCTATCATCTCTCTCTAACATCTGCAAGGTTCAGCTCAGTTGTACTTGCACTGTGCTTTCCATTTCCCGCTGCTTGCCCTCCACGTCCCTTTGACTGAGTTGTTGTCCGACAGAGCTGACCCAGTGCAAGCCCTGGTTAATAGAGACTTACAGGTAACGGATGGAGGATGTTGTCTGGGTTTGACGAATAATCAAACAGATGGCCAAACTTGTTGCCTGGGAGTGAGTCTATTCGATTTCAGCAAACCTGTGGGACAGAGTTGGAGCCCTCAAGGCTGTCAGCCCCGTGGTCAAGAGTTTGTAACCACTAGGTAGGGCAGTGGTTCTCAACCTTCCTCATGCTGCGACCCTTTAATACAGTTCCTCATATAGTGGTGACCCCCCCCAACCATAAAACTATGTTCGTTGCTACTTCATCCCTGTCATTTTGCTACTGTTGTGAATCGGGCGACCCCTGTGAAAGGGTCGTTCGGCCCCCCCAAAGGGGTCACGACCCACAGGTTGAGAACGGCTGCACTAGAGGTCAGCATGGACTACAAGGCAGTGAGTGTGTAGGGCAGAGTGCAACTGCCCCGCAGCATCGTCAAGACTGTGATCCTTTTGGGAACAGACGGCCACGTCTCTGGACAGCCAACAGTTTGTGCTAACCATTGTCCCCCCAGGACTCCTTTCTGATGGACAGTCAGTAGGTTTAAATTATCCAGCCCAAAGTTTAGACATCTAAATAACATCACAGAACTGGGAAACTAGCTAGAATCATCTTTCCCATTTTAGGAAAAGATGGCTATGGATAACTGGAAAACATTTAATTGAGAGGACAATCGGATATTGCTTCCAGCCATTGCCCCCACCCCCAACCCACACGAGAGAGAAAACCAGTCACTTCACGTAGACCTGATGGCAGTGAGTGGCAGAGATCCTAGCTTGATAGGTAACACACTGGCTTCATGCTGAAATTTTAATTGTTAGGAAGCAGAGAATAGGGGGCCCTTTTTATTGTTATTGATTAAGTAATATTTTGAGGGTGATACATTACTGTCATAAAATAGTTATTTAAAAAAATTTGGGGGGAGGGAAATTTGTGCAAATCAGATATTTTAGATATATGAGCCAAAGAGGTGTGCATCTTTTCTCATTTTATTTCTGATGAGCACAATGTAGTTCGAACTTACTGTAGAAAACGTGAACACTAGGGAAAAATATGAAAGCTCCTTAAAGATCACTTGTAATTCCTTACTTGAGAGAAAGATCACTGTAAATAAGTGTCATTCTTTTCATTATTTTGCACATACATGCATTATGCATGTGTGTACATCTTTAAAAATTAAATTAGGTTTGTGCTAATCAGATAATTTGTATGTTGTGTTCCTTCTATTTTTAGTGCCAGAGCACTAGGAAGAAAAAGAGGCTGCATTCACATAGATGCCTTCGTGTGTTTTGTGATTTCCGTATCAACGGGCACTGATGTTGTTCCTGATGTTTCACTGTTTTTATTCCTGTGCTGAATAATCTTCAGCGTGAATTTTTGTTTCCTAATTACATTCTTGAGATGTGCTCTCAGCCCTCAGGAAGGCTGCACAAGTCTATTTTCCTGCCCATGCTCCTTAGCAAAACATCAACGATAATAATAAACTCTCGAACCCAAATCCACTGCCACGATGTACTCTAACTCATGGATAGGCCACAAGACAGGGTAGAACTGCCCCTTTGGCTCTCTGAGACGTTAAGTTTTTACTGGAGCAGGCAGCCTCATCATTTTCATGTGGAGTGACTGGGTCTTTAACAATCACAGTGGATGCTCTTTATTGAGCGCGTGTTATAGATGCCCCATCCTATTCTAAAGTTTTTGTGATGACTCATTCATTCCTCCCAAAACAATAGCCACCTTTTTACCAGAATCAGCCATTGAGTCAATTCTGACACAGCAACGCAGTGTGTAGCAGAGTTAATTATCGTTGGCGTTTTTTGGTGGATAATCTTTCAGCAGAGTTTGTCAGAGATTTCTTCTGAGGTTTCCCTGAGTCGGCTAAACCCTCAGCCTTTTGATTGGCAGCCAAGTACTTTAACTATTTGTGTTACCCAAGGAGTCTAGCCTCCCTTTAGAGATAAGTAATTGAGGTGCAGTATATGAAAATGCATATTTTTGGCAGTGTTCTCATCAACATTCAATATGATAATTAAAAGTTTTTCAGTTTGTTAAATGAGCCATAACCTCACTATTGCAGATTACATTGTTCTGATGGTACAAAGATTGAACATTTTATCTGCCACAAGGCAAACATTATTGTCTTTCTCTGCCTAAGAAAGAATTCGTTCCTGAAAATCTCTTAGGACAAATGCTAAATGTTCTTAAGTTGAAAATATAATTACCATTAAATTCAATAGGAAAAATTTGGACTCATGATTGAACTCCAAAATTACCAATTCATGCCACACAGCATTAAATCACATTACAACGGACACTATTTTTTAAATAGTTAACACCAGTCATCATAACATGACATAACAAGTCAGCTTCCATCCATCATTTATCCTATAATACACTTGTTTCCCCTTCAATTTTTGTTCTAACTTTAGATCTACAACCATCACTGCACAATAAGTCTGTTGTATTAAAAGTTAGAAGCATATGCAATGGTTTGTAATAACACAGGATGTTACTTTGCCACACACATCACAACATTATTACTATCATTATATTAAAAATGTTGCATCTATAAGTGTTGGCTGAATACCTTCATTCATAGTAAGGCGCACTATATATTTTATACCATAAAAAATATTTGATGAGTTGACTTTAGTTCAGTATCCGTTGTGACTTACAGACAGATTTAACTTAGAGATATTGGAGCAGAACTTGTCCATAACCTGCGAACTGCCTGGATATGGCACTGTGTCCTCAGTATATCCAGACCACCTATCATCCAGCTTCATAGAATGTATCACAAACAATAAGTAGCACGTGGCTGTGGTGCACTTAATATTCTACGTAAAAAACAAAAGAAAACTCCACTGCTCTTGAGTTGATTCTCACTCATAGTGACCTATATGGGGTGTCTGAGGCAATAAATATTTACCAGAGCAGAAAACTTCACCTTTTTCCCAATTAGCAGCTGGTGGGCTTGAACTGCTCACCTGGTGGTTAGCAGTCCAGTGCATAGTCCACTGCATCAGCAGGGCTTCTCGTTCGTAGGTGTACTTAGTATTCATCCAGGGTCCTGGGCGCGTAGTGGAGCATGTATTGGGCTGCTACCCAGAGGGTCGTCAGGTGAATCCATCAGCTGCTCTAAGGGAGAAAGATGAGGCTCTCTGTTCCTGGCAAGACTTACAGCTGTGGGAACCCACAGGCACGGTTCTAACCTGTCCCATAGGGTTACCATGAGTTAGACTCTGTTTGATAGCTGTGAGTTTTGAGAGTATTCATTTAATACTCAATGTTTATATAATGGGAGGCTTAAAAAATACTGTTTAAAAAATACCGATGAAATCAATGAAAACAATGCAAATGACTCATAAAATAATCAGTATTATGAACTAGCAAACCATGAGCACACTTAGAACAATCTTGTCTGATGCTTGCCCAATGTTGCTTGTTTTCCAGCTTTCTGCTGCTCACAAGGCATGCAGCATCTAAAATGACCCTGGTAAACGCAAATGAATGCCACGTGAGTCGATCCAGGTTTATGAAATGCAACTCCTCATTTAGTTGCATTCTTGTAACCTGATGGATTACAAGGTGGATGTCTTAGGGTCTTCCTGTATTCATAACAGTGGGTGTTGGTGAGGAGGACTCAGTTGGTGCAGGCGGTATTGTTCAGTCAAGCATCTTAATTGCATTTCACTCTTGCTGGTTTGGGAACAAGGCCGCCATGTGATTGGCTATCACTTGTGAAAGGAGCAGTAGGGGCAGGGTGAATGTTGGGAGGCTGCACTGAGAGTCCCATGGAAAGATCTCAGTGCCATCCCTTTACCACCTGTGTCAGAATTGCCTGGGACACTTTGTTAAAAATGCAAAATTTTCAGCCTCCAATATTCTGTGGCTAACGCCCAAGAATTTGCAATAAGTCCCTGCCCCCACCCCTCCGAAAAAAATCTTCCACAGGGTTTGAGACTCACTGGCTTCCTCTTCTTCGGGGTGGCCAGCATGGTGTGGGGCAGCGGCTGAGCTCCTCCAGCTTTGCTCAGGGGAAGGAGAATTTAACTCTACATTTGTCCCAGGATGATTTCTGAGGCAGCGTTCAGATGTGTCTCTACCCTGCAACCTCTTCTACCCTATTCTGAATCCATCCATCCACCCCACCTGTTCTACTTCTCTGCTGGGTTCGAAAATCTGTTGTAATGGCCACTCAGATTCCACAGACAGACAATACTCATGATTATGGGGAGTGAGGGAACCATGGTGGCACTACTGGTAAGAATTGATCTGCTAACTGTAAGGCCATCAGTTCAACTCTTCAGCCACTCTGTGGGAGAACAGTGAGCCTAGCTGCTCCCGTAAAGATTTGCAGCCTTAGAAACCTTACATAGGATAAGCATGAATTGAAATGGACTCAGTGCCGGTGGTTTTTGTATGAGGGAAGTTAATAAGTGTCATTTTCGGACCAGAACATTGTGGACCCAATTACTTGTCTGCAGTGTGGTGGTGTTTGTTTTTCGGCTTTCCTCCTTTTGCCCTCCAGCCAGTCCAACAGGTGTACCTTTCTGTGGTCTTTGACTTCTCAGCTACATGGCCACTTTGCTTCTTCTTGGATGGGGCAAGTGTGGCAAAAGCTTTGTAGTCCTGATGAATGCCCAAAGGGTACCCATTCGGTAAGGCAGCCTCCCTGAAGCACAGGGCTTTACTCCTGTGGTGGAGTGTGGAGTGCTGAGCCCGCTGCGCTGTCAGAATCCCTTCACATTGTTACCTCAGCTGCCGCCCTGCTTCTTCGCACGAGTCTCGGGCACACTGCGTGCAGAGCTCTTCTCTCCGATGGTCACAGACTCCTTGATTTGGAGACGACTCACTTCTGTCCAGTGGAACAGTGGAATGGCAGAACTGACCCATCCTCATGCAGACTTCACATACCCTGTAACAAGGGCTATTACTGCTGATGTCAGATGGATCTTGGCTGAAAGCAGAGAATACCAGAAAGATGTTTCCTTGTGTTTTATTGACTGTGCCAAGACATTCAACTGTGTGGATCATAACAAACTGTGGATAACCTTGAGCAGAATGGGAATGCCAGAACACTTCATTGTGCTCAGGCAGAATTTGAACATGGATCAAGGGGCACTTGTTTGAATGGAACAAGGGAATACTGCATATTTAAAATCAAGAAAGGTGGGTGACACGGTTGTATCCCCTCATCATACCTATTCAGTCTGTGTGCTGACCAAACCTCAGAAGCTGGCTTCTAGGGAGAAGAATGTGGCATCAGGCTTGGAGGAAGGCATATTATAACCTTCCAGAAATGTGCAGGTGATACAACCTTGCTTGCTGAAAGTGAGGAGGACTTGAAATACTTACTGATGAAAATCAAGGGTTGCAGCCTTCTGTATGAATTACATCTCCATGTAAGGAAGACCAAATCCTCACAGCTGGTGCAATAAATAGGCAACATCATGCTAAATGGAGAAAAGCTTGAAGTTGTTATGGACGCTCTCTTACTTGGATCCACAATCAACGCTCAAGGAAGCAGCAGTCAAGAGATCAAGACAAGTTGCGTTAGGTAAATCTGCAGCACCAGACTTCTTAAGCGTATGGAAAAAGCAAAGATGTTACTCAGATGACTAAGCTGCACCATGATATTTTCAGTTGCCTCATACTTGTGTACATGTGAAAGTTAGTGAAAAAAAGAAGACCAAAGGAGAACTGATGCATTTGAAGTATGATACTGGAGAAGAGTATTAAAAATACCATGGACTGCTAAAGGGGCAAATAGATCTATCTTGGAAGAAGTAATGCCAAGAGGGCCCCTTAGAGGCAAGGATGGCGAGACTTTGTTTTACGTATTTTGGCCATGTTGTCAGGACACACTAGTCCCTGGAGAGAGACAGCGTGCTTGGTGAAGTCGAAGGTCAGCACACTAGGGGAAGGCCCTCACGGAGATGGACTGTCAAGTGCCTGCAACCCAGAGCTGAAGCACGGAAATAATTGTGAGGCTGGCACAGGACTGGCTGTGCTTTGTTCTGTTGTGTGTCGATGGTTGGAACGGACTGCATGGCACCTACCAACCGTTTGCATGCTTCTCCCCGTCATTTGGTGCGGGGTTACAGTGACTACGGATGGAAGAGCCAGACTGAGGAGTTCAGTGGTACCACAAGGGTTTATTTTAGCTCTAACTTACAGGAAAAAGTCTTGGATTCTGTTTGTTTTTTAATTTCTAGAGAAAAAGGAGCAATTTAATACTTTTTTTTATGAGAACTCATTTGGAGAGAACTTTTGGGGAGCCAAATAGGGACCTGTGTTCCTATTTATTGGATATTTACTAATTACCAGGTTTGCCTTTAATTGCATTAGGTTTTTATTCTTAGCTTTTCTGTAGGCTTTTGATAGGTGGGCACGTTCAGCATTGATTGAATTTTCTAGATGAGGAAATTGAAATTCACAGACTCTGAGGTCATTTTATCATTTAGATTGCTGTTGACTTCAAGTAAGAAACATTGCTTCAGGCAGCTGAAAGAATGAAGACGTGTATCCCCAGCCTCAGGCCAGCAGCTGGCGGTGAAGTGATGGTGACTCCGCCGTGCCACTCTCTGGGCTGAAGATTTCGGCTCTGGTTTTACCTTCACTTTAGAAGCAAATGGCTGTCATTTTGGGGAGAAAACATCCAGAAGGAGACTTGTTGTTCCCCTAGGGAGAGAGGGTTCTTTCCATAACCCTCCCCTCAGGATTCCTCTCCACATGATGACCAGGTCCTGTGCTTAGCGCTAGTCGACAGAGATATGGAAACTCCCCTGATTGACAGAGACTGTTCAGTGGCTTAGAAATGATACTAGGGAATCTTTTACAATGCCCTTTATGGCTACTTGGCAGTTGAGTAACTGAACTAGCATTTGAACCCTTGACTTCTTTTTGCTGCACAGCCTCCTGAAATAGCTGATGGCTCTAAAGACCTTTTGTTGCACCTTCCCTTTATTGGCTTCATGTTGGAATTAAACTTTATTGGCCAGGGATTGTAATTTTCTTCTTATTTAGCTTACTACCCTATTCAGAAAAAATTTTAAAGTTAAAACTTTATTAATTAAATTTAAAATATTTTGTACTATAGCCCATAATCCAGGATAAAGTGTAATTATCTGCTTTTGCAGCTTCCTGGATGATTCAAGTGCCTCCAGGGATTGATAGCACCCACTTTAGGAAACACTGGTCTCTTTGCCGGCTTTTTTTGTGGGTCGAGGCTGCCCATCAACTAAGTCTAAAGGCATCTTCGGGCCAGAGGAACTCCTAACCAAGGCAGAAGGACTGCATTTGCATTCAGCTGCCTGCTGCACCAGGCCCCATAGTGGCTTGAACAGCTGCACACGATCAGAGGAGAGGTGAAACACTAAGTGTAACTATAAGCTGGAAATGTGTTGATGTGTGTCAACTTGGAAATCATGCAGAGGCCAGTTTAAAAATTTTACAGGGCTAGCACAGCACATCACACTGCCATTGAGTGGATTCTGACTCGTGGGTTTCTGAGACAGTAAATCCTTATGGGAGCAGAGATCCTTATCTTTCTCCCATGGAGCAGCTGGTGCATTTGAACCACTGACCTAGTGATTAGCAGCTCAACGCTTACCTGACAGTGCCACCAGGCACACAGCACACAGGACCACTTAAATGACAGACAGTGCTAAGCATTGTCATTGTATTTTCTCTTTAATACAACAATCTTGTGAAGTATTGTTGTTAGGTGGGTGCTAACTCATACAGCTCTTTGTACCACCAAATTAAACTCTCTACCTGGTTTTGTGCCATCCTTACAGTCATTTCAGTGTTTGAGCCCATTGCTGCAGCCACTGCGTCAAGCCAGCTTGTTGACTATCTTCCTCTTCTTCTCTCCCTGCTTGACTGTCCTCCCTGGGTTGGTAAACCAAGCTCTCTCCAGCAGTGCCTGCAGCCACCTACTCTTCCCACCTGCCTCTTACTGAGCCCTGCTGCTGCCACTTCACCACATCACTGGTTCACCGGCCTGTGGCCTGGAATGAGGAGGCTCAGTACACAGGACCTTGGGGTCCACATGATGTGTTTCCTCCCGACTCTTCTTACTTGATGGTAGTGAGAGCACCCCTTTCAGCTTATTTTATACCCAGTACTGCAAAATTGACCTAATCCCACATTAAGATTCCCTAATTATAATGAACCTTGGTAACGATCACTTAAAATGGAGGCATATCATCCCATCACCACCCCCTAGACTTGGTTATGGTCCACACATTCAGATGCCTTTGTGTATTTGGTAAGACAATAAATATCCTTCATTCCGTGTTTTCTGAAGTCTATGAAACGTGCATAATCATTATCCTCATTTTATCCCAGAGGAAATTGCAGTTCAGTGAGGATATGTAGCCGCTTGTGTTCATGAATCTTGCAGATGGTAATATTAAGGTTTGAATTTAGGGGTATGGATGTTTTTAAAAGGTTTAGAATAACATACACACCCCCCCCCCCAAAAAAAGTCCATAGAACATATGTGCACAGTTGGACATGTAATTGTAAAGTGAGTACTGTACCCTAGGATGAACATAGAACATTACAGCCCAGAAAATCTCACTGTGCTAGCATTCTTACCATTTGGTGACCACACTTCAAATTTTTGTGGTACCCATTTAGTTGTGAGATTATTTAATTATTTAATTATTTTTGTTCTCAGGAAGTCATGTTTAGTATTTAGTGTGTTGTCTTAAATAGAAAATTCTGTTCTTTATATCTAGGTTCTGATATCCATTGCAATGGCCGAACAGATTTAAGACAATATTACTGATTAAACAGTTAATTAAGGAAGTTAATAGATTGTAATGAAAGTGAGAACCGCTTAGGATACAGTTGTTCATCAAGACAGTTACAAAGTTCTTTCAGGTCTGCTAACAGATGCCCTAAAGGGAAATACCACTCCTCTGGAAGCCTCAACCCGAAGACATGGAGCTTGAACTCCGTGAGCCAGCAAACCCTGACTTTGGTGCCATAGGCACCCCACTCCACCAGCCAGCCTCCTGCACAAAAGCACACCGCTTTACTCTTTTCTGTCGACTGAGAAGTCCACCACTCTGCATCCTCTGGCTCCTGGTTCTGCTGCTGTTTCTCTGATGTTACAGCTGCCTTCCGGATTCCAGAGCATCATGGCTTAGGTGTCAGAGTTCAGAGGACATGCTCAACTCCTGGCTCCTGCTGGTAATGAGATCCCTACTCCTACATCTCGGGGCTCATTTGCACATAGCAGGCTAGCACTCCAGGGAAGCCTGTTGGCTATTACTCACAAGTGAATCTTATCGGTATCTTCCCCACCTTCATACCAGACTCATGCAGGAAAGGTTCTTTGGTGGGAGTTAGAGACTTTGGCTGGACAAGTCACATTTCATAAATCAGTGCCCCTGCGTTGGAGATGGCCATGGGGCCCAGGAGGCCCAGGCATAGTGTTCCTTTTCTTCCACTCTTCACCTTGGTTGAGTCACATTTTGTGTAAAGGATGTCCGGCCAAATGCTTGACTACAGTGGTCCAGATAAAGAGTTGGTCAATTGAAGGTTCCAGGGCAGACTTTGCCTGCTTTTGTCTTTGTTCATTTAGTGGCTTAGTTATGTAAACCCTAAACAATGTCAGCAATAGAGTTCACTCATTTTTAGTAGGACGTATTTTGTACATTTATGTAAGCCAGTAAATTGTCCTCACACCTTATTGATTAAAATGTCCTAGCTCAAGGACTCACAAGTATAATTTCTCCAAGACAGATTGTACTTTAGTTTTTTAAAATCTACCGTTGAGATCTGTGCATGATAAAGTGGAACCAAGTGGTTATTAATTTTTCATTGAAACCTTTTGAATAAGTGTTTTCTCTTGGTTGGTTTCAAAAGGAGTCATATTGCTGAATCTAATTAGAGGCAGTTCATGTACTGTGGGCTTATTAAGATTCAAGACATTTTTTTATTTTAGTCTGTCTGATATCCCTTTTTAATTTCACTTACATTTGAATTACTCTAAACATCATCTGGGCATATTGAAGATACTCAGTATTATTAATAATGGTAGTGTTGGTGAATCTGTTCCACTTCATTCTTCCTAAGTTCCGTAACTTTATTCTTGATTCCGGTTTGTGAATATGTGGTCCTATGCTACCCTTCTCTTTTTCCCGACAGCCACAAATAGTCGATCATGATGCTATTCTGATGGCCCAGAGAGACACACATAGTCAATCATGATGCTATTCTGATGGCCCAGACAGAGCGGCAGGGACTTTCTTCTAATTCTCCCAGCAGCCGTTCCTAGTTGGTCGTTATCTGGCTCTTTGCTGTCCTTTGTCATGACACTGGCATTCTTTGTTCTAAACGTGGATAACCTCCTTTCTTAATAAACCACAGAACTACAAGACCTCTTGATTAGGAAACATTAATAACTTTTGAAGACATTCTTACATTGGGCTCTGTTTCCTTACCTGTTTGAATTAAGACCTCTCCTTCTGCATTGTTTATGAAGTGCTGAGTTTCAGTTCGCAGTGATGTAAAAATAGCATTGATTTAAGACACCGCTGATGAATAGAACTGCTGTCAACAAGTTGTACACTTGTAAAAAATTGTCTTTTAAAAGTTGTATGACAGATACACGGACAGAAACTTCCAAAGAGAGAGAACTGGCCGAGGGTGCTTATGGACAATGAAGCACTTCATAGGGTTTGGTTCTTGGTTTGGAGGTTTAGGGTCATGATCTTTTTGGGACATCACAGTTAATTAGTCTAACAATGTATGTAATGCATCAGTTCCCAATACTATATTCAGTGCTAGTTTTTTGCATAGTTTTTGGAGCCTTAAAAACTTGTAAATGGCCACCCAAGACACAGCCCAAATTGGTCTCAGCCCTTCTGGGGCACCAGCGGGAGAAGGAGAATCGAGACTCGGAGGAGGAAATGGATGGTGAGGCAAATGGCCCCATGAGCCGCTGCCTCCTGCTGTGAGACCAGAAGGCTGTCACCCATCACTGGATATTGTGATCAAAGATTGTATTACAGAATCTTGATCAAGAGGCCGTGGGGAATGTAGAACAGAGTTTCAAATTCTCGTGGACTCTAGACTTTCTGGAGCGCTAAAGGGTGGAAGAACTCTTGTAACAGTTAGCACGAGATCATCTTTAAACCTTAAAACTAAAGTATACCTGGCCATCATCTAAAAAGTGAACAGTCGTCATGAGTGGCGAAACTGGGAGGGTAAAGGGAGAGTGGATAGGAAAGAGGGAACCAATTACAAGGAACTATATGTGACCTCCTCCCTGGGGGACAGACAACCGAAAAGTGGGTGAAGGGAGACGTCGGACAGGGCAAGATATGACAAAATACCAATTTATAAACTATCAAGGGCTCATGAGGGAAGGGGGAGGGGGGAGGGAGGGGAAAAATGAGGACCTAATGTCGGGGGTTTAAGTGGAGAGAAAATGTTTTGAAAATGATGTACAAATGCGCTTTACACAATTGATGTGTGTATGGATTGCGATAACAGTTGTATGAGCCCCTAATAAAATGTTAAAAAAAAAAAAGGGAACAGTCGTTTCGATTAACTAATCAAAACGGCCTTCCTTGAGCATTATACTCTTTTAAGAACTATCTGCATGGGAGCAAATTGATAGCTGCAAGTAGCAAGATGTGATCGGAACCTGAGGGGATGGTGAGTTCGTATGCGTGAGGGCGGAACAACTCAGAAAAGGCAGGTGAGACTGGCTGCACAGCCTGTAAAGAGCACCACTGATGCCGCCACGGAACTGTACATGTGGACGCTGTGGCTCAGTCTGTTTTGCTGCGCCTCTTTTTAGTAACAGTAACAACCAAATAAAATGTAAAAGCTAAAGGTTGAGGGTAGACCCTCACTCTCGGATCTTTTGACCAGTTCTGACGCCAGCAGTTGTTCCCAGCACTCTCTCTTCCTGTGCACTCAGTAGTTCATTGCCTTGGCCTCGCAGACCTGACTCCAGAGTATGGGGTGAACAGGCTGTCATGCTTGGCTGGCTAGCAGCCCTTTTCTTGGTTGTACTAGCCCCTTTGCTTCCGCTCCACTTGTGTTACCACTCTTTATCTGGGTGGACAAGTGTTTGGAGGCACCCCACTCCACCAGAGCTCCTATCTGAGGACACCTAATCTCTTACTTCATGCGTTAGGCAGCCCACGTAAGCCCCCTTGCTCGATGGGCGGGGAGCCCCACTGTAGCTGTTCCATGCTGCTCTCCTGGTTTCTGCCTCCCAGGTTGCTCCCACTAGTGATGCCTTGTGCCGTCTTACGCCGTCTCCAGTATTATGTTGTTTGTGTGGTGCCATCCAGTGGGTAGCAACCGTATGCACGACAGAATGAAATGCCACCTGGCCCTGAGCCGTCCTCACAGCCGCTCCTGTGTCTGAGTTCACTGTGGCCGCCGCTGTGTCAGTGCAGCTCTGTGAGGGCCCTCCGCTTTTTTCTGTCCTTCCACTTTGCCAAGTATGAAGTCCTTCTCCAGGGGTTGATCTCTGCTGATAACATGTTGAGAGGATGTAAGATGTAGACTTCTCGCCATCTTTGCCTCTAAGGATCACTCTGGCCATATGGCAACATAGGTCTCTTTGTTTCTCTGGCAGTCCAATTTGATCCCTTGGCTTTCAGTATTCTTCTCCTGTACCATAATTTAAATGTATTCATTCTCCTTCGGCCTTCCTTATGTATTGTCCAACTTTTACATGTATGTGAGACAATTGTAAATATGGCTTGTGTC
This sequence comes from Echinops telfairi, assembly GCF_000313985.2. Classification (NCBI taxonomy): domain Eukaryota; kingdom Metazoa; phylum Chordata; class Mammalia; order Afrosoricida; family Tenrecidae; genus Echinops; species Echinops telfairi. The sequence goes on from NW_022103928.1 coordinate 12,474,004, forward strand.
AAGCACACGTTAGCCATCAAAGTAACATCCTTGTTTTTCAATACTCTAAAGAGGTCTTGTGCAGCAGATCTACCTAGTGACCGCTGTTTCCATGAGCATTGATTGTGGAACCAAGCAAGACAAAATCCTTGACAACTTCAAAAGCCTTTTCTCCATTTGTCATGATGTTACCTATTGGGCCAGTTGTGAGGATTTTGGTCTTCTTTACAAGGCTGCAATCCTTCAACTTCATCTGCAAGTACTTCACGTCCCCCCACGTTCAGCAGTGTTACAGCTCTCGCTTGTTCTTGCGTCTAGGAAGTTCTCAATGTAAGGACCCTGGATCCAAATTATTCTCTCCCTTTCAGCACAATCTTCGAGACTGTTATAGGTCCCTCTGAACTTCGATCAGATTAGCCTTTTTATAAACCTACCCTTCCCACCAAGACCACCAGTCAATCAATTTCATTGGTAGGCCATAGTAGCTGAATTTGCCTAGTAACTGAACAATGGCCATAAGGATTTGACATACTTATTTCCGTAGAGAGTTACATAATTCCTCCAAGGCTAAGACCTGGCCAATCATTTTGGCAGAAGTGCAAACCCAGGGCCAGCAAGACTAGCAATGAAGAGGACCTGTTACACTGCAGTCATGTAGTGTGTGTCCGGTTTCGTAAAGTTTTCTCTTGTTCATAGGCCACAATAAGACTCCTCTCTCCCTGGAATGAAACTCCAAAGGACACAGTTTAGACACAAAGCCACAGCTGCTGGGGTGTGAGAAGGGTGTCTTAGGAAGGAGGCTGGTAGGGAAGGGAAGCCCGGATCCTGGATGTAAACTGTCCAAATCAGGAGGTGTCCCCTGGATGGCACATACAAAGAACTAACAGCAAGCAGCTCAGCCAAAGCAAAAAGCACTAAGAAGTGAGCTGCCGTCCAAGAGGCAGAGTTTACACGTTGAGTCTGAATATGTGTCATCCATGAATCACTTTTCACTCAGAACTCAGCTATTTCCCCTTATGTCTGATACATGCAATGTAAATATGCTTTTCTCCCGCTGTTCAGTTGCCAGTCTGACTTTCCTATGCTTAATTCACAGTTGTTGGGCCTAGAAAGGCAGCAAGAGGTCTGCAAAATTCTTACCTTGTGCACAAGGCAGGATTTGGATACAAGATTGTAAGGCTGCTGGGTTCTGGTGCAAAGGTGGCCCTCCTGTCCAGGGTTACTTGATGGTGCTTTGCTGGCTCTTTAGAATGACATTGGAGATAGTATTGAATAATGCTAAAATAATGGTAATAATCAATGTTAGGTGCTAATGTTAAATGAACTTTAATTATGTAGCAAACCCTGGTGGCATAGTGGTTAAGCATTGGGCTGTGATCCACAAAGTCAGCAGTTCAAGACCACCATGTGCTCTGCTGGAGAAAGACAGGTTTCTACTCCCGTAAAGAGTAACCCACAGGGTTAGTTCTACTCTGCCCTATGGAGTTGGCATGAATTAAATGGACTCGATGGCAGTGAGTTAATTACATGAGAGGCACTGTTAGAAGCACATTACCTGTATTGACTCATTGTATTCTCATATGTCTTGGAAGAAGTACAACCAGAATCCAGAATACTCCTTAAAATCCAGGATGGCTAGCCTTCGTCTCATGTACTTGGGCATGTCATCAGGAGAGATGAGTCTCTGGAAAAGGACATCATGCTCGGGGGGAAAAAGAAGGTCAGCCCAAAAGAGGAAGGCTTTGGCGATGGACCGCTACAGGCGCTGCAGCAATGAGCTCAAACATGACAATTGGGATGACGGCGCAGGACCCGGCGGTGTCTTGCTCTGTTGTACACAGGGTTGCTGTGAGCTGGAACTGACTTCACAGCACCTGACAATAGTTAAAATCGGGAGAAAGATGAGGCTGTCTGCTCGTGCCTGACTTACAGCCAATCTTAAGGCACAGATGGCTTGAACACAATTAGTTACTAGGTGGTAGAGCCAGGAGTCAAGAGGGAAGGGGAAGATCATTTAATTTGTGTAGATATACACATATGCACCCATACTAAAAAATGTGCTTGGAATTGGGAGATGCTGTTCTAGTAGGTTCTTGAGCAAGGTAAATATGGAAAATACCATTTTCCTGCTGCTGTATTTTATCAAGTTTACTGGTATGAACTTGGTGCAGGAAAGGTTAAGAAATCAAACTAGGTGTAGGCCCAAAGATGAAACCTTTTAGTTAAAGGGATTTATAATGCGTGATATTTTCTTTGATGGGTGGATATTGCCTAGACAATTGTTTATGGACCATGTGACTAAAATACCATATGAAAATTTTATACCAAATGAAACAAATTATTGTATAAAGCAGTTTGAATGGAAAGGTGTAAATAAAGTGACTTAGTGGTTTCTCTGGGCTAGAATTGCTTGAAATGTGCTCAGAGTCCCACCGGCTCTTGACTGCACCTTTGAGGATGGTCGTGGCTCCAGTCAAGAGTTGACCTTTCTTCTGAGGTTTCTCTGTGGACTTGAACCTCCAATCTTTAGGTTAGCAGTTGAGCATGTTAGCTGCACCCCCAGGGATGGCATTCAATTAGCACACAGTGTTGTTGTTTATTTGCGTAATGAGGGTTAAGTGTACATGTTGTGGACAAGCTGACCACAGACACTCATCTGTTGGTGACAATCTGAAAAAGGAACTAAGAAAAATGAAGAAAGCCTAAGAGTTATTTGGGACACTATCAAAAGAAAAACTGAATGTATAATTGGAATTCTTGGAAAGGCAAGAGAAAAAGTATAGAGGGAATTTTTGATGATGTAGTGACACAACTTCCCTAATGTGGGGACAAATAAGGAAATGCCATTCCAAGCAGCTCAACAAACCCTATACAGGATAGACCCGCCCCCCCCAAAGAAGACAGAGCATAAACAAACTTAACAAAAGCAAAGACAAATGATTCTGAGAGCAGCACTTGAACAATGAATTATCAGCTACACAGGGATACCAAGAAGGCAAATTGCTTAGACAAGACTAGGAGATACCACAAAACACTGGTCAACTGCATAAAATGTTTACACTGTGAAAATATTTTTATGGTATTAAAAAATGTATTTGAAGTAACCAACGTTAGCTTGAACCGAAGAGGATTGTGCAGTTGAAGGACAGGAATAGCATTAGACCCACAATTATAAATTTTCCCGGAAGTTCTCCCTAGCTTGCCCATTGAACAACTGTCCATTAAAAAGTCATTTCTCATATTTGCTTAATGAAGTTAGGGCTTTACTCTTGGTGGATGAACGAACTGAATACAGGCAGGCTGTATTTAACTGATATTTACTACAACTGAGCGTTGTTATGGCATTTTATTATGAACTATCTATTTAATATTCAGATGGACTTGGAGAGAAGATGAATAGAATTAGACCCATTACGTTATTTTAGAGGCTACAGAACACAAGGAAAGGAAATATGGAGTGAGTTAGGTTATCTTGTCTCTGTAGACTGGCGCAAACTCGTTTTGGAAAGCAGGCAAAGTTCACTTTGCTTTTGCTTTGACCTCTGTGTAAATGACTTTACTACAGAAACTGATTGCAGTGTACTACGATGTTTATGAATATTGATATAATAAATATTTAATAGATGCATTTTGCTAGTAAGTACTTCATCTACCATGGAATTAAGGGGAATTGTACCTGAATCAGTCTGTCAGACAGCTAGAAAAAAATAATTGTGTCCTTTTGAATAACTTTAAGAACATTTTTTTTTCATTATTAATTTGTTCTTTCCTTTTGTTTTTTGACTGAAGCCCATTCACTAAAATATGCAGCCCCTGGGCATTCTTCCTTCTACCCAGGTGTCCTCGCCCTGAAGCCAATAGAAGAGGCTGGATTTGCATATCAATGCAAAATATTACTAAATTGCTTTGTATCTGTCATTTCCTTTTCCCCAAATCTGTAGCAAATCAAATGAATTCTTTGACTGTGGAGATGATGATGTAGTAATTATAAAACACGAAAACATTGATGAGATGCTGGCTAATGCATGCTTCAAAGGCAGGATTTTGTTGTTCATGAATGATAACTTGGTACTATTGTTCGGGGTTCCAGAAGTTTGGTCTGAGTCCTGGTAACCTTGGAAACGTGGCTTGGCCTCCCGGCGTCTTTTCCTCACTTGCAGTTGAGATACTGTTGTTCTCACCTCCTGGGGCTGCTGGAAATGAAGTGACCACCCGGAGAACAGCACCCTCTCTGGACACTGAGCACCGGGCACTGCGTGACTGTGGTGGGCGGCAGAGAGGCCCAGTCTCCAGAACCCCCCACTGCACTTCGGAGTCTGCTGCTTGGCAGAGGAGGCACTCAACACATGTTGCTCCTAAGTACAGTTCTCCATAACCTTGCATTTGAAATGACTTGTTTCACCACTGGTAGGTAAGCTTGTTTTCTTAGCTTTGGAGAACTTTGGAGATACATGAATAGACGTAAAGGCTGAAACCTTACCATTCTAGAAGCAGGACCCCTGAGCTATTACTCCAAGGAAGTTCCTGGCATTGTCTAACATTGTCTACTGTCCTAGAAATCTTTACTGTTTGTCTTATCCAGAAGATGCCAGTTGTATATGTATTAAAGAAAACAAAAACAAAGACATCCCAAACTATTGCCATTAAGTCATTTCTGACTCATCGTCACTATAGGACAGAGTAGAACTGCCCCTGGGAGTGTCCAAAGCTGTCCATTTTTATGGGAGCAGAAGCTCTATCTCTACCCAGTCATGCTTCCCCCTAAGAGGTACTGGTGGCTTTGAACTGATAACCATGTGGTTAGTAGCTATATTAGGCTGACTTGTCTCAAGAAATAAAGCCAGTGACACTCTTATTTGTATAAGAAAGAACTTTATATCAAGAAATAATTTTATATCAGAAGGCATCCCAGCACAGTGAGTCTGATGCCAGTCCGAGTGCTCTTCACTTAAATAGCCGCAGGCCGATGCAGGGAGATCACAGGTCGGTGGGTGCAGACTTGCCTGAATCCAAAGGTGGTGGAAACCTTGCAAAGTGTCGGCAGCTCCTAGGGTCGGCAGCCCACATGAGGCTGAGGCCGCCCTCCAAGGCAGACCCAGAATCCAAGCAAGCAGGAGGTGAAGGGCAGAAAAGGAAAGAGACTCTTAGTGTCTCTCATCAAAGGCCACACTCCAGGCTGTGAGCTGATTGATAGCTTGGACTCCACCCCAACTTTCTTTTTTTTTTCTAATCAGGGGCTCATACAACTCTTATCACAATCCATATACACATCAATTGTGTAAAGCACATTTGTACATTCATTGCCCTCATCATTCTCAAAATTGGCATCAGGTCCTCATTTATACCTGCCCTCCTCGCTCACCCTCCCTCATGAACCCTTGATAATTTATAAATTATTATTTTTTCATTTCTTGCTCTGTCCTATGTCTCCCTTCACCTACTTTTCTGTTGTCCGTCCCTCAGGGAGGAGGTCACATATAGTTCCTTGTAATCGGTTCCCTCTTTCCAACCCACTCTCCCTCTACCCTCCCAGTATCGCCACTCACACCACTGGTCCTGAAGGGCTCACTCCCCTGGATTCCCTGTGTTTCCAGTTCCTGTCTGTACCAGTGCACATCCTCTGGTCCGGCCATATTTGTAAGGTAGAATTGGGATCATGATAGTGGCGTCCACCCCTACTTTCACACAGGTCCTAATTGATCAAAAGTCCCAGCAGCCCACCAGGTAAGCCACTCTACCACCAGGGATCCCTGAGTTGTGTAGGGGGAATTTTTTATCAGTCGTGTTTAGATCTAATTATTTTGTACAGCAAAATGCTTATTAAGCAGCCAGAGAACATGCGAGGGCTATCCCAAGCATGAGTGCATTCATGCATGCATCGGACATGATTGATGCATTCATGAACCTTCATAGTGTTTTAGGCGGTACCAACTATGGATGAATCACACAGATAAGTAGTAGCCCCCTCCGGGACAGCCTGGTGGTTTGTACCCACCCGCTGCTCTGCTGGAGAAAGATGTGGCAGTAAAGATTACATAAGATGAAAGACTTGGAAACCCATCAGGGGCAGTTCACCTTGATCCTGTGGGGCCATTGTGAGTCTGCATTACCTGTCAGCAATGGACTTGGGTGTTTTGTATCAAGGAAAAGGAGAAAGCTTCATGTGTGGGTGGGGTGGGACCCTCATTTTGGCAACTTTTTCGGTAAAAGGGAGAGATAATAAGACTTTTTAGGACTTAATGTTATCTGTCATTGACTACTTAACATCTGTCACTGGAGTGTGAAATCAGCCATGTTTAAAATGTAAACAAATAGGTACAACTGTAGTCCAATAAAACTTTATTTATAAAATAGGCAGTGAGCTAGCTGTGGCCCATGAACTGCAGCTTGTTAACTCTTAGTGTAGGGTATCAGAGAAGTTTTCCTGTAGAAAGTTATTTATTTGAAAAGATAATATGTTCCCTTAATATAGAACTCATGAAATATGAGAATACTGTGCATATTAAATCTGTTACACCCCTGTTCCCTTCCACAGAGGGGAGCACTTTGGCCAGTGTGGGGGTCAGTGGTCTGTATATTTAATTCATAATGATTTTAAAAGCCGAACATATGAATGTGAATAAACTCTTTTGAAGGCGGTTTTATTAAGTAGACTGAGCTAAGCAAATTTTGTAGGTGAAAAAGTGGCCCGGCTCCGTATGGACCGGGTATCATTCGGTGATGAGATGCAGCAAGGAGAGACTGCTCCTATTTAGTCTTCTCTCTCCAGCAATAAATGGGACACAGGCTTCCAGTTCTTAATGCAGCCGAGGGTTTGTGAAAATTACTATCTGCTCCTGAGACATTCTGATAATAAAAATGTTATTAGCGTGAGGGGCAGGAGAGCCTCTGGAATTGTCATAAAATCGCTTAGAAAAATGAAGTTTACAATCTGGAGCCTCTGACGCAGCTTCCTCTTTTGTAATGTTATGGAAGGAGCCAGCATAAAGCTGCTGATCCTCAAGGACAGGGGTCTATGTGGTGGCCTGCTGAAAGCGGACGCCCGGGGAGTGTTCTGCTTTCTGGGATGGAGTCACACAGTCTCCCTCCTGGGCCGCTTTGCATTTCTGCAGTTGGGAAATAAAGAACGCATGCGCAGAATTCCTTCCTTTCTTCCTTTTGGAAGTAGACCTAGCTCTTTCCTGTGGTTCGGACGCGTGTGCGGGGGCCTGTAGGAAGGGTGCTTGAGGCCCGAAGGTGTCGCTGGTGACAATCAGAGCGGCGGCTCGCAAGCCCGATCCTTCAAGAAGTACAGTCCTTAGCAGGCCTTGCCTGGGAAGTCGCTGGAGAGGCCCCTTACTTAGTTCATGAAGCGGGGGAGGAGGGCGGCAGGCTGCTATTGACCCTCAAGGCACCTAACCCTGACCGGTATGTACTGCATGCTAGACTGCTGCTGTGGAGTCCACCGGACTCAAAGTGACCCTGTGCGCAATGAAACAAACACCTCGCGGTCCTGTGCCATTCCCGTTATTTGATGGGAGTGGAACCCCGCGATCTATACTGTTTTCAGTGACTGTCTTCTTGGGAAGTAGATCATCATGCCTTTTTCCTAGTCCATCTTAGTCTGGAAGCTCTGTTGAACTCTGTTTAGCTTCACAGCAACATGTAAACGTCCATTGACAAGCCTCCTTGTTGGGGAATTGATCTCAGGTCTCCTGTTGCAGAGTGAGAATCCTTGCACTGAACTCCCCATGTGCCCATATACGAGGGGGCTTCTAAAAGTTCATGGAAAATGGAATGAGTCTGTATTCTAATAAAACTTGCTGACATAGAGCTTTGCAAGTTCTTTTCAGAAGTGCTACGACTGAGTATGCTAGGCTGCAGTCCCTGGCTGGTTAGTATGCTTGGTTTTCAATTAAAAGCTGGGAGGCTCAAACCTACTGGAGGAACCTCGGAAGAAAGGTCTGGCAATCTTCAGCTGCCATCTACATGAGGTCACCATGTATCAGAGTTGACTCAGTGACAACTGGTTCTTGCAGGTTGGAGATGGCAAGTAGGTTTTACCTTGAGCTGCAAGTTGCAGATGCCTTTGTGAGCCTTGTGTGATGGGGCTTCTGAGACGGAGGCCATTTTCTCTGGTGAAAGAAGGTGATTGATTAGTGATGCCTGTCATAGGTTGTGATGTGGGGGAGAATGGACGCAAGTGCCGTGTATCTTTCATTCTTGCTGCTGGGAGAGTCCTGGGAGCAAGGTCTTTGCAATTTATCTTGATGTGCGAGGCACTTAACATTCTACATAAGAGATTAAGAAAACTGTATCAAATGAGCAGATGTTTAGCCTGTTGCTGTCTTACAAAGCAACAGTTATGCTGTTTATATACTACAAGTAGGTGCTTACTAAATGCTAACCTTATAGATGTGAATATCTTTTTTACTTGAATAGAAAGAGGGAATTTATTATACTCTATGGTTAATATCCTTGGCCATCAGTATTTCATAATTCTACCTATTAGATCTATCAAATCTACAATTTAACTCCTGGTTTGTTTGTTTTTTAGTTCTACTCTTAATATGTTTGTAATTCAGTCTTCATATTTCTTACAAATAGTATAAACAATACCGCGCAATTAGAATTTGTTTTTAACATTTCTTTTAAAATATGTGGAGAGGATAATTAGGAGTGATTTTTCATATGTGCTTTATGAAATTGGTTTCATTCGGTTCTAGTAAGCAGTGGTTGCCTCATATATTTATAATACATACCTCTGAATTCTCTTTTGGAATACAAAGTACATTTCTTAGCTGTACCCACAAAATGTATCCCTTCAATTTGGGGAGCTGCAAGATGAGAAGGGGGCAGCGTAAGAGGATGCTGTAAGCCTCATGAAGATGACCTGGGTTCGTAGCGCGTGATACCTGTTTCTGCCCATGCCTCACTGGACATCAGCTCAGCACCTCTTCAATATTTGGCAGAAAGAGCGTTTTCCCATCCTAGCATTAGGGAGGAGGTTATGTTGACTGTTACAGTGAGGAAATATGAGGAGATGTCACATCCTGCAACAGCCTACGTCAACTATCCTCTTCTCATGCCCTTTGCTCCCGGGTTCTCTCCCTCCCATCCCCGCCTTCCCCCATGTCCCCGTGCACCGAGCAGGGTCTCCCATCTTGTAGGGAACAGTTTAACTCTGTCCTCAGATTGCAGGTCCCCCATCAAAAAGTTGACTCCTTTCGCTTAGACGTTTAGTGACGCTCTGTGGTGGCATGGTGCCGGGCTGTTCACTGCCAGAGAGGTGGCTCAAACCCACCAAATGCTCCGGAGGAGAGGGAGAAGTTTGCCTGGGCTTGTAAAGATTTCCAGTCTCGGCAGTGGGCTTTGATGTTTGTTTATTTTTGGTGTGTGTATGTGTGTATGTGTGATTTATCCAAACCTGTTGCTGGGCATTTCCCTCATTTAAACCCCCCAAAACTCATTAAAATATCTTTTGTAGATGCATATAGCAATTTTCCTGAGAATTTAGGAATAGATTTACTTTTCTGCAGCGTGTATGCTCATTTGCACGCTTATTCAGTAATAAAATGGAATTGAGCACCCGCTTTGTGTCCTGCAGGGTTGTCGGAGCGAGGGCTTCGCCTTGCACGAGATGAGTGCGTGCTGTGGTCTGTGCTCCAGCTCGGCCCTGTGGCTGCTGCTGGGAGGTGGCCCGCGTCTCGTGGCGACTTCGTGGGCAATGGAACAGAATCCTGCCAACTCTTGCCCCAGCCTCATGATCACTTGGATCAGACTGGGATACAGAGGGTTTCCACTGGGCTTTCAGAAGTAGATCACCAACCTGAAATTACCTTTAAGTGTGGGTTTTGTAGGAAGGCAACAGGTTAAGTGTGCATTCATTTTTACCTCTAGTTCACATATCATACAATTCAATAGTTGAGTCACACCAAGAAGAGTTATACAGTCTTCACCACTGTCAAGTTTAGAACATTTTCATCATTCTTGTACTCATCGCTGTTAGCTTCCCATCCCCCTCCCCGCCAACCTCCCCTGCCATATTCCCAAGCAACCATTAATCCACTTACTGACACTATAGATTTGACTGTCCTAGATTTAATAATTAGTAAAATATTTTAAAAACAACAGCAGAAACACAAACAACAATAACAAAGCCAGTTTATCTTAGTCTGCTGAAGCCAGTTTAGCATCACAGCTACACACAAGCCGTCACTGACAGATAGGTGGTAGCTGCGGATAAGATACCTTGTCTGGGAATCAGACCCAGGTCTCTCCCTCATGGGAGGTGAAAATCCTTCTACTGAACCATCGATGCCTTTCTTTCTCTATACATATTATTGGCTAGAAAGTATGGAAAGAACAGATTACTGCTTGAGCCCCTCAGGAATATAGAAGCCGGACTAGTCATCTTAACTGAGATAGTGTTATGGATCGATTACAGTGGGGTTAGAGGCCTGAGGGGGCCCCAAAGTAATGAAGAGTAAAACAGGTACTGTGACTGCAGTATGCAGCTGACAGCTTCTGGAATAAAGATTGGGGCTCTCCAGGAGCCAAGGAACTTGGAGGAGGGAGCCTGTGGACCTGGGACCTGAGCGTAAAGAAGCCGGACTGCCTGGCTGGTGTTAATGCCTCAAAGGCTGGTCAGGGACCGCTGGTTGACCTACAATCTGGAAACAACTGCTTGTGGAACTTTGGGCTACTGCCTGAGTGAAGGGCTGTGATTGGGACAAGGAGGAAGGCAGTCAGACATGCACGAGGACCAAGTCCCAGTTCCATCCCCCAGCCTCCTCCTGTATCGGCGGAATCTAAATGGAAAACGGGGAAAGGAGAAAGCAATGTGCAGTTTCAGCCTCACCAAACTGAGTCCTTAGAAGAGAGAGTCGAGAGCAGAGGGTAGATTTCTCAAGAAGCGGTAGGTTGTAGCGAGGGCCCAAGTTCAGACCCTCTTCATCTTTCTCTTGATGTACGAGACCAGATCCCAGGGAGGTCTCACGATCAGACGCGAAGATTAATGTGACATACCTCCTCGCGACGGTAAAATGCCACCTAGCTCCTTCTGTCTGGTTAGTTGTGTTCTTACCTTCATTGCAGTCTGTGTTCCCAAAGGAGCCACTGATTTCCTGGGACTTAAAACAAATGCCAAGTGAAAAAAATGTCTGGGTGGAAACTATGTAATATGTAGCCACACAGAGTTTAGACAGAGACTGCTGCTTGTTTTAAATTGGCATGAAATATTAAGTATCAAAAATTTCTACTTTAATGATTGTATTCACAATATTGTACAACCACTCCCCATTTAAAAAAAAAACTTTTTCTTTCTTGCACCCCAACTGTTTTAAAACTCTTTCATGACCTCAAACCAATTAAATATCCCTTAAGCAGTGGGTTAGGATTTGGGCCACAAGGTTGGCAGTTCAAACCCAACAGCTGCTACTTGAGAGAAAGGTGAGGCTGCCTGACTGTGCTTGTAAAGATTTACAGTCTCTGGAGCCCTCAAGCACCACTTCTGCTCAGTACTCGAGGGCTGCTACGTCTCAGTAGCGACTCAAGGGGCTTGGTCGTCTTTGGTTTCCCGTTGCTTCCGTTCCTTAGTGACCTCTAATCCGCTTTCTCGTCTGCATTCGCCAATTCTAGGTGTTCAGGAAGTGGGATCATACAACATTTGAACTTTCATGGCTAGTGTAGCATGATGTTTTCAAGATTCATCTCTCTTGTAGCTTGCATCAGGACTTAATTTCTGTTTATGGTTGAGTGGCATTCTATAAGATGTCAAGGGCCTGCCAGTCACTGGGCTACCAACTCTTCATGTCCAACCATCTTTCAGCCCATTTCTCATGATCAGTTTCTGCAACTCTTTTATTTTAAAGTTTCTGAAACTCTTATCATGACATTGTCAAGTAAGACATCATATTTTGCTTCTTGCATTGTATTTAGTCTGATCCAGTTGCTAAAGTGTAGAAATATCGCATAGCATTTCACTAACCTCCTCTGAGTGAAAAATCGTTAGAATTAAGTTTACTTGACGTCTCTTGGGCTCTTTGAATCCTCTCATTTGACAAGTTTAAGTACACCATCAATCTTCCTCCTTTACTGCTGAGTACTGCAAGTGTGTCTGTTTAATGAGGGTCCCTCTGTTTGTGTACACCTCTCGGACTTCTCCATCCCACAGGGTCCTTCCCAGAGGAAAGGCAGCATTTCCCTCACAGGTTTCCTGCAGGAAAGCGAATGTCATCGCTGCTAGGATGGGGTATCAATTTTTTTTTCCAGGGATGATTTTGCAGCTTCATTTTCATGTCCACTTTTCTGAAAGCCTACCTCGAGTTAGACTTCTCTGAGTTATTCATACTGACTATGGCACGATTTAGGTGTTCCCTCTGACCCACTCTGACTGAAAAAAGGCAGATAAAAATCTTGCAAGTAAAGCATCAGCCAACATGGACTGAGGATCTGGCCTGTGTTTTCCTCCTAACTGCACATTGCTAAAGGGAACAGTAGACTGGCAGGGGAGTGTAGTACTCGGGGTTGTAATTTCTCCTGCAAACGGGGATTTGAAATGGAAATGTGTAAAAGGGCATTCTCTACAAATGTCATTTTCTTTAAGGCAGACTCAAGGGCCTAGTATTCCACGCTACTAATATTTTATTCATCCACAAGAATGAAGCACCTTGCTAAACACAAACAGTGAACTTGGGAACCTGCCAGACACCAGTGATCGTTCTGCACAGAGAACTTTGGGAATGTCATTGGGATGAGCTCGGGAATGTCCACAGCCAAGGTCGCACGATTAGTGCTCTTCAAGTGCCTTCTCTGGCAGGTCAGTGTGACAGGTGAACCTGGGAGATTGAGTTAGCCAGGTTGCTCAAAACTGCCTCTATAAAGCAGTGATGAGAAATTTATTGCAATGATGTAAGTCCCATTAAACTTAAATGTATCCTAAACTATTAAACACTATTAGGTTGTTAGAAGGAGCACAAGTGGGTTGATTGAAGTAAATTCTATCCCTTGCAAGGTTTCAGTGAATGGATAGCAAGGAACTTGAGGGAAGAATTCAAGGAGCGTTAACAGATTGTGGCTTGAAGGGGATGGCGGAAGATGGCAGGTCTTAAGGAGCTGTAGCTGACATGTTGGGCCCGTTGCGGTGGTGATACTGAACATGCATACAGGATCCATGGGTTTTCCAGGTACAATCCTAAGTGTTGTGTGTGTCTGTGCCTCCCAGCAGCCCTGGGTAGTTGGATGTTATGTTTTCCAAGCTCAATGGAGGTGGAAATCCTGAAAAGCTCTCCTGTTGGTCTTGTGCTAGTAACGTGTATGGGTCACGTATTTGGAGAAACATATCTAGTGTTTTCCTCTCCTGGAGTGGCTAATGAGTTCAAACCATTGTCTTTTTGGTTAACTGGCTAATGAGTTCAAACCATTGTCTTTTTGGTTAACTGGCTAATGAGTTCAAACCATTGTCTTTTTGGTTAACTACTGAGTCTTTAACTACTGTACCACTCCAAACCAAACTAAATGTGCTGCCACCTGGTCGATTCTCACCCAGAGCAACTCTATATTAGGTTTCCAAGACAGAATCTTTATGGGAACAGCTGCCCTCATTTTTCTCCTGCTGAATGACTCTGGTAGGTGTGAGCCACTGTGGTTAGCAGCCCAATGTGTAACCTGCAGCCCCCCCCCCCAAAGCCGCTCACACACAGTCACAACCACACACACATGCGTGCTTCACAAAGTTTGTGGGAAAATTCCAGTGTTGTAATTCAATTTTTTCCACATATTTTTGAAGCCCTCTGATACGAATGTATTAAAATTCAACTCACTGCCATCAAGTCGATGTGGATACACAATGGCTCTATAGGACAGGGCAGAACTGCCCTTGTGGATTTCTGAGAATGCAACTCTTTACTGAGCAGAAAGCTTAATTTTTCTTCTACAGTGTGATTGGTGGTTATCAGCCTTGTACGTAAATATTAATGATGTGAAATAATGAGTTAAATATCATGAAATAATTATGCCACAATCAAGAGAGCAGAAACTCATTTTTTTAAAAAGAACAAAAACCAGAAACCCGACATCCAATTAAACCACCTGGTAGGGACCTTGTCAAAGGCCGTGAGGGAACAGCTGTGGGTGCGCCTCCTTCCGTGAGCTCACCTGTTCTGCAGGGGCAGCACACTGGCAGGGCTAGGAAGGCAACGCCTGAGCTTACGGATGGCTATTTAAAGTCTGCTTGTTGAGGCGATGTCTGCTTCTACCCAGCGTGAGTGCCAGTAGCTTCCAGATCTTATTTTCAAAATCTTCCGATTAAAGTTATTTTCCTGGCCTGCCTTGCTCATCAGCTAATGAAACACTGGTTGCTTGTGCCTTCCTCACAGCAGTCACGGTTTGAACCACGGATGCAACCCTTTCATTCACTGAACATTGCCCTCTGCTTGACTGCCCCTTTCCTTGATCCAGAGTGATGTTCTGCTGCAGCGCTGGATCCCTCCTGAGAACGTGTCTGAAGGGAAGGAGGCGAGGTCCTGCCATGCTTTCTTCCAGGGAACAGTCGGGCTGCAGTTGGAGCAGTGCTTTCTCCGCACAGACACAGATTTGTTCTTAGAGTGGCCTATGGAATGGTCCGTCTTCTTCCACAGAGGCGCAGTTCTAACGCATCAGCTTTTTCCCCTGTGTCTTTTTTCATTGTCTATCTGTCACATGGATCAGGTTATCTTCACATCCATTTTATGTGCGGTGATCCAATCTACCGTGACTTGAATGAAACACCACTTAGTTATCAAAGTTACAGCTTTGATTTTTAACACTTTAAAAAAAATCATAACATTGTGAATGAGTAGAGTGCAGAGTGGGGACCCAGGGCCCATCGGGGGAAATTGGACATCCCTTTACAGAAGGGCTGCGGGGAGGTGAGGAGCAAATCGGAGTGCAGTGTAATAACGATGACATATGCAATTTTCCTCTAGTTCTTAAATGCCTCCTCCACCCCACTATCATGATCCCAATTTTATCTGACATATCCAGCTGGACTGGAGGATGTATACTGGCACAGATAGGAACTGGAAATACAGGGAATCCAGGACAGATGAACCCCTCAGGACCAGTGGTGAGAATGGCGATATAGGGAGGGTGGAGGGAAGGAGAGGGAGCAAGGGGGAACAGAGGACAAGGTCTACATGTGGCCTCCTCCCTGGGGGACGGACAGCGGAGAAGTGGGTGAGGGTGATGTGGGATGGGGTAAGATATGATAAAATAATTATAAATTATCAGGGGCTCGGGGGGAGGGAGGAATGGGGAGGGAGGGGGGAAATGAGCTGACACCAGGGGCTCAAGTAGAAAGTGGGTGTCATAAGAATGATGAAGTCAACATATGCACTAAAGTGCTGGACACAGATGACTTTTGTATAGATTGTGATGAGTTGTATGAGCCCCTAATAAAATGGTTATTTAAAAAAAAAAAGTCCTTTAGCCCAATGAAGTATGTTGTTTAATTTCCTTCTCTTACGTATTGTGTTTTCAGTGAACTGTTTTGTAGCAAATTCGGTCTCTATTTAACCATTTCTATATACATTGTTTGGTGTTACTGGTTAAATTTTATTTTGCAATGTGTTAAAATTCTCATTATTTCTGTTCTGGTTGTTCCATTCCCATTAATCTTGTTTCCCTGCCCTTCTATGATTTCTTATATTTTCATTGGAGTAAATGTTGACCATTTGATCCCATAGAAATGGTTTCTCAAAAGGAGGATGTACTCGTGGGTGCTACTACTCCATGAGCCAGTGTGTTATTAGCAGAAATGGGATTTCCAGGAGTAGTTTCCACTCAAAGTTTAAAGGGTACCTCAGGCTAGTAGTCTCAAATGGCCCATTAAGTCTTGACCCTTTGAGAATTGACTTTTGTCTCCCTGGAAGCAGAGTGTTTCTTGGAGGCAGATGGCAAGGCTTCGTCTTCCATGCTTTGGACATGTTGTCAGAAGAGAGCAGCCTTGGAGCAGGACATCATGGTGGTCAATGAAGGGCAGAGGAGAGGAAGGTTCTCAGTGAGAGGGATTGCACGCTGGCTGCCCCGTGCTCTCAGGCATAGGAACAGTTGCAAGGGTGGCGCAGGACTGGGCAGTGGTTTGTTCTGCTGTGCATAGGGTTGCTGTGGGTCAGAACCAAGTAGACGACACCTAACAACAACACCAACCAGGACCATCTATTGTGTTCCTTTCAGAATGGTTGTTAGTGCTGGTTGAGTGATAGGACAGTCGTCCGTTGGATAGGTCATTCTATTAGGCCTACGTACTCTTTTAGGGGCCTTCAAAAAGTGTGTTGAAAAAGAAAAGAGATAGATCATGGATATTTTCCCCCTAGAAACTTTTTGAAGCCCCCTGGTGTTTCTTCTCTTTGCTACTTCTTCACGGTGTCTCCTTCCTCAAAGGAGGCCTGGCATTTCCTTCCCAGTGATGAGCCTGCGGGCAGCCACCTCCCGCAGGATGAGCTACAGCCGGTCAGTATTGGTTGCTGCCCGCTGTGGTTAATGTTAAATACTGGAGGACGGGGCTGATCTGATGTAGTGGAACACATGCAGGCGAGATCCCAATAATTAAGTTTAATGCAAAGGTCAGTTTGGGCAAAACATCTGAGTTAAAGACTATTACTGAAAAAAAAAAGAAAAGCTTTTTTGAGTAGCAGGTTCATAAAATCCATGATATTCATATGAATTCAACATTCTCAAAAGTGTGTATGTGTCTATAATCCTGAAAACAAACTCATTGCCATTAGTCGACTCCAACACATGATGGCCCTGTAGGGTAGGGTAGAACCGCCTCTATAGTTTCCTCTTTACGGAACAGGAGTGCCCGGTGTTTTTGAACAGCTGACCTTGAGCTTAACCACTACACCTGCATGGCTCCTAGATGGCCTTAAACTCTACAACTACATCTAATCCACGAGCAAGCTTTGCTTCATCACCAAATTTTATCTAGAATCTCTTCATTCCTCTCTCCCCTCACATCCACCAGCCTTCTTTGTTGTTTAGTTGAAGGATAGGCAAAGTGTGGCCTGCTGGCCACCACAGAGCCTTCTCGCAGCAGGGCCATTCCCCTTGTTTATTATAATACTCGATTATCCATGTATCTGTGATTGCTTTTGCACTGCGAAGGCAGAATTGAAAATTGTGCCTTCCTCTAGCCTGTAGAGTCTGAAATATTTGCTATCTGGTCTTTGCAGAAATGATTTACTGACCCCTGGTTTGTTTTAATGCATATGTGTCCTAGCTGACTTCATTCTCTAAACAAAAGACAGAATAGCCTCTTAAAATCAAAAATGTGATCTTACCATCTCTGCTTAAATCCTCGAGTGACTGAAATCTGAAATTCTGACTATAGCGTCACGAGCTGGTACCTGCATGATCTCTCCTCGCTCGTCGGCACATCTCTGTTTCTTCTGGTTGTGCTCCGGACCTTGGCACGTGCAGGTCTCTGCGGGTCATACCTTCCTTTAGGTGTCTGCCCTCATGCACAACCTTTCTCTCAGCAAGGGCCTGCACAGGTGCCGTTTCCTCCAAGGGGATCACTCAAACTGGAGTTGGCTTTTTAAAAAAATCATTTTATTGGGGGCTCTCACAACTCTTATCACAATCCATCCATCCATCCATCCATCCATCGATTGTGTGTCAAGCACATTTGTACATTTGTTGCCCTCCTCATTCTCAAAACATTTGCTTTCTACTTGAGCCCTTGGTATCAGCTCCTCATTTTTTCCCCTTCCTCCCCGCTCCCCCCTCCCTCATGAACCCTTGATAATTTATAAATTATTATTATTTTGTCATATCTTACATTGTCTCACATCTCCCTTCTTCCACTTTTCTGTTGTCCATCCAAAGAATCAAAAATCATATCATTGTGTGCTCACCTTCCCAATACGATCGCTGAAGACAAATGGGTGCATAAGCAAATGTGGTGAAGAAAGCTGATGGTGCCTAGCTATCCAAAGATATAACATCTGGGGTCTTAAAGGCGTGAAGGTAAACAAACGGCCATCTAGCTCAGAAGCAACAGAGCTCACATGGAAGAAGCACACCAGCCTGTGTAATCACGAGATGTCGAAGATATCAGGTATCAGGCATCAAAGAACAAAAAATCATATCATTGCGAATGAGCGGGGAGTGCAGATTGGGGACTCAAAGCCCATCTGTAGGCAACTGGAGTTGGCTTTTTGTAAGTCATTACATGATTTTTTTTTCATGGCGCCTACTGCTGTCTGTAATTGCACTCTTCACTTGTGCCTTCACTTTCTTCGCTGCCTCCCCTCCAGGGACATGAGTTCTGTGACTGAAAGGAGCTTGTTTGAGCTCTTTACCAGTAGATCTTGAAAGCGCAGCATAGTGGCTGCCACCTCATAGCTGCACCGTGAAAATTTTCCCAAAGAATGAGCAAAGTGTAGGTTCTGCTACTTTTCTTGGTAGGGGTAAAATGCAAGTATATGTTTATGCTACTTTAATTTGTTTCCTTTCTCTTCATAAAACATCTTGCCCAGTTCTGTTCAGAGTGTGAAATTAAGGTAATTTCCCCCTACAATATAGTGGAGCAGTATACTCTCCAGCAGGGGACACGCAGGCATTTTGGAAAAGTGCTATGTGTTCATACATTTATTTCTGCTGTAGTGTTAATATGCTAATGTTTATCCGGGCCTTATTATCCTCTCTCTCTCTCTCTCTCTCTCTCTCTCTCTGCTGGCATGTAGCAGCTGTATATAGTTGTGCAGTGAACTGTCCATTGGGCAGTTGTCTTCACTACAAAGAGTTTTACATTTCTTTACTCCGTGTGTGTGTGTGTGTGTGTGTGTGTGTGTGTGTGTGTGTAGATTTTCTGTTGAACCTAGGATAAAAAGGATGAAGCAGAATCTTGGAGAATCTTCATTCATTTGACTGAGTGAAACTCATCCAGCAACCTCTTTCTCATTCAGAGCTTCACATTTCCCCCGCAACCTGGTATTCAGTGCAGTTTTGGGCCTTCCTGCAATGGAATCTGTAAACTGGAGCCTCTGCCTTGCCTTTCAACCTGGTTTGATGTCACTGCGCAGGACCCAGGTGATTCACCACGGACTCCTTGAAGGACAAAGGCTCTGGTGGCGGACACATCTGGATTTGAGATAAGACCCTGCCTCTAACTCTGTCATCCTGATTGACGGGGTTCTTCTGAGCTTTAACTTGCTCATCTGTAAAATGGGGCTCTGCCTGTTTCTTCTTTCATAGAGTTGCTGTGCGACTTCAAGGAGGTAGTGCTGCTCACACAGAGAGCTGTTTCAGGAAGTTCTTGGCACTCAGTCAGTATTCAGTTTGATTTTAAAATTCCTCTGGACATTTCCATCCAAAGCAGTGCTTCCCTTTAGTTCACTTCGTTGAAGAGGATGGAATGTTCTTTGGATGGCGAGTGGCTTTCTTTGAGCATATTGGGGAGTTCAGTAATCCACCCTAAAACCAGAGAATTATTCCCTTCTTGGAAATTACACAGTGAGAACGACTCTTATTTCTCAAGGCACCCCAAGAAGAATTAGCTCTAAAATAGGAGCCTGCTGTGATCCAATACCTGCTGTGGTCCAAAAGCTCAATTGTCACTTATTTGCTGCCAGGACAGAGGAGGAGGAGGATTTGAACAGAAGCGGTCTGCCTTTCTGCTGGGCCTCAGCCAGAGAGGAATGGTGCTTTTCGCAGATGCCTTTGTAAGTGGAGCGAAGATGACCCCAGGCTCCTGCTAGCAATGGTTCCCTTTTCCCTGTCACCTAAGACTTCACGTATTGTTTCTCTTGGTCAGTAAACTTAACAGTATCTTTCTCGTAGCCACCTACTCTAATTAAGTTCCACGTCCTATCAACACCCTATTGTCGGGTACTGAGGCGTCATCATCACTGTTTTCAGTTTGTCAACTTTTTTTATTTAAATGGAAACTACTATTTTAAAGGAAGAAACGGCAGTTTAGTTTGTCGTCTGTACTGCTTCTAGAACCTTTTTGTGCATACAGAATTCACAACTTCCGACAGCCCTCAGGAAAAAATTAATTCCATTGCACTAATAGAACACTCCTTGGGGGACTTGGATTCAAATATTGCCTCTCACTTAACCAACTCAGTACCCTTGGGCACATTTAACTTTGCTCACCTTTATGAGACAGGGCTGCCCTAACTCATGAGACAGGAAGTCACGTGACTTACTGACTGCCCATATGCCAATGGTGAGGTTTTTCTGGGCCTGCCTGTTGTAAATAACTCTTCTGTCTCTTTCTGTGGTGGTTGAGCGATTCGAGTGTCGAGATTCCACATTTCACCATTAAAGCTTAAAATCATGTCCCCAGATGTGCTTAAAATGAACAGCAGGACACCGTGGGCATTTCTTTATCCTGTAGCATGCAGTTGCCTGCGAGAGCATCTACCTGTTACAGGGTTTCTTCCCCCTTTAAGTTTTCTGCATTAAATAATATCAACAAGTTGGTTTTTTGGTTTTTTTTGGGTCTGAGTGTGAGGACTAAGATGTGCTGGGCACTGTTCCAACTGATTTGCATACATTAACTCATTTGTTCCTCACTAGCTTTGAAGCCGGTCTTGTTAATTTCCTGCATTTAATAAATAAGGAAATTCATCTCAATCCTTTTTTCCTCATCTGTGGAGTCTGCAGTACCCCTCTGCACCCCCAGAGTTTAAGGACGCAGCCACAGGGGTCTAATGAAATGGATAGTTACTTTCCTGTCAGCAGGTGAAGTGGGCATCTATAGCAAATGGTCAGGACCACCCCAATTCTAGAAAAAAGCAATGTTGTGTTTGTAATGGTGACTCCTACCTTTATCCCAAACACAGAATGAAAGGACAAGCATGCCACTCTCCTCATTTCTGCTCCTTCTTCCCTGCCTGGAATCACCAAGGGGCTTCAAAGAACCCCATGCCCTTTTAGTTGGATCTTTCCACACGTTTTTGAAGCCCCACTCACAATATTTCTCCTTTCCTTAGATTGAGGCTTCTAATTCTGGCATTTGCCTCTCTGTGTCTGCCCTATCTCACTTCTTTAGTACGCTTTCCTTCCACAAGAGTGGAACTGCTGGCATCCTAGTACTAAGTCCTAACCACAGAAGTAGCCATAGGATTATTATGCCTCGTATAAACCAGATGCCGCCCAATCCGTCTTTAGCAGAGCCTGTTTTAAGCAAGCAGGCCTTCTCTTGAAATTTAATGTGTTCTTATATCTGGTTTTTTCACTAGTACAAGCACACTTATTTGAAGCTCAGTACAGTTTTCCTCCCACTTCTGAGAGTAGAGCATTCCTATGAAACCTTATGTAAGCTGAAATGGAGCAAGAAGCAATTACCACTCACGTTTATGGAGGAAATATTAGAGTGTCCCATAGCCCAAACACAACTTACCCTATCCTACCAAATAGCACCGTGTGCACAGACAATTCCACATGAGGATGGCCATGTCGGGATCGGCAAGGAGCTTGGCAACACCCTTCCCAGTGCCGGGAGTGCTTGCTGCCTCACGAACAGCTCTCTGCAAAACAAACACTTAATGCTAGTCTCCCTTTGTGCCTTTTTTTTCTCTCAAAAGCGAAATTCCATTTCAGTTAGCAAAATTAAGTATTAATATAGGATTTTTGTAAAAACGAAGTGGCATTAAAGTAAACTTCTGGAAACCAGAGGAATAGGAGGTACCAGTATTTCTTAATTAATGCGACTAAGGTAGATTTATGGTTGCATATTTGCGTAGAGAATAACATTGGCAACAATTAAAATGTAATGAATGCATATCAACTCTTGTCCTGCCCCAGCCCACTGAGCAGCTTCCTCCGTTGCCAGGGCTTTGATGAGAGAAACACGTATTCCTCTGAGTTTGCAGCTCACTCTGGGTTGGTACTCCACTGTCGTCACTGCTGCTGAAGGCTTGGAATGAGGTCTGCGAGCCTCTTCATCCCGAGCAGCAGGAGTTTCTGTTAGAGTGGTCGTTCTCCGTACGAAGAACAGCAGCTCTTGCACCTCCAGCCTTACTGTCCACACTGGGTCTGACGGACCCTGCTGCATGAAAGCAAGGGCGCGAGCCCTTCTTATTCCAGCCTGCTTGTGTGACATAGTGCTACACAGAAAGCCCCCACGCCACCCCCCCAAAACAAAACAAAGCTCAGGGCCATCAAGTTGAGGCAGACTTATAGTGACCCATAGGCCAGAACAGAACCTGTGGGTTTCTGAGATTGTACATTCTTGTGGGCGTAGAACGCCTCATCTTTCTGTCTTGGAGCATCTGGTGGTTTCCAACTACTGACCTTGCAGTTAGCACTCCAACACGTAACTCATTACTCCTCCAGGGCTCCTATGAGCAAAAAACTTCCCCAGCCACCAAAATAAACTCACTGTCATTGAATCGATGCCAACTCAGAGAACGGCCCCTGGGTGTTTCCGAGACTATTTATGGAAGCAAGAGTCCTGTCTTGGTCCCTTGGCGTGGCTGGTACTTTCTGAACTGCCGAAACCACCCCAGCCAAACCCATGACCACTATGCCATCATGGCTAAAGAGTAGGCGTGATTATTTTTAATTCATTCTGTTTTTCAGTTGATTTATTTTCATTATACATAGAACAAATTCATTTTTCAAAAAACATCATAGATTAGTTTAAAGATCCCTCTGACCATTCATGGTTTGCCCTCCCCAAATCTACTGACATGAAGATCGGTGGACATCTCTCTTATACTTACATGAGTAAAAATGTGTTTACATCTATATGAGTAAATTTATCTCAGAGTTCCTGAGTGGTACAAACAGTTAACGTGTTCAGCTGTTAGCTACAAGGTTGCAGGTTCAGTTCTAGCTAGAGATACCCTGGAAGAAAGGCCTGGTATTCCGCTTTTGGAAATCAGCCACTGAGCATCTCGTGGAAGGCAGTTCTCCTCAGTCACCATGAGTTGACGTCAGCTTAATGGCAGCTAGTATGCATGTGTCCACCCTTGGAAGGCATAGACTATCTCTGTGTGTGCACACGTGTCTGAAATATGTTGTTTTCTTAAGCATCAGCTGAAATTTGCCCTTTTTTAAGTGATAGGTCTTGGAGAACAATTTGCCTCAGTGTGTGTATGTATGTGTGTGTGTGTGTATATATACATACATATACATATACATATGTATATGTATGTATATATACACACACAGACACATATCAGGTTTGACTATTCAAGGACTGTCATAACAAATCATTCCTAAGGTAACAGTGATTAGCACTTCAAAAGCTCATTACTTATTCACATAAATGTGGGTCAGGTAAGCCAGGACCACCGTCATCCGTGTAGTAACTTAGTTCTCGGGCTACTTTAGCCCCATGACTTCACCCTCCCAGCTCCGATTTCTCATCCAGAAGGCACTTGAGGGCACGCATGATCTTGTCAGTGATTTGGCACAGAGCCGGAACTGGCTACAAGACCTTGGCTACCATAGGGAAGAGACTGCACTTTCTTGCAAATGCTGTACTGATTGCCCACCCGGTCGATTCATACTCCTCGTGAGCCTGTAGGACAGAGTAGAACTGCCCCCTTTGGGTTTTTGAGGCTGTAAATCTTTATGTGAGCAGATAGTCTCACCTTTCATTTACGCCTGGTGGGTTAGTACCCAACACATAACTCACTGTGTCACCAGGGCTCCTATAAATTCTTTAATTTTGAATAGATTGTAATTTGGCTTATTGCATATTGATTGGGCATTTATATAATTTCAACTCTTCTTTTTATGATATGCAATACTATACAGAACATCTTTGCGTATATCTGATATATGTGTGAATGATTTTCTAGGATAGATACCTAAGAAAATAAATGTCCAGGTCATATCATGTGGGCAGTTTTTGTTTTTATATATGATGGCAAATTGCCTTGAAGGTGGTTATAAAAAGCTAAAGCCAAACGCTCCACCACTGAGTTGATTCCCACTCTTAGCGACCCTATTCAGGGTTTCGGAGAATGTGAGTCTGGCTGGGATTTGATAAACTCATCCTTCTCCCGTGGAGCAGTTGGTGGGTTTGAACCAGTGACCTTGTGGCTAGCAGCCCAATGCCAATCCCTCAGCGCCATATTTGTAGTTGTTTTATTTGCTAGTACTTTCACCATTGGCCTTGTAGAAAACAGGTGAGATCAACAGCGCCACTATATTCATCATTAAAACCTTTATAAAACAGCTGGACCGAGAGTAGGCTATTGCCTGGAAAGATCTTGATCCAGAACAAAGAAATTCCAAAATTTTATAGTTCAAAATAAAGGCCTGGCTCAAGGAAAGGGATATTCTGGTGGTTACATTCCTATCAGGTTGGTGGGGTAATGGGGTTGAGGGGGACGGAACAGTTGCAGGTGCTAATTCAAGGTCTTACAAGATAGTATACATTTCCTGTTAATTGGGCAGGCAGGGTGTGGAGACATCTCGGAAGAGTCAAGGTCTTGGGAGGGAAGAGGAGAAGGGGGACTAGTTGCTGGCAGGGGTTAAAGGCAGTTTGCACCAAGATGGGGCTCCTCATGTTGAGCTAGGTGACTACATCAGCAAACCTTTGTTTTTCTCAAAACCAATGGTCTTTTCATACCTTTTGGCACAAGGGCTTCTCGTTTTGCTGTAATTTGTGTTTCTCAGGTGGCTGGTGAGTCCTTGGCTCTGAGAATCCTCCTCTCTGCTGCTTCCGGAGGGAAGCAGCCCTCCCGTGGAAAGACTGCTGCATGGGGTGGAGGAAGTGCGAAGAGCCAGTGGGCCAACATGGCTCACAGGGCTCCCTTGGGGTGTGCGCCTGCTCAGTGGCATCCTTATGCGGACTCTCTGTTGAGTCCCCCACCCCACCTCCCTGCTGTGGTGCTATTTCAGTAGTCTGTGCACCTCTAATTTTAAACCACGGGCGAGGGATGAGTTCTTGGTCGTGTTGGTTTTTTCCTTCCCAGTGTAGCTGTCTAATTTTGTGCTCGGAGTTTTCTTGTGAGGTTTTGCTGCTTAGTCATTGTCTTTTTATCTCTTGGTTCTCTCTGTCCCTGTCTCATTTTTCATTCTTGTTCTTCTACCTCTGCTCCCTTGTGCCCATAGGCGCTTCAATCTGTGTGTGCTGCTTTTCTTCTAGCTTTTAAATTTTCCCTTTCCTCCGAGCGTAGAAATGTTTCCTCTCTCAAAGGGCCCTAGAAGGAAAGGAACAGGGGAAAGGCCATCATTGTACAAGTCTGAGAGGCACCTCTCTCCCCCGGGGCTGGGAGAACACGGCGCTGCTGTCTCTGAGAGGGTCACTTTCCTGGAGTCCTTGGGAGAGGGAAAGAACATTGCAGGTCACTCCGGTTCTTATCCTGCCTCAGGCTCACGACAAGATCCTTGGGGAAGCCATTTCCTCTCTTGGGCCTCAAGGTTCCTGAGTGTAAAATGGGGAGGCTGGATCCTTTTATGCTGTGGAACTCCAGTGGATGAAGATGTGATTGGGTAGGAAGCTGGTACACAGGACGATCCCAGAATCTCCGTGATCAGGGACCTATGTCTTTTGCCGTGAAGTGGTCCCTGCAAGCTCTAGATCATGAGGTCTGTCAGAGGCTAATCAGCTTGGTGGAGATTACACCTGGTTGTTTAATCAAGTGAATTTAATACAGGGTAGAAAATTAGTTATAAAGGTGTCAGAACAATTAGAAGGCAATTGGGGCCGGAAAAACGACCATCGATGGATAATTGTAAGCCCTCATGATGGAAGGAGGTACTTTGTCAGAATCTAGGACCGGTTGATGGGTGTTGGAATTGTGGTGGGGAGAGAGTGAGATCTGGAACTGTAGGAAGGATGGGCTGTCTGGAGGTACATGAAGCTTTCGAGGAGCAGCCGCCACCCCCCCAGAGATGCCACTTGACCCAACAGGAGTCGAGAAGGTCTTCCTTGCTCCTAATGCCCACTCTGAGCCAAAACTGAGTGCTGCAGAAGCGTGGGGAGTGCATCCAGAGCAGAGCAAGGGGACCGGAGGGAAGCAGGCTCCTCATTGCAGAAACATTGTGGTAGCCCGTGGGGCAGATGGTCTTTGAACTCTTTTGGATTGCTCCAGCTTTGGCGTTCATAGATTCTCTGGAAGATTCCTGTTGCTCCTAGGGTGAAGATTCTATTTCAGTATCTGAACTAGTACCTCTTCCTAGAAATGGAAATGAAGTTCTTCTGCCATTTTAGTATCTTAAGCGAACTTGTCCGCACACATCCGTACCCATGGCTATGCCAACATAAGTGTCATTTTTTTTTCTGGTAGATGTTTGGCGTTTTGATATTTTAGCCATGTTGAGCTCATCCTCTGCCACCAAGTAGCCTGTGGGAATGTGAGGCCAGAAAAGGACTATATGGAGCCAGCTAAGTTACATAAATGTCATCGAGCAAGTGGTGACACAACTGCATGACCTTCAGTATTAGTTTGCTAATGTGTAAAGTGTGTTATCCGTGGGGACTCACTAGGTTCCAGAGTACATAAGGGTCTGGGTTCTGTAGCAGTAACAAATGACTTCTCAAATCTCAGTTTTGGAAAAACTACAAAGTTTACTTTCTACTTTCACTGTGTGCTTACTGTGGGTCCCCTGGGGGATGAGCCAGCCCAGGGTGATCGATTAGCCACCATCTTTTGCATTGCCACGTGTCATGACAAGAGATGGCTAGCAGTGGATCCACGTGTGTCAGACACTGTACTGGCTCACAGTTTATTGGCCAGTGATAGGTACATGTCCACACCTCGCTTCAGCCAGGTCCAGGAAGTGCTTGGAAGGAGGACGGCTGGCACTCTGATGACAGTGGCTCAGGGAAATGATAATGGTTGGGTTTTCATGGTGGCTTTTTTTTTTTTAATCATGTGCGTCTCTACTGTGTGTTGCTAGCTGCTGCTGAGTTAACTTTGACTCAGGGTAAACAAATCTGTGCAGAACAGAATGTAAATGCCCATTTCTGTGCCATCCTTACAGCATGTCCACTGTTGCAGCTATTTATTTTGGCAGTTTATCTCACCAAGGGATTCTTTTGCCCTCTTTGGCCCCGTGCTTTACCAAGCATGATACCCTTCCTGTGGTAGTTACGTCGTCTGGTATCAGTTTGGGATTTGAGAGGATTATCTAGTTCCTAAATGTTTCCTCCCCGCCCCCACTGTCATGACACGAATTCTACCTTGCAAGTCTGGCTAGACCAGAGGATGTACACTGGAACAGATAGGAACTGGAAATACAGGGAATCCAGGGAGGATGAGCCCTACAGGACCAGTGGTGTGAGTGGCGATACTGGGAGGGTAGAGGGAGAGTGGGTTGGAAAGAGGAAACCTATTATAAGGAACTATATGTGACCCCCTCCCTGGGGGACAGACAACAGAAAAGTGGGTGAAAGGAGATGTCAGATAGGGCAAGATATGACAAAATAATAATTTATAAATTATCAAGGGCTCATGAGGGAGGGGAAAAATGCGGACCTGATGCCGGGGGGCTTAAGTGGAGAGGAAATGT
The DNA here is from genome assembly GCF_000313985.2 of Echinops telfairi. Taxonomy (NCBI): domain Eukaryota; kingdom Metazoa; phylum Chordata; class Mammalia; order Afrosoricida; family Tenrecidae; genus Echinops; species Echinops telfairi. The sequence goes on from NW_022103928.1 coordinate 12,501,430, forward strand.
TTTGAGAATGATGAGGGCAATGAATGTACAAATGCGGTTTACACAATTGGTGTGTGTGTGGATTGTGATAAGAGTTGCATGAGCCCCTAATAAAATGATTTTTAAAAAAAAGAGTGAAGGGGTGGAGTCTAGTCTGTTAATCAGATCATAGCCATTGAGGTCTCTGTGTGGGCATGGCTTTCTCCTGAGAATTCAGGGAAATCTGATTTTTCCTCCTTGGAGGCGGGAGAGACTTTCTCTCTCTCAACCCTTGGATACTCTCTACTGAGGCTGACTTCCTGCGAGACATCCCAGAGGAGAAACCACACGGATCTACCCTCATGCAGCCCTGAGTGCTGAAGGAGCCATGTGGAGACCCCTGCCAGCACTGAGATGCTTACCATGCCACTGGATCCAAAGACTTTCTACCCACTGGCCTGTGATAATCCTGCATTCGGCGTCAGTGCACGTGTTTCATGAGTCTGAAGAGGACTTTTTAGCTTGGCATCAGACATTTGGGCTACTATTGGACTTATGGGCTTGGACTGGACTGGACTCTGATGCTTTCTTAATGTACAATTGCCCTTTATATAAAACTCTTATACACATATGCGTTCCTATGGATTTGTTTCTCTAGTCCACCCCTGTGCCATCCTCACAGCATGTGTACTGTTGCAGCTATTGTGCCAATTTATCCCACTAAGGGACTTCTTTGCCCTGTGCTTTGCCAAACATGATACCCTTTCCTAGGGATTTGATCCCTTTAAATGGCATGACCAAAACAAGTACCTCGGTTAGCACGATGCTCTGTTGTGACTGATAGTCCTTTTTCCATTGACTAAGTTTAAGAACTAGGCTTTTCTTCCTACTCTGTCTTACTCTGGAAGCTCCACTGAAACGTTTCTACCACAAAAGAGCCTGCTGATATTTGAATTAGCAGTGGCATAATTGCCAGCATGATAGCCACACTGTACAGTACCACCAGCTGATGTATGGTGTGTGTAATGCCTAGCAAATGGTAAATACTTAATTAGTAATAGATGGAACTGCTCTTGTCATCATGGTTCTTATTATCCAGCAGTTCCATTTCATTTTCAGCATGCTTCACCTCATTTACTTGACATATTTTCCCCTTCTTTTACCCCTGGAAAATATAAAAGTAAGCATAAGTTATTCTTCTCTAATCTCACCAGTTTTTTTTAAAGGAAAGCGAAATGAACTTTCAGATTCACTCAGGGCCCTTACTCGTTTACATTTGCAGCGACAAACACGGTGATTATTCTGGGAGACGATGCTTAGTGGAATGATGGCCTCTGCTTTCAGCAGTGGCTTTGCAACTACACCTCCTATTTTGGTTTCCAATTTAGGACTGCAACCGTTAAGCAGACTTTCATTTGAGTCCGTGAGGAAGCTGTCAATATATATTATGTATCTAGGAAGCTGGTCTGTGGATCAATTACAATTAGTTTGCTGCAGATTGCATTAACATATCTAAAACTAATATTGCAAGTGTTCTGATGAAAAAGAATTGACCAAGGCCATACTGTGGGCTGTATTTAAATCTCTCTTAAAGGCTCTTTTCGAACTGAATTGTTTCTTCTGCAGTTAATGGCTCCAAATTGGTATGTCAACACAGACGCAGGCTATTGATCTTTCCCATTTACCTTTTAAAAAATGACCCCAGAAAATGGCATATATTTAACAGTTAGTCTTTTCTTTCATTAGGTAGCTTTTACTAAATGCCTTAAACTCGAATTGCTCTTGGTAACGTATATGACATTCTATTAATACTGTTGAGACTATCAGTATGTCCAATTTTGTGTTTTTCAAATTAGTGTTTCATTTAGACTTAAAGTCAGAGGTAGGACAGGTCTGTAAGTTAAGAGCACTAGATAGTAAGTGATGTAAGCATTGTTAGTCTGGTCATTGCTTTTCCCTCTAAAAGATAATATCAGTATGAAACACATCAAAGTAAACATTCGTAGGGACAGAACAGAAAGCTGGACTTAGGCTTGATTATGTAAAACTTTGTTATTTTTTACAAGTGTACAAATTATACTCTACTTCAGTTCTGTACTCTTTAGAACTAACTTTACTCTTCTGTATGAAGGAATGAAAAATTATATTAAGGGGCCAAAACTAAAACCAAACCCACGGTTGACAAGTCAATTCCAACTCACCGTGACGCTATAGAGGGTTTCTGAGACTGTAAACCTTCACAGTGGCCGATAGTCTCATCTTTCTCTGGACCAGTGGCTGATGGGTTTGAATTGCTGACGTTGAGGTTAGCAGTCCAATGCTTACATGACAGTGCCACAAGGCTCCTTACCAAAACCAAACTCATGGCCATGGGAGTCAATTCCAATTCATAGTAACCCTTTAGAACAGACTACAACTACCCCTTGGTTTTCTGAGGCTATATATCGAATATACTTGAATATAAGCCTACCTGAATATCAGTCGAGGCACCTAATTTTACCACAAAAACTGCATCAAAAATGTGCTGAAAAACCCAACTTATTCACGAGTATATATGCTATCTTTATGGGAACAGAAAGCCTCATCTTTCTCCTGCAGAATGGTTGGCGGGTTCAAACTGGTGGCCTTGTGGTTATCAGCTCAAAGCATAACCCACTGTGCCACCAAGGCTCACTCCCCCCAGGGCTGAGTAGGCAAGGTTTGTTCCTGTGACTTATATTTTCTGAGTAACGTCCATGTGCCAAGCATAATCAGTCTTCATACAGACACCGCAACGTTTAAGATACCCCCATTGCCTTTCAGTGCAACCCAGTGAGTTGCAATGTTCCAGAATTTCTTTGGAAGTACAATTCCGTAGAGCACTCTCTAATGAGCCCTGGTGGTGATAACGGGCAAGAGTGTGACTGCAGTTCAAGTCCACCAGCCACTCTGAAGGAGAAGGACAATGAGGCCGTGGTTCCTACAAAGATTTAGGCGTTGGATAGCCAGTTTAGGGCTCTTCAACTCAGACACCCCTTGATGGCTTTGGGTTTGGTTTGGTGTTGAGAGAACTCATGATACATTGTAACTTGGGGGTGTTCCTCAAGTGAATGTTTGAAGGACACATTAGCGGTCCTGGAAACAATGGTTTCAGGTAATAAAGCCCTGACGACCCCAGTGTCATGGTCTGTGTCATATATTGCATTTGACATCAGCTTTTGCCAGTGACAGGAGCTGCTAGCAGGTTGTCTCATTTTCCCGCTGCTGTTGCCGTCAAAGAGGTAGCACAAGGAGCTTGCTTTAAAAAGTAGCTGTTTATTTTTTTCACAGCTTTCCAAATCAAGATTTGGCCAGGCCAATTCCTTCTGTGTAAGCGGTCCTCTGTTCCTTGGCCTATAGATTGCCCTAAAAGATGTCTTTGTCATCCTTCAGTGTGTGCACAGCTCTGTGCCTAATCTGTCTTTAAATAGATGTATGTAAAACTCAAAAGTGATTAGATTTGAAACTTCTAATCAGGTTGTTCAAATTTTCACTTTCTCTTTCTAAGATCCACGTTTGAATCCCAGCCAGTGTGTTATCTGCATAGTCACCGCTGGTCTCCCTGAAGGCATGTCTGCTGCTGTGATGCTCGACAGGATTCAATGGAGGTTCCAGATTAAGACAAACTAGAAAGTCTGGCGATCGACTTTAAAATGTCAGCCCATGATAACTTATTGAGTCACATGATTTCATCCTCGTCGACCCTAGGGCTGGGGCAACATTGGGCAGTGTTCCATTCTGTTGTGCCGTGGATCCGCTTGGGTTAGGGGTTAATGCGATGCCAGCTAACAACAACAGTTCCCCACGTGTGATTTAATTTATCTAGCATGACAACTTTATTTCTAAGTGGAACTTATATTAAGAGGTATAGGGGCTAGGGTTCCAACTCATACTTTGAGGGGCACAATTTAATTTATTACAAGGGTGCACAAAGTGGTCTTTTGATGTGGTGGTGTGATGGATCTGTTTGTGCCTTGATCCCACCTCTTGAAAGTATGGATCCTTTGCAGCATGACTCATGGAAGACACTATATGTATTCTCCTCCTTTTTAAAAATTTCCCATTTAAGTATGGGAACTTAGGGTTTGCTCAGGAATTGTGATGAATTTTTAAAAAGGAATTTATTTGTTCATGCCATTTTTCCCTTTGAATATTTCCTTTCAACACAGATAACAATTAATTGACAATTCACATCAGAATCCACTTGTAGTTGGTACCTAAACAAAGTCACTCAAATACACAAGTTGCAGTTTAAGAGTAAGTTTCATTAATGTTAAATCTTTCAGGTTACTGCACTGAACTTTGGTACAGGACAGGGGCAGTCTCATTAAATACATAATGATGCCTAGGTGGCATTAAAAACTGGGCTAAAGAAACGACATGCTTTATCACCCAGTGGCCTCAGAGACTTAAAGAAATTTACTTGAGACACTTGCCAGTGGTTAATGCTGTGCATCTAGTTGTTAAAATGATGCTTTGGGCTTTTATTTAATGCAAGTGGCTAGGTGTAGACCATACGGCAGAATCCTGACTAAAAAATAATTGTATTTTTAAATATTTAGGGACTCACTGGAAGTTGCCAAAATAGAACCCAACACCCAGTTTCTCCCGAGGTGCTATCTTACATAGCTGTAGTACATGAGTAGAGATCTCACTTAGTTTTTACTCATTTTTAAGACCAGCATTCGTTTCCATGTGTGTGTATAGATTTCTTTAGCATTTCAAAATGTGTAATCAGTTTTAAAATTTTGATGAATATATAGGTTATTATTTTTCTTTTTTTCCCCATTTCAACCATCTGCCCATATATAGTTGAGTGGCGTGAGCTGCCTTGCTCTTGCCATTCAACTATCATCATTCTGAGTTTTTCCATCCCCTTTGCCAGAAGCTCAGTGCACTCCCAATTGCCCTTAGCATTTCTTATTTTTAAAAAAAATTAAGCAAGAAGAACTTATATAGATTTGCTTTCTTTTTGCCCCTCTAAATTCTGTGTTATTGATCAGCAAGTATGGTACCCGTAAAACTGGCATAATTTATTGGTTGGCTGTTGTTTTTCTTGTTAATAACAAGTGCTGTTTCTCTCCTCTCCCAATTTCCCTAGGTATTTCAATTAACTCTCCGAAGATGGTTGAACCTGCAGGAATACCAGAGCAAGAAGCTGATGTCTGACAGTGGCGTGAGAGTGCAGAAATTCTTTGTGGCGGACTCTGCCAGTGAGGCTGTGGAGGCGGCTAAGAGATTAAGTAAGCTCATTAATCACAGGTGGAATATTACTCCCGCTTTCCCAAATTAGTGAATGCACAGGTAGCAGTTTCACACAGTAGTTATGCAACCCAACCAGTGGATTATACTAACAGTGACAGATAAAATAGAGAACTTGGACTCTAAAAAAAGCCAAAAAGCCCAATCGAAAAAACTTGATTATTTTACACAGAAAAACAGCCTGTGGGATGTTGCTGCATGCTCCTTATTTTCTGAGTTTGTTTAGCCGATGTAGAAGCCAGATCTTTGACCAGTGGTTGGAGGGGTAGAGAACATGGGGCCCGAGGATCTTCCATACCAGCTAACATCACACGCCTCACCAAAGAGAATTAGTCCCAGCCATCACATTAGGAATGAGTTAATGGACTGATTGACCAGGGTGGCCCTTGAATGATGTTATAAGTATCCAAATGGTCCTGGGCGGAGGAAAGGCGCCCCATCCTAGGTATAAAGTGTCAACGGGAAGTTCATTGCAGGATAATCCAGGCCGGAGATTCGGCACCCTTTGTTTACCCTCTGACAATGTGGGGAGAGCTTTCTCCAAGTGAGTGGGGAGCAAAGCCAACCGCATGCATTTGGAAGGCAATCTGACTTTGGTTCCATGTTTAGTCTTCCCATTTTTCAGCTTTGCAACTCTGCTAGTACCCTCTCCTTTCTGCCACTCAGTTTCCTTATGTGTAGATCAAGGCTAATCGCATTTTCCCTCTCAGTGCTGTTGTGCCTTTTAAAGGGAGCTTGTACATATATAAACTACCTGTTACATGGTAGACCGTCTTGCCCACTGCCTTCTCCATAGATTGAGCCACTCGGACTGTGTCCTGCTGTGTGTTTTTTGGTGCTCATTCCTCTATTCCATGTTAGGAAAAGTATAAACAAGCAGGTGAAGCCACTTTTAACAATTGGTTTATTTACCTGTAATATATGCAAAATATCATTTCAGCCTGTGCATTATATCAAACAATGGGGTATTTTACCTTTTTGGGGGGTCTGAATTCTGCTAATGAGGGTCAGGTACTCACACCCACTATCATCACATTGATTTTGACTGCTAGCAATCCTATATAGGGTTTGTTGAGACTGTGCATCTTTATTGGAACATTTAATTGCATCATTTTCCCCTGCAGAGTTGCGCTGGAGGGTTTGAACTGTCAACCCTGAGGTTTGCAGCCAAAGGCCTGACTCACAGTGCCTTCAGGGAACTAGGCCTCAATGTTTTACATTTCCAACACATCTCAATTCAGACCAGCCACATTTCAGGTGCCCAGAAAGCATTTGTTGTCAGTGGGTACCAGATTGGATAGCCTAGGTTTAGACCTGAGAACGATTTGCATCATGTCCCTTGAAATCAAGAAAGCAGTTATTTCCCCTTGAGGGCACAGAATAGGGCATCTGTGAATCTGTGTTGCTCAGGCAGCTAGAGAAAAGTTGAACACGTAAGACAGATGTCCAAAAACGTACTGCCGTCAAGTCAGTTCTAGCTCATAGAGACCTTAGACGCAGAGTAGAAGCGCCCGAGTAGGGTTTCTAAGACTGAATCTTTACAGAAGCAGACTGCCTCATCTTTCTGAGGCAGTGCAGCTGATGACAACTGAGCACCTTAGCCACTGCACAACCAGAGCTCCTCAAGACAGATGCAGATTTTATATTTCAATATTCCAATTTACTATTGTCTTTAAGGGAAAGGGCTTAGTTGGTCATCTTTTATCTCCCTTTTTGAGTCTCTCAGATGCTAATGTGCCAGCTTCTTCCTATGTTTTGTTGCTTGAACTGTGCATTTATTTCTTTTTCTTTAACAGATACTTATTGACCAATAGTCATGTGTCAGCTAGTGTGGATATGTAGAAGTCAGACAGACCCTTTTCTTAGAACTTACCTCCTAGAAAGTAATTCATTTGGACTTACTTTTTGGATGCTAAATCTAGAGCTTTTAAGAAATGAAAATCTATCAGAATTGGTTTTGATGGTGAGAGAAAAAAAGTAAAATTAGACCTAGACCTAGAATATAACTCCACAATGACCTGAAGTAGTAGACTCAAGAGGTTACCATTCCAACCTTTGTACAAGATGCTCCGGTGGTTTGAGGATAGGGAAATGAGAGCAAGAAATGTAAAATTCACATTGGTCTTCCATCTTCATTTCCCCTGGGATATATGCAATGAAGTACCAGTCTGCCAGGGGTAAGGGTTCACTTTAAGAGGGTTTGGGAAGCAGCTGATTCCTCCCTTAGGCATAGCTCCTCTGGAAGGCTTTGTTTTTCGATTTTCCTATGGAGATTTGTGCTTACTGAATGAATTGGCTTCTCAATCCTGTGTTTATTTTACCAGCATTTACTTAGCCTGCCCTTTGTGGTGGTGATGTGCCCTCCCTTGGAGTGTCTGCTCTGAAGGAGCTTTTAAAAGCAAGGTGGCTTTTACATGCCAGGTTGTGGTGGATGCATGAAAAGAGAGAGACAATAACGCAACTGTTAAGGTCAATAACATAAAATGTGGGCCCCTGGGAAGCAGTTTTAGGACACCCAAAGTGGGAAATGGGAATGTAAATGACGAGGGCCTGTATGTGCTTGCCTGGGATGCCCCTTAGCTGCTGTGGCTCTGAGAGGTCTCACTGATCCTGCTTAGTGCTCAAGGGGGCTTTAGGACCAATCAATCTACCTACTTCATGACAAATGAAGTGAGTATTCCTTCGCATGTTGGGAGCCATACTGGTTTCCCTGGCTGAATGGATAATTTGGAAGCAAGTGGACATGGGTAGTTTTAGAAGTGAGGATGATACCAAGCTTTGGTTATAACTGAAATGAGATAATAAGTTTAGAAAGCAAGATGCGTGCCAGTGATACTGCCTGGTGAGAGTGAAGCAAGAAGAAACTGGCAAAACGTCACAGTGTTTGTGTCCTTGTCACTACCGGATTGACATGAGCCAAGAGCAAATAGACTTTTACTTACCAAACAGAGTTGAGGTTAAGGTTAAAGCTGAGTAACCCGTACCTCTTTCTGATTGTCCAGGAAATGGGACTTCGAGATTATAATGGAGAAAACTTACCTAGAAGGACAATGTATCTGACATGCAGAAAATGCCATGTAGGAGTTTATTGCTATCATCTTCCTCACCATTGTCACCTGCCATGTCAGAGGGCTCACTGCTGCCATGATTCCCGCTCATAGATCAGAACATGAGACACTCAGTGTCTTTCCAATCACGTTAGGAGAGTGCCCTTTTCAACTTGAAAAGTTTGTAAATAATCAAAATATATTTGTTTACGTTGCTAGTTTATTCACATGTGAATGCATCTTGGACCACAGTGTGCGGGGTGACACACAGAACAGTGACCATCCTTCCTGGATTCTAGGTGCCTGGAACCTGAAGAACAGACCAGGAATTACGTTGGGAGACTTGGGCGTTATTACGCATGGGAAGGGTGTTTCAGGAGGGGCAGTTCTGTGAGACTGACTGGGACAGGCTGCAGACTCAGGGTTTGATCCGTAGCTTCCTTCAAGCAAGCAAGGTTCTTAATACCCTTTAAAATAGGGAAGGGAAGGGATTTACGAGGGAGGCCTGAAGCAGTGTGCTGACTGTGGGCTCTTAATAAGCGCTTGGGGCATGGCTCCTTCAAGGATATTTCCATGATTATCACCTCCCAACAGGGTTGGCGATAATGTGTTCTAGATGGTTTGCTCTGGTGCTATGTCTTGAATGGGACATACAGTCCAGGGAAAGCCCTGGATGGGCCATGTGAGGGTTCTTGTTTGCCATACAAAGTGACTATATATATTTCATATTTATGAGGGTTTTTTTTTAGGGCATTAACAAGATACAGTTCAGTATCAAAAAATCCTCAGGCCATGGTTTTCCTAGTCAGGAGCAGCTTTCCCCAGCTATATAGCCCCGTGGCTTCTGCCATGCTCTGCCAGTGTCAGAAAGCTCGTGTAGCACCGTCCATCAGTTCTGTCTGTAGGTAGGCTTCTCTCCAGTCTTTAGCCTCCCAGTCCCATAAACCTTGGACCTCTGCCTGCTACAGAGCGCCTTCCGTGTTGCCGGCAAATGCCCAAAGGGTGTGCTACTTTACCATAATTGTCAGCATGAAGGTGCTGGGCCCTAGCTCCCTGGATTGGCAAATCTTTATAAAATATTTTGAAAAGAAATGTTGATATTAACCAGTTCTGTGGATTCCATTGTAATCTCTTGGAGGACTAGTTTACAAATCTGGTTTTGGTGTATCTTAACACCACCCGTGGTTGCCGGTTGGCTGTCCACTCATGGATATCCTTTCCTCTCTTGGCCTAACTGGAAATTTTTGGTCCTTCTAATCCTTCTCTGCCTGTTCCCTCTCCTGGTTACCCAGCTGCAGTAGTGCCCCATCATCTTTAATGCCTCTCTCTTCTGTCATATTTAATCAGCTGGAAAATCCCGCTATTTCCCCCAGTAGTTTAGTGGGCATCTAGTGCACAGATCATACAATTGCATAGTTCCGCCACATCAAGAAGAGTAGTGCAGTCATCACCACGATCTGTGTTAGAACATTTTCTTCATTCTTGTACTCATCGTTATCAGCTCCCTGTTTCCCCCAGTCTCCCCAGCCGCACCCCCAAGGAACCATTAATTAACCCCGTCACTCTCTATCTAGATTTACCTATCCTGGATTTCATATGCAGAAAAAACCACTCAAACAAAAACTAGCAACAATAACAAAACATATAAAAACTTCAATTGGGAAGAAAGAAAATATTAAAAACTAGAACAAATTCAGTAGATCCTAAGGGAGATCAACTGAGAAGGTGATAAATTTTAACCTAATTCCATCTTTAACAATCTACTTTCCACTGCATTCTGCATGATAGCAAGGCTATTCACATCCCTGGGCCATGGTCAGAGAGAGATCCTGCGATTTTTAATGCATTGTTATTTTACACGAAGGAAACAGGCAAGGTGAGGTTAAACAGCTTGCCAAGGTTATATGGTTAATAATCAACAATAATGGCTTTGAACCCAGCCGTATTAGATTTGATCTCCTCCCCAGGCAGTTTTTCCTTTTTGCTAACCTGATGATGATTTTCTTGGGAGGTTTTTGTGCATGGGTCAGCATATATAAGATGGAAAATGCATATTAATAAAATTAGTGGATTGAATTAAAACTAGATGTAGCAGGTTCTAAGGCACAATGTAGTGGAACTGTGTGATCTGCAGATATTTTCTTAATGATTCATTTTGTTGTATTTCTTTGGGCAATAGACTTCTTGCTGTCTAGTTATGGGAAGCTGGTTAATTTGAACATTTAAAAAAAATAGATAATGAAAACCTTTTGTTTCTGAGCCACAATTCATAATAAGATATTAAGGGAGATTTTCATGTTCTTGCACAGAAAATGAACTTCCGTCTAATTGAGAAAGTCAATCTGGTTTGGTTCTTAGTCTGTGGATATGATCCATTTCTGCCGCAGTTTGTATGAACTACCTTTCGTGATCGAGTTGTAGGAAGGAATTGCTTCCCTTGCCTATAATGGTCTCTTGAGGCATTTTAATTATATGCCTCTCCTCTTATAAATTACAATTAATATATACATCCAGCAAGTAATTATAGAACCTACTATGCAAATGACTACTCTTTTCAGTCATCCTTAAAAATGAATGAAATGCTCTCACACAATTCATAAGCCCTGTCTAAAAAGACTGCTATATGCATATAAATATAAGTGAGTCATTTCCAGGACCACTACCTTTTCATCTTTTGGAATTTCCACACAATCTATTAATTATTCTATTCGTGTTGACTTGAGTATCTCAACATTTGATTACGCAGGAAGATTGTATTTCAAAAAATTATAGTTTCATTTTTTGCCAGAAAGAAAATTGAAATATGAATGGAGAGATTAATCTTCTCTGGGCTAATGCCATGCATCCTAAAATGGAGATAAGGAGTTTTTATTGAACTGGGCCAGCGTTGTATTGCTTTCAGCTACATGTTTCCATCCATCAATATGATAACTTATTCTGTTCGGTTTATATAATCACTTCCTAAAGCCTGATGAATTATTTGCATCCATTAAGGGATTGTATTTTATGTAAAAAGAGAACTGCGGCCCCGTTGAATACTGATTGGCATGTGCTATTAATCCTATAGGCAATTAAATACATTGCTAACCTCCTTAGTTGTTGTGGCTTTGCCATGTCCCATTATGTGGTTAGCGTCTTATATGAAGATCTTACATCCTCTGAGTGGAGGTGGTGGTCATCATTGTCTTATTGTGGCAGTCAAGGATAACATGGGCTTCTGTGTGGGAAATCCTCATTTTACTAGCGTATCAGCTACCCAGTATTTTTGAAGCTGGAGTCACTTAAAAGAAAGACGCAGGTATAATGGCAAATGTGGTCCACTTTCTAGCAAGAATGACGGTGGCTCGTCAGATTGGGCGTTCCTGTGGTGTGATGTGACAATGCGCCTGCCTACTGCTGGACTCTTGATTGCATCCCATTTTCTGGTCCGGATTCTGCAACTCCCCATGTGGTTACGTGAACTACCCAATGCCTTTCCTGTTATGTGCTAGCGTGGGTGCCAGGGAGTTGACTTCTACAGAGTTGAGCCACTCCATCAGGCTTTCTCGACTATCATCTTCACAGAAGCAGATCGTCAGTCAAGCTCCAATGGAGCTTCCAGCAAACCAGCCTTCAGCGACCAGCCAAGTGTGCCATGTTTGCTCCTCCAAAGAGTGCCTCATGCCCACGGAGGTTTTCAGATTCTAGTAAGGTGGCTTCAACTCACAGCAGCCCTGGGTGACAGCCATGGGGATCTTTGTGCAAGCCCATCGCCAGGCCTTTCTCCTGAACGACTTCTGGGTGGGCTCAAATGGCTAGATGTGTAACCAGTTGAGTCACCAGGGCCCTTTATGGTAAGGTGACCAGACGTCCCGTTTTTCGCGGGACAGTCCCGATTTTTAACAATTTTTCCCGTGTTCCACAGCGTTTTAAAAAAGTCCCGATTTTTGGAAAGAATGCACGACAAGCTAGGGTAGACGGTTTTCGGCTGCCATATAGCTATTTCGCCAGGATATGAGTTTTATCAATGGTGTCCCGCTTTACCAATGTTAAAATCTGGTCACCTTTATGGCCATTTACTTCATGCAAGTTTCTGTTGCTTACAGTTGAGAACCTTGACTCATTCACAAAAAACAACTTACTTAGTACTCTAGATATAGGTGTTCAGTACATTTTTTTGATACTCAGAACATTTTCACTAACGTTCATTTGCTAAATGCTTCTTGAAAGGAGCAGCTGAGTTGAACTTCACTGCCTTCCGTGACTGTAATTATAAAGAGGATCTCCCTGAGTAACTTGTAGCCTTCAGTCGTGCTTCCTGTTGAAGACCCTTTCGCAGAGACTCCTCTCCCGTTTGTGAAATGTTCTTTTCTCTCCTCCTTGACTCTGCAAATACAAACAGGCTTCTTTGGCTGTCTACTTAAACATTTCCCTTTGTTACGCTATCTTTTCCCAAATTGTCTTGCTGTGTGTTCTGACTAGAAGTAGCAGGGCCTCTACAGAATGAAGGGCAAGATCGAGGTAGGCTGTGGGCAGGTAGGTTTTCTAGAAGTGCATATGTATTTTTCTTTCAGGTTTCCTTAGAAACAAATGAGAACAGGGCATTGAAAAGCATTGCCTCAACTTGAATTCTGACAATAGAATAAAGCAAGTATTAATTCTTCTTGATTTTTAACCTATGAAAAGACTTATCAGCCTTTGGGCCTCTATACCAGGTACCTGGTACAGTGCTAAGTGTTTCTGGAAGTATTATCTCATGTAATCCTCATTTGAATGGAAGGGAAAGGCTTGTCTTTAAGGGCTGGTTCAGAATATCACCAGATCTTTGCTAGCCCACAATGGTGTATCCATGGTAACTGACATGATTTCACTCTCTGGCTTTTCAGTGTATCATTAATGGATTTACTTATTAATTTGTTTTTGAAAACTCCCTCATCATATGTGAACAAGTGAGTTATATTTCCACGTGGTGTCAGTTATCAGAACTTTCCTGGGGGTTATTTCACTCAGAGGTCTTTGGCTCACCCCAGTGTGTTCCTGGGAGTGTGGAATGTGCAGAGGTACCTTCTGGGGTGGCAAATGCAGAACAAGCACTCAGTGTCAGTGGATAGAGGATCTAACTCCCTGTTATCCCTTAGTCTCCGGATAGCTGTGCTGTTTTAAAGAAATATCAAGCAGCCAGATAAATCTTTTATGATTATCAGTGGAATATCTGGATTATTTTGATTTTCGGCAAACACAAAAAAGGGCAAAGCCTTCTCTAATCCTATTACTGAGAGCTAACCTGAATTCACACGAATAAATTGCCTTCATTTTTCCCCTTGTGTATTCATCTGTTCATCTTTTAGCAATGTTAACGTATATATATATAAATCATTATGAGAGAATTAATTTGCATACACTTATGGGAAAAAGCCATGCACACAGTGTTTTATCTTGTTTTAAAATTTTTATATAAGATTAGCATTAACCAACTTTTCTTTTTTTCCTCAAAAATTTAGTTTTAATAGGTGCGTAGTAATCCCTAGATTGGTTGTATTTTTTTCCTGTTATGATTTCGCTAGATTTGGGGGTTCCTTTTGGCATTGCTACGTGGGGTGATGCTGTTGCTGCTGCAGTAAATCAGCCCCAGGTGCTCAATCTGGAGAAATTGGTGGGAGGCAGAGAGTGGCAGGACTACCTTGTTCTTATGATAGAGTCCCCCGTTAACCACCTTTCTGCTAATGTTAGTAGAACTACAGTGAACCCTCGTTTATCGCGGTTAATCGGTTCTAGACCCTACCGCAATAAATGAAATTCCGCGAAGTAGGATTCCTTATTTGTAAATTAAATATTTTCGTAGTTAGAGCATAGAGGACATGAAAAAACACCCTTTAGTCACCATTACACTCGTATTACCCAATTTATTAAACGAAAAAGGGAAAATACAGTAAAACATTTTGGACGTTACAATTATCATTTATTATTTATTATATTATTTATGGCATCAAGCATGTACAGTATGAGCCAATCAGTGGCAGTAATGACAGAGCATGCGCTGTTACGCAAAAACCGCGATAGAGTGAAGCCACGGAAGTCAAAGCGCGAAGTGGCAAGGGTTCGCTGTATTTCAATTTTCCTTGTCTGACACATTGTCGGCTTACACACGTTCCAGTTTTCACAGGTTTACTCTACAATAAGCACAATCTTTTTTTTTTTAAATCATTTTATTGGGGCTCGTACAACTCATCACAATCCATCCATCCATCGTGTCAAGCCCATTTGTACATTTGTTGCCCTCATCATTCTCAAGACCTTTGCTTTCTACTGGAGCCCTTGGTATCAGCTCCTCAAGCACACTCTTTCTTGTTCACGTACAAGTTGGATTGCTGCTCTTGGTCTGGCTCTGAGCAACTCAGCCCCTGTTCATCATTTTGTGCTGCTCTCTTTCTTCACCGTGGCTCCCAAAGACCACCTGGGGTATAATCTCACAGTGTCCCATGCGGTGATTCTATTGGCCATAACTTCTCTGTGGTCCTAATGAATGGCCAGAAGTATACCGTCTCAGTGCATGCTTAGGAACAAGAGGAAGTGACTTTGGTGGTCATGTAATATGGGCTTTTGAGGAAATTGATTCCTTTGCATCATGCATGGCTTAGAAAATCATGGGCTCTGCAGTCGGAGCAGAACTCTCCACGCAGCTCCACTTTGAGCGCTTGTGCTGAGCTACACTTTACTGACTGTAAAATTGAGGATCATCCTCTGCAAATCAAGGAATGATTCCAGTAAGAAAGACAGACACAGCACATACCTCTTACAAGAGATGCTTTCCCTCTTTTCGGGGAGTGTTTTGAGCCATCATGAAAGGAGTAGACTGATGGTTATTAAAACATCAGCAGCAGATAAAAACAGAAAATGGTTCAAGCTCTTGCAGTCACAACCAAGTGCTAAACTATTTTTGGTGTGTATCTCCTCAGATGATTTTATAATGAATATATTACTCTGTGTACACTGTTGGTTGATAGTTTCTTGGGAGATGGCAGTACAGGAAGTCAAAAGTTGCATAATTTTGAAAGAAAAGGAAAATCTCCTTTTCCTTACATTGCAGCAGAATAAATATTACCTGGGGAATTATGCTTTTAGGATGCTACGCTGTTCCCCAAGGTGGCTGTTCCAGGAGCAAGCAGTGTTTAACAGGTGTTCATAAATAGTACTAAGGCTTGAGTTTTCTAGGTTAATTTAAATTTTTTTTTAAAGCAGTAAATGAATTGAGAAGGATTTTTTTCCCAGTATTGCTTGAATTACCTGAGGATGAAAACCGAATGCATAAACAAGCCCCCTCCATTTGGTGCTGGGGATTTTTTCCCCTCATTCATGGAACAAGCTAAGGGATTTGTGAGTCTATTGTTTCTCTCCAATTACATGGAAGTCAAGGATTAGGACGTTGTTTTTGGTCTTTGGGCTTTTATTGGAGCACAGATAGCAGTGCCATCAGCATGAGGGAAAGGCGGCAGATGGGATGTGGCTAGCAGGGGAGAAGCCACAGCACTAACTGTTCCCAGATGTCTGTATGCTACATGTAGCCCTGAGAAACAGCTTCACAGAAGTATATGTTTTCTCTCTGTGTAACCTGCACAGCAACATCATGCAGGTGAGGAAACACATTCCCCTTGCTCCAAATCCTTTCTTCTTGTACTGCGCTCAGGTAAGCGCCCTGTTGCACACACAGCCAGCTGTGCATGGCACAGCCTCAGTCTGCCTTTCTGCAAGGTCCCCTTTGTGCCTGTACCCAGGGTGTGGCCACACCAGTGCTTTCCTCTCTACCTCTGTCCCTGTTCTCCCTCCATGGAGTGCCATGTCACACAGCGGAGGCGACTCTGGAGTTGGCTTTGAACTTAATTCCTACATCTGCCCTGTTAGCTCTGTAACACTGGGCAGATCACTTCCTCTTCCGAGCCTCCAGAGTCCTCATCTGTAAAATAGGTCAAGTTAAAAACAGTCCTACACTCTCTTTGTATGTAGAATACTCGGTTAAGGTGCTTCACTGCTAACCAAAAGCTTAAAGATTCACATCCACCTAGAGACATCTTGAAAATGATTTACTTCGGAAAAACCAGCCATTGAAAACATTCAGACACACGTGGGGTTACCATGAGTTATAATCAACCAGACAGCCAATATGTGTTTTAAAAATTTGAAAGATCTTACTTCCTAGGAGAACACTGAGGCTGAAACGAGGTCATGCATGTGTGCAGGGTAGTGTGGTCATGTATCCTGCAATCTCAGTCACTGGGTAGCACCGCCCCCCTTAGACGTCACCCATTCAGTGGCATCTTCTTGGAGGCTGTGCGCTGCTGGTGAAAATAGAGAGTTTGGGATCCGAGTATCTTACTCCTCACTCGCTGTGTTTTTAGCTTTAGAGCGGCCCATTTCCTCAGCAGAGGATGTCAGGAGTCGAGCCTACACCTGGAGTTGGTGGGAGGAGGGGCCCAGCTCTGAAGCATCAGCAGATGTTGCCATTGCTTTGCTGTGGTGGCGGCTTCTGTTAACTGGAAGTGATCACTCTGCCTCTCAGCATCAGCAGGATGCTGTAACTTCACCTGTGCTGTCTACATCCCAGGAAGACGGTGCATCTTCCTCATGACACAGCTGTGGGCCGAGTTCTCACATGCAACTTTTCATATGAGAAATTGGTTTTATGTCTTCCCATAAACCAGGACCGGAGGTTTCATGATTCATCTGGCTTTTAATGTTTTGACAAATGACTCTTTAAGTACAAGTGACCAACTTTGTTGGTTTGCCCAGGAAATTCTTGGATACACAAATTATTCCTGAATTACTATGAATCGTCATCTCTTTCACTCTCAGTCTCGGCTTGTGCAATGCAGTCCGTGGTTGCCTTATTTGAAAAATGACTTGAGAACAGCTATCTTTAACTTGAAGCCTGCTTGTAGCAAGGCGTGTGGTTGTTGTAAGTATTTGTCATCACTGCATGCCACTTCTAAATGGAGGTGGACAAAAGAAGGCCTTCTTGACACCCAGCCATGACAGTTGGGTGGTGACAGAGAAAATTGGGTAGGACAAAGCTTGGTTTGTCCTTCATTCACCTGTGCACACCTGTCACCCTGGACTTAGGAGCAGTTCCATCAATGATTACTGAGTATAAAAATTCAGCAGGGAACGCCCCCACCCAGAGGAGCCCTTCATCTAGTTACCCTTAAAAGTTACTAAGACTGACTTCTTAATGTAAATATTCAATGGATATTCTTCATGTTGGAGGGTCGTTTCTTTAAAGTTTTTGTTTTTAAGTAAAAACAAAACAAAAGCCTACTGCCACCAAGTTGATTCCAATGGAAAGCAACACTATGTCACAGAGTACAACTGCTTCTTAGGGTTTCTGAGAGTGTAACTGCACACTGACCCCTCTGACTTCCCTGCGGCAGCTGGTGGATTTGCCTCGCTGACATGGTGTTTAGCCCAGTTCCTTACCCACAGTGCCACTAGAGTGAGTAGGTAAAACTAAGCGAGCAGCAGGTGGTAAGAAATTGGGATGATGTAAAGAGAAATAACAGTTTGGGGACTTGGTCTGATGCCTTTGGTTGAATTTGGTCCATGGTTCCTTTAGGCCAGTCCCTCTGTGTAATGCCACTTAGGAAAAAGGCTGGGGATGGCCAGGTCTTTGGGTACTGCTAGAGATGTATCTATGGCAATAAAACAGCTTCTAGATTCTGAACTTCTCCAGAAAAAAAAAAAGAAATACTAAGAGCTCTTCAACCTTCCAGAGTTTTGTGTTTGTTGAGAAAATAAAAGGAGGGGTCAGGAACAAGGGAACAACAAGTGACCCAAATTGGTGGGGAGGTGGGTGTGGGAGACCTGGTAGGGCA
>NW_022103928.1:12520426-12545294 GCF_000313985.2 Echinops telfairi
TGAGTGGCGATACTGGGAGGGTAGAGGGAGAGTGGGTTGGAAAGAGGGAACCGATTACAAGGAACTATATGTGACCTCCTCCCTGGGGGATAGACAACTGAAAAGTGGGTGAAGGGAGACATCGGACAGGGCAAGATATGACAAAATAACAATCTATAAATTTTAAGAGCTCATGAGGGAGCGGGGAGCAGGGAGGGAGGGGAAAATGAGGACCTAATGCCGGGGACTTAAGTGGAGAGGAAATGTTTTGAGAATGATGAGGGCAGTGAATGTACAAATGTGCTTTACACAATTGATGTATGTATGGATTGTGATAAGAGTTGCATGAGCCCCTAATAAAATGATAAAATTTAAAAATTAAAAAAAAAAAGGAGGGGCTACACAGAAGCCAAGCAAGGGCTTAGAAACACCTGTTCTTTAAGAAATCTCATTCTCTGTTGTGAGGTGGTTTGAGTTGATCCCAACTCCAGATGAGCCCCATGTGTTACAGATAAGAATTGCTTCCTTGGGTTTTCTTGGCTTTAACCTTAATGGAAGCAGATGATCAAATCCATCTACTGCCATGCTATTTCTTGGGTTAAAAGTGCCAACCTCTGGTTTAACAGCAAGCATAAATTGCTTGCCCCACCTAGGGACTTTAATAATTTTATATGTGATACTGATTCATTTAATCCTTATAGGACGCCTAAGTTGAGTCCAATCCTGATCTGGCTTGGGTATAAATATGACGAAGAGTGAGTGGTACTTCCAACATGTTCAGTACATAGTAGAGACTGATGTCTAAATGTATCCGCATACAGAGTACTCATGCAGATGATAGAATTGTGAATGCACAGATTGGAGGGAGGGGGGGTACCTATCACATTGTGGGTGAGGCAAGGGAGGCATCCTGGAAGAGGTAAAAATTGCACTCATTCTAACTCGTCATTAAATATAACACAGTGAATGGACGGACCTTGTTCTGACCCTAGAGACATGTGGGCTTTATTTTTATCAATTTGGTTTCATCAAATTTCTCTCATAGCAATTGGCAATCTGTACTTTGAAAGGAGAGAAACAATACTTTTGATCACTTGACTATTTGTATTTATTACTTGCTACTAATATTATTTTGTAATAATTACTGCTTGTGCTATGGGACAGAGGTGTGCTGCTTGAGAGGCTTATAGATCCCATCTTCCTAGCTGGCATCCTAAAGGCAACCCCCAAGTTAGAGTACTTTCAGTAAGCTCCTTGGCTCTGTAGGTCAGGAAACTTGGTTCTTAACCCCTGATGTCATCTGACTAAGGATGGTGGGCACTCATCAGCCAACTTAAGAGAATGATGTATAAACCAGAAGGCCAAAGATGCTCCAGCAGCCCGGGCTACATTGGGGTAGGTCATGTGGCTTCTCCTTGGGAATGTCTTGCAGGAAGTGAGCCTTGCCAGCTGAAGCAGGGAACTGGCTAAGGCAACAGCACCATCAGAAAGCGAGAGACCTGAGAACTCAAAAGGTGAGGCTCAGTAAGCCATTTATTCCTCCATCCTTCAAGTAACCCCATATGTGTTTATCGGTCAGGTTGGCACAATAAACTAACTACCTCAACCCCTTTAAAGCAAAGAAAAAACCATTTGAAAGGAAAGCTTAAGCTTTCATTTGCTCATGTACATAAGGCATACTTATTGGCTGTGTTGGGCTGCTGCTTTTGTTGTTAGTTGATTCTGACCCACAGGAACCCCATGTGTGTAGCCTAGAACAGCCTGTGACCCTTCAGAAGCAGGTAGTCAAACCTTACCTCCAAGGATGCACCTTGGGGTGGCTTCCTTTTGGTGAGTAGTTCAGTACTTAACCACGGTGTACCACTCTGGTCAGTGGAAAACACAAGAGCTAACCTTTCTTGTTGGTGCCCTGTCAGTGCAGTGGCTTAGTGTTTGGTTGTCAACTGAAAGTTAGATTATTCAAACCAACCAGCTGCTCCTCAGGGGAAAGATGTGGCAGTCTGCTTTGATAACGATTACAGTCTAGGAAACCCAGTGGTGCATTTGTACTGTGTCCTCTGGCTTGCCGTGAGTTGTCATTGACCTAACAGCACTCCCTAACAAAGAAACAGTTTTGGTGGCTTGAGTGTGTGTTTAATAACTGCTTTGTTAAGCACTTGTCCGTTATTGTTTTATTAAATCCTTAACAGACCTCTGTAAATTACATATGCCATCATCATCATTTCTCGTTTGTAGAAGAATCCTCTGATAGGTCCAGGCAAGTGGAAACCTGAGCCCCTTCCCCCAGTCATTGCAACATGGGTGTCTCAAATTCTGGACAAAGTGGAGACAGAAACGTCTGGAGCCCAGAGCCCTGCTTCTGAGGTTGCTCGCTTTCCTCCTGAGATTCAGAGTCATCTCCTTAGGGCCTCATGATCTACCATCAGAGAAATCAAATGCACTGCCATCAAATCGATTCCAACGCACAGGGACTTTTTGGATGGGGTAGAACTGCTGCTCTGGGTTTCCAAGACTGTGACTGTATGCGAGTAGAAACCCTTGTCTTTCTCCTGCCGAGCAGCTTGTATTTTCTAACACTGACCTTGAGGTTAGAAACCCAATACGAACCACTATGCCACCAGGGCCCTTGTCATGTTCCACAAAGCCCAATCTAAAACACCCCTGACTCCACAGGCTACCTCCCACACCCTTCCTCCCATCCTGGGTGAGAGCTGACTGACATGGCGTCTTTCCTACTATCGAGTGGATTTTATTAATCAAGATTATCAGGAGTCCTGGCATCCCCCCCAACCTCCCGTCCCCGCTAAGCTGTGAATTCTGCAGGCAGCCCCATGAGATGAGTATAGGAAGGAGCTGGACCTGTTGTAGTTCACATTACAGAGGGCTTCTCAATATAGAAACACTTCCGCCTTTGTGCCTCAGTGCCTTTTAACTTCACAGTGGATGGGGTTTAAAGGGGTCTTTTGTTAGCATTGAAATCCCTGAAGAAGGTGAGTAGCTAGAATTTTCCATTTGGCTGATACTGTGGAACCATAACTAATGATAGAGGATTCGTTCACTGCCTCTGTTTTAATTTTTGTAGCGAATGGCCTGAAATTTCAGACCAGGCCAAACAACATTTTGTTTTCTTTCAGCTTCTTTTAAGTCAAGTAGCTTTGTGAGTAGTGGGATTGCTACAAGAGTCTGAGATTGCTTTGCAAAGAGTGATAGAAATGGAAGTCTGGACTAGTTCTGTTTGTTTATAAGGTAATGCCCAGCAAAAAAAAAAAAAAATTTAATTGTATCCCCTTTGAACTAATAGTTTAAAACACTACCTGTGATCGATCAGCACCATTCTGCTGTCAGTAATGAAAGTGAGTAAGCTTGAAGCATTTCAGACAGGAGGTTACCAGCTCAACAGACTCTATGAACTATTTGGCACCATTCAGGTTTTGCCAAAGAATCTTCATTTCATTTTATTATTTTGTTCATTTATGTGTTCAGGAAATATTTTGAATATTTAAGCCAGGTTGGGACACACTGTAAACAAGCAAGTAAACAGACAATTTATAAATTGTGAAAAATATTATGACATTAGCAAATGTCCCTAGTGCAGTCACGAGGGAACCCGGAGGGCCAGGAAGATGTCTCACAAGAGGTGACTTTTAAGCTGACATGTCAGAGTTAGAGATGTGTCAGCCCCGAGCTGAAGACATGGTGATCAATTTGAAAAACAGAAGGTAAGTGAGCGAGATTGAGGGTTAGAGGGAGAAGGCATTTTGGTGGGAGCCCAGATCATGCAGGGTTTTGTAGGGTTAGGTAAGTATTTTTAATTTTATTCTAAGGAAATGAGAGTTGGTGTGTTAGTCCGGGTACATTAGAGAAACAAATCCACAGAAACTCATGTATAAGAGAGAGTTTTATATAAAGGGTAAGTGCACATCAAGAAATTATCCCAACTCAGCGCTGCCCAAGCCCACAAGTCCAACATTATCCCATCAACCCATATGCCCAACACCAATCCACAAAGTCCCCCCTCCATCCCACAAAACACACACTATGACGCCGACTGCAGGAGGAAAGCTGAATCAGTGAATGTGTAAGCATCTCAGCGCTGGCAGGGGTCTCCGCACGGGTGCTCTAGCACCCAGGGCTGCATCAGGGTAGGTCCATGTGGCTTCTCCTCAGGGATGTTTTGCAGGAAGTGAGCCTTGCCAGCTGAAGCAGAGAACTGGGTAAGGCAGCTGCACCCTGGTCCAACTATCACAAAGCGAGAGACCCAGAACTCAAAGGTGAGGCTCACTGAGTCATTTATCCCTCTGCCCTTCAATTAACCCCACATGTGTTTATCAGCCAGGTTGGCACAATAAACTAACTCAGTTGTCTTACTTAGGGTTCTCTGGAGAAACAGAACCAAGAAGAAATATGTAGATGAGGGTAAATTAAAAAAAATCATTATTAAACAAAAGTACGGAAACGTAAAGTGACTGTTTCTTGACACATCTTCTACTTAGGTCTATACCTGTCTGCAGGCAGTAGTTCCATCCCTCTCACCTTTCCCTGATGAACTACGCACTCTTTAATGTATACCCTTTCAAAATGTCAGTTTAGGCATCCTCAAGGGACTCAAATCATAAACCTTTTACACGTTGTTTGAGTTCTAGGAACAAAAAAAAGCCTGAATGGGTAAGATCAGGGCTATCAGATAGACGGGATGAGTTTCCCCATTATAATTCTTGTAGGACAGCCCTGGCTGCCTTTGAAGAATGCCTTTGTCCTGATAGAGCAATTTCCTCAACACAACTTTCCTGGACCTTTTCTCACCAATGCAGTTTTCCATTTCCTTAAAACATTTTCCTAGTCAACCTCCAGGATGGTCCTGTGACCTTGGAGCAAAATATACCAAGATAGATGTTTGGAATTGCAGAACGCATCCTCTTCTGAGCGGTCCTGTCTGCCTTTGATTTAATTGGCCTTGAGAGTCCCCTTGCTCTCTCGGTTGTATTGGTAAATGCAAGGTTCAGCCCAAGTTATGATCTGTTTAATGAAATCATCTTCAGTCCCTCCAAACTCAAACCCAAACTCACTGCTATCAAGTGAATTCTGACTCATAGCTTCCCTACAGGACAGAGTAGAACTGCTCTGGTGGGGTTCGGAAGCCGTGAATCTTTATGGGAGCAGACCTCTCATGGATGTTCTCCATGGAGCTACTGATTGTTTCCAACTGCTCCCCTTGTGCTTAGCAGCCCAGCATGAGGGCTCCTTTCCCTTACCTTATGGCTCGTTTGAAAAAACTGATTTTGCTTAGAAGATTAATCAGCTCCTTGAGCTAGCTTTAGAAAGTTCATGGAAAATTCCATTATTTTCAAGTCCCAAAATGATCTGTTAGGCAGCAGATTTATACTTCATAGTTCGAGTGATGGAGAGAGAGTTCTGCTAAAATATCTATAGCATCCCATTGCATTAACCCTAAAGAGACACCTTTTTTAGCTGATTGATTGATTACATTACCTTGTCTTACGTTGCAGGTACAGGGTGTGGTTACACTATGAAACATTACATTACAAATCGAACCGTTTAATATTTGACCAAACCACTGCTTGTCATAGCTGAGCTAAGTTGGCACGTAAAATTAGCCATCACTGTGAGTTACTGAAAGGTTTTGACAGTAACCTATTACTCCAGTTTCACTGCACCAACGCTAGATAAGAAACCCTCCCAAACGCTCAGTGAGTCATCTGTCCTTGCTCTAAATGGCTGCATGTTGGTTGATCCAACAGGGCTGCCTGGGCTGGACTTCAAACTGCAGGTTGGTACTGGTCAGTTTCATGTGTCTCTCTCATCCTCCGTGGGCCAGCAAGCTAGGTATAATGTAGACTTCACTGCGAGATGGTCCCATTGAAAGGCAGCAAGTCTGACTGCAAGCATATTTCAAGCCTCTGCTTGCATCAAATGTGTTAGTATTCATGGATCTAGCACAAAGTCAAGAGGATGAGACCTCTAGTAGGAGAAACTGCAACATCACTTCGCAATTGGGACCATTGATACATTGGACCATAAGCATTGATATGATCTTATTTATTTTATAAAAAGGTCATGGTAGACCAGCTATCATAGTGTGAATTTGAATGCGGCATTTTTTAGGATGCAGGACTTTTAGAACTAAAACTAAGAAAATCCCAGCAAACTAGGGTAAGTCAGTCACTCTTTAATGGAATGTGCTGTGGTAAATGACTTAATAGGACAAAGGGAGAAAGGTCCTGGGTTAGCTTGACCGGTAGAGAGGAACAAGTATTTGTGTAAGACATGGGTGATAATACATCAGATTTCTAACAGTTGTTGAATCTTTATGGATGGGGCTGCCTCCGTTTAACCAGATTTTCTTTTCTTATACCCCTTTACCATGTGATCTTGGGCCAATCACCAACGCCTCTGTGCTTTAGTTTGACCCTCGACAAAAGGAGCTCCTAATTGTGCGTAGCACAGAGGATTGTGGAGTTTCCTTATTGCAGTGATGTAATAGAACCTCATGTGCCAATATAATTATACCAGTGTCTGGAAGCATAGCCACTCTTGATAAAAGTGAGCTGCTTTATTATTATTACTGTGATTGTATTGTTGATGTTTAAATCTCTTACTGATGTGTAGACTGGAGATGTCAAGCAGAACTAGCCGATGATGTAGAAAATCAGAAAGCCCCGGTCATGCTGAACTCTAAGGGGGTTATTGGATGCAGTGTCCCATTATTTATTTATTTGGGGGGATTTGTCACTGTTTGACAGTGGTTAGTGTGGTCTACCTGGTGAATCGAATGCATTGTGAAAAAGATGTTTGCTCTTCTAAAAAACAGTCTCTTTGAGCTCTCAGTCCATTGAAATTGTACTTTATTTTCCCTTAACCTGCACCACCCCAGCCAGTTTTATCTTTCTGCCGTGCTGCTGCCAGTTTGCTTCTCTGCTCTGTTTAGGCTTTTGAACTGCTCTTTGTTTGTACCTGCTTCCTTGTATGTTCTGCTTGTGCTTTTGATTTATGAAGGCTGTGAGATCATCCTTTCTCTGAGATGGAGAGGAGGCTTCGGGACAGACCGCCGGGGAGCTCTGAAGCAGCCCCAGGGCGTACTTCTTGTTCAGTTCACGCCAGCAACTGATTAGAGATCAATAAATGCACACACTGGTGTAGATTATGGCTTTTCCTGAAAAACACACTTGTATTCAAAGGGGTAAATAGTAGAAGAGAGATTCTTTTCTTTCTTTCTTTTTTTGGAATTGGGATGTCTCTGTAACTATAAATAATTCTAGAGGTTTTTTTTTTTTTAATTTAAAAGCTCTTAAAAAATGCTAGAACCTTGGACAGTCTAATATCTTTGCAGGATGAAGAAATAATTTCATGAATTCTTAATACTCTGTCTGGAGAAATGAAAAGAATAGCAAAAATCAGATAGCTCAAAAGGTTTTCAAAAGCCACAGAAGCTTTGAGAAAGGCGATGGAAATTGGCACGTGCCTTGCTTGTTGGAATACATGGACATATGAGGAAATGATTGTGGCAGAAATATGTAAAAAAATATGCCAAGATCTACTCACCCTTCTGCATGGATGTGCCTAGACCTCCCCTTAAGCTTAGGAATGTGTATATATGGGTGCCATGTTCTTCAGACCTTGTCAGCAGGTTTGGGGATGTCTGGACAGAGATTTGTGGAAGAATATAGATGGCAGGGCATGTTCAGAGTGTGGACATGTCCCCTTTGCCTTAAAGACACCTAACTGTATCACCTGAGTAGGCCAATTAGTGGGTATCCAAGATATAAGATTGAATCAAATGGACTGTTTAGCTACTCTCAGCTCACCTTAGGTGAATAAAAACAATGTTTGTCTCTTCATTCAGCAAGTCTAGCTCATGTACACGTACTGGGTTCTGGGAATATCACTATAAATAGGACATCACTTTGGAGGGACTTTAATTTCCAGTGGGAGGGAATAGAAAATAAATTTAGAAGCTATTACAAAATCATTCTGGCACATTATGTGCACTGTGAGGCTGCACTGGATGGTGTCAACAGTTTGTACTTGACTTCTAACCCAAGGGTTGAGAGTTAGAACCCACCCAGCACACCGTTGAAGCCTGGTGGCATAGTGGTTAAGTATTGGGCTACTAATCTCAAGGTCAGCAGTTCAAAACCACCAGCTACTCCTCGAAAGAAAGAGATTTCGTACTGCACGGAGAGTTGGAGTCTCAGAAGCTCAGTTCTACCCTGCCTGTGGGGTACCTGTGAATGGGACCTGGCCCCTTAGCAGCGAGTGTAGCTTAACTTTTCTTTAAATCCACCGCGGAGGAAAAGCTTGGTGACCTGTTTTCCTAAGGATCAGAGCCGAGGAAGCTCTATGGACCAGTTCCACTGACACACAAGGGGTCTCCTTTATTTGAAACTGACTGCAGGGCAGGAGGTATAGTTTGGATTTTTGAAAAGTTAATTGTATTAGTGCTATGAAGAAGGTACAAGAAAGTAAAGGTAGGTGGATCAGAGTGGGATCAGTGTTCAGGCAAGGTGTGTCTGAGGAAGTGACATTGTGATGTGAATGTTTAAAGGGCTACAGGAATTCCTAAGGGAGGAAGAATGTTCGAAGCACATAGAAGATTTGAGGTATGGCCTTGAGTGTGGTGGAATCAAGAGGTCCAAAGGTTTTGTCCCAGCAGGGATCCATATGGAAGATTTGAAATGGAAAAGGGCTAGTAAAACTGCCTGATGGCCTTCACCACTTCACTGTTAACTCAGAGTGGTCTGTCAACATTTTAATTATTTCGCCAACATCAAATGAATTCTCCTGCTCTACAAATCCCCTGTCTCTTACAATAGTTGAATGTTACAGATATATTTTGTGGACATTTTGAAGACTTAAACATTGGTGCTCCTGGCAAAAAACGTAGAAAAAGTGGCTATATATTTAGCTTTCATGTTTCAGGTCTTTTGTTAAAAATATAGAGCCAAGAGAGCTCTGAGCATAAATATAACCATGCTCTAGGTGTTGGTTATTTCAGAACTATTCTTAGCTGCCAAATGTCTTCATCTTCGCACGATTTATAGTAATGTAAGTAATGTATAGGAGACTAACAAATCAAAATCTCATTTCAGATGTGTGACATTAATGTTGTGTTGACTTATTGTTTCCTATGTTAGATTTCTGATAAAATCACTAACATACCTTCTTGAAAGAGGTAACGGGAAGAAGCAGTTGTGCTATCAGATATTAAACTGTATGCACTTTATTCCTGATAAGGAATCACTAAGAGATTCTTAATTGTGTTAAGTAGCGTATTCACTAAACTGAAAAATCCACGGCTGTTGATTCAATTCTGAGACTGTAAGTGTTTATGGGAGCAGACAGCCTCATCTTTCTCTTGAGGAGCAAGTAGTAGGTTTGAGCCACTGTGTTTACAATTAGCAACACAACGCCTAGCCCTCAGGGCCACCGGAACAGCAGCATATTCCCACCCAAATCACCACTGCCAGGGGGTCCATTCCAATGCCCAGCAGCCCTGGGTAGGGTTTCCAAGACTGTAAATCTACCTTTAACTTTCTTCCTCGAGCAGCTGTGGGTTTGAACTGCCAACCTTGCAACACTTACTGACAGTCCCAAAAGGCCTCCTCAGGAGCAGATTGAGCCCTTCAGTTTACCAGCACTCCAATTTAAAATTTTTGGATAGCGAAGAGCTTAGAAGTAATAGGATGCTTGTTAAGGGAACACCCAAAGGCAGGCCAATTTTAGTTTTTATTTATTGTAACGACTTCGTGTTTTTAGCTATTAAAGATGTTCCTCAACGATAACCAGATGTGTAACACAGAAGCAGCTGCATGAAATTTTCATTTTTATACATAAAATTGGAAATCCTAGACAGGGTTTATTGTATGTTATAGAAAATGAAATGATCTTTTCCTCGTCTGAACAGCTGGGTAAAGCAGAATGATAACATCTTTTCCTGTCTCCAAGTGACCATCTGTTTTTATGGGATTTGACAGGTATTTTATTAATTTTAAGAGGTTTGTTTTAGTGAAATTTTGACAAATGTTCACATAGCAGAGTTTTAAGAAGATACCATAAAGTGCTGAAGTTTTTCGCGGCCATCCTAAAGCCTGGTGGAATCTTTTGGTATGATGTCAAATAGTTTATAAAGGTATTTATCAACCAATGACACAATAGGACCCCCAGTATCACAGGCGTCGTTAATGTCACCCATGCACTTTGGTCTTGGTCAGGTTTAGGAACAGAGGTGCAAATGGTTTGCTCTCATCTCCTAAGTGAACACGGGCTCTTGGAACCCACCAATAGTGCTGTGGAAGAAAGCCCCGAGGTCTGTCTTCTGTGGAAACCCTGGCCCAGGAGACCCTAGGGAGCAGCTCTGCCCTGTCACACATGGGACACTTGAGTTGGAATTAACTTGATGGCAATGGCCGTTTTTTGTTTTGTATTGTTCGATTAAGAAAACAGAAAACTGTATCAAGCCAGTTGCCAAGTGACCTCTGACTGCTGGCCTCTGTGTGTGTCTGGCAGGACTGTGCTGGGCAGGGCTTTCAAGAGAGGGCTTTCCAGGAGCAAATCACCAGGCTGCTCCTTCTTCTCAGGCTCCTCTGGGTGGACTTGAACCCTTAGTTGCCAGTGGCATTAACTGCTTGTACCACCTGGCTCTCCATAATTCAGAGAGGGCCTTTGGATTCATTCATTTGTTTTCATTGCTAGTGCATGTTGTTTCATTTGTCTTATTCGGTATACAAACTAAGTGTGAAAAATGAGGGGGAGGTGTCTTTTCAACTCTGCCCTTGCCCTTTCCAGCGGTCACTGCACTCTCCCCGTCCTTCTGGCATCTTTTCAAATCTTGGAAGAGATGCCAGCTTTTTGACATTCATCCATCACATTTAAGGTCTCACTGAGTTACCCAGACCGACTGCAGAGCACTAAGAAGCGGCACGCTTCTTATGCTGACTGCAGACGTGGTGAGGGGATTCTTTATGACAGGCCACTCCTCTGGCCTAAATCCTTATATATTCCAATGTACTTAACCAGGCTGCTTGGCCTTGTTTTCACTCCAGGTGTATCAGACAGCTAGAAACAACTCTACCTATTTTCACCTGGGAGTGTAAATAGTTTTGTTTTTTTAAATGAGTGGTAACATGGGGTGACTACAGCTGGGCAGCATCCCTTCTGCCTCTGCTCCTCAGCCACCGAGTGATTCATAGAGGCGTCATCATTTTGAGTCTCCTAGTCTGTGAGATGAGATTTGAGACCTTTACCTCCCTGCTTCTCTGGAATGGCATTGCAGAAAGGGGTGCAGTAACTGTCCTGGGGATGGCACTATTTATTCTTGCCATCATGTCCATCTTTGGGTCCTTGACCACTCTAGGCCCATGCCTGCCTCTGGAACGTTTCAGTTCATCCCAACAGCCACCTCCTGGCAAATACCTCTCACTGCTTTGAATCCAGCTCTCCATGAAGTCATTCCAATCCACATGGCCTTGCCCGTGGAAGGAATAGGACACTCCACGGTCCCCTCTGCTCCCTTGTGCTCTCCGATGGAATAAAAATGTGGGCAGAAAGATGATTAGCATTCTCCCTTACACTGCTCATTCAAAGAACTTGGCACAGGGAAGTTCTCAGTTAGTTTGGATTGGATTGAAACAAGAAATCACAGCTACCATTTTATTACATACCCTCCCATTTAAAAAACATCGCTCAAAGTGGTCATGAGTAGACTCGAACCCTTGGCAACCAACCCTGTGCGTGCAGAGGAGACCTGTTTCATAGGATGTTCAAAGCTGTGACCTTTGGGAAACATTGTCAGGACTGTCTTCTGAGCCACCTCTAAGTGGGTCAAAGCCACCAGCCTTTGAATTACTAGTTGAGCTCATTGAATTGCTCCAAAGAGTGAATTTCCAGAGCAAGTCACTTGTCTTCAGCACATCTCCATCTTTTTGACAAGCACTGGCAGCGGAAGAGGGTGCAGGATGTTGACCAGCGGCATGCTGTGCCGCATCTGCCACCAAGATCCTTTCACTGCACAGGAAGCACCCCCTTTTGGTCTGGGGCGTTAGTCATTTGGCTGCATTTTTGGAGTTTGCTCTTGAGAAAAGATTTTCCTCGAAAAGTTTAAAGTCTGATATCCACTATTGGCTGACATTCCTTAGTAACGACTGTATCAGTGCACAGAGATATGTGAAGGAGAAATGTGTTACCAGAATCGGGGCCAGGCGTCCAAGTGATTGAAGAATGCTGTACTTTTTACAGGAAGTTAGCAGGGCTTATTGTATGGGGTCTTGTGGAGGCCAACATTCTTTATTTCAGGGACAAAAATTTACTAAATGTAGGGATCGTATTTTCCGAGCATCTTACCCAGGTTCCCCATTCACACACCCCTCAATTTCCACAAACAATTCAATTTTATTTGACATTTATTGGGTTATACGTGACATTTCCAAGTGCTGTAGATATATATTTCCTCCCCTGACAACTCAGTTGTGAAATTATGATTGGCAACTGCAGTGTTCAATTCAATTGGGTTCAAAATTGACCAATGATAAGTTGGGACAAATGATCTGTCTCAAAATTTTGTGACCCATGAGAGCAACCTCACCTTAGAAAGGAGAAGATACTAATAGTTAGTCAAGGGCAGGTCTCTATGGGTGATCTGGGGTCTCAAAGCTTTCTTTCCGGACTGAGAGCTCCCTCACAGTGGTTGGACTAGTATTCAGTAAATATTGGCTGGCTGAATAAACGTTTTCTTGAGGTTGCATCTTTCATTATCTTTATTTTTTAGCATATTATTCCCCAACTGAGCAAATAAATAAAGCTTGTGGTAAAAATTTCCAAAATACAAAGAAAGAAGAAGAAAATGATTTTCAACTGGAGACATCTGACCCACCTAAAGAGAACCACTGTTGTTTGAATGTGCCTCCCAGAGTCTGGGGTACCTATACATAGCTACAAAATTTGGTTTATGACGTGCTTGTTGACACTGTAGTCATCTTCAATTATTAACGAATAGAGTGCTGTGTCGTAAATACAAATGAAATCATTACTATCTATAGCTAATGAGTCTTCTGTTTTTAGACATTTGGGGTCACCACATTTCCCCCGTTTCCAACAACCTGGAGCATGCTCAGTCTTTGGGTACCTGTGTTAGGCTGAGTGCTCTAGAGGAGCAAGGCCAGTGATGTTGATCTCTATCTCTCTGTCTCCAACTTTGTATCGAAAGAGAGAAATGTGTATCAAGAAAGTGGCTCATACTGTTGTAGAAGTCAATCCAGTCCAGTTCAAGCTAATGTGTTGGATGTTAAACTGGAGGCTTGTCCTCACTCACTTAGCTGCTGGGGCTGCTGAACCAGTAAGACCACTACTGGCCGTTGCAGAGTGGACGAATCCAAGTTTGGCAGGTCAGGTGGCAGGTGAGATGATAGGCTGCCATGGCTCCCAGGATCAGCAGGCAATGTGACGAGCCATTGGCTCAAGTCCAAGGAACTGGAAGTTCAGGGGGTAGATGCCATATCCCGAGCAACAAGAAGCAAAGATGTTCTCTGTAGTACTACTCTCTGTAGTTCTCTACTTAGGTGGAAAGCAGGCCACACCCTGAGGAAACAGCATCAGGGCCTTAATCTGAGTAAGAGGCTGCATTCCACCAGTATGCTCATTGCAGCTGCCATCACCATGCCCTGTAATCCAGGCTTACAGGTACATGCCTGTATTTCCACAGTGAGGCCGGGGAGGCAAAATTCAGCGTGACCGCTGCGTTTCCCCCGTCTCCACCTTTGACAGACTGCAGGCTCCTCAGTTTCCTCTCACTTGTTTAAGTGGAAAGCATTTGCATTTTGCTTCTCTTGCAGGCCTTTCATGGGCTCCAGCTTTCATAGGTTTCGATGTAAAATTATATGGCAAATCTCAAATAATATAACTTTGGGACATGAAGCTGCTTCTTTTTTGTCATAGCTGCATTAGAATGAGAGGTGATCTCTCAGAAACAGTAAATTCAGTGATCAAAAAAAATCAAAATGGATAATAGTGGACGCTTCAGAGAAAGTGTACGTACGGAACAGGTAGGTCACATTCATTAAGAGTTTGAATTGTTGTCACCCATTGTAAATTATTGCAAGACTTAGAAAAGTCATGTACCCAGCAGCAGTAATTCCACTTCTGGAAATATAGGGTATGGCACTGTGATAGTTAGGTTTTGGTCAACTTGGCTTTGCTAAGATTCTAATTTGGCAGTTGAAGCCTCCCCAGCATGGTCCAACACTATGTAATCAACTCCGTGATTGAATCTGCTGCGAGCAAGCAACCAGTAGCAGGAAGATTCTTTGCCCTTGAGTCAGTGCTGAGTCATACTCTCCCTGTAGGACAGAGCAAAACTGCCCCATTGGGTTTCCAAGACTGTAGTTTGATAGGAGACTATCTCCCACAGCACAGCTGGTTGAGTTCAAACTGCCAATATTATAATTAACAGATGAGACAAAATTCAAGATTAAAAGGTTTATTAAGGAAGTTAACCCGGTTAATGCCAGTGAGAAATACTCAGAGTTGAGTTATTAGGACATGTCACAATGTTCTTTCAGGTCTGTCAATAAATGCTCAAAGGGCATGCCACTTCTCTATAAGCCTCAACACAAAGGAGTGCAACTCAAGCACCAGGGGACAGCAAACCCAGCTCCCCAAAGTAAGTGCCAGAGGTAGCTCACCCCACAAGCCAGCCTCCTGTGCAAAAGCACTCCTCTTTACTAGTTCTTGAGTTGTGAAATGTATCATTCTGCACTGTGCTCTGGCTCCTCTGATGTTGTCTGTCATCTGTATCCAGGAAGTTCACTGTGCGGGAATCTTGGGTCCAGAGGACGTGCTCTGCTCCTGGCTCTTGCTGGTCATGAGAGTCCCTCCTCTTGCTTCTCAGAGGGCTCATTTTACTCATCGCCTCTTACTCATGGGTGAATCCTATCAGTCTCTTCCCCGACTTTCTTACCAGACCACGCAGAAGAACGTTGTTTGATGGGAATTAGAGACTTTGACTAGAACCACATTAAATCACTGTCCCTGCAATGGCAAAAGGAACAATAAGATGAATCGGGTATAGTGAAGTTTGCCAAGGTATGTTTTAATTCTATGGTTTCCCCTTTCCTCTCCCTCTCCCTCTTCCTCTCCTTCCTCCTCTCCCTCTCCTGGTTTTTGACACTTGAGGAGTTATATTTGCTGAATCATGTGGCTTAAATCCTTAGTTAATATGTCTGTATTGCTACTCCCATTCCCGTTCCTGGATTCCGTGTGTCTTATCTTTTATCTGTACCTGTGCACACGCTCTGGTCTAACCCACAGTGAAAGGCAGGACTGCGGTCATGATTGGGGGTGAGGAAGCCTTAAGGAACCAGAGGAATATTGTGTGTTTCATCGGTGCTATACTGCACCCTGGTTGACTTATCCCTTTCCTGTAACCCCTCTGTGAGGGGATGTCTCATTGTCTACAGATGGGTTTGGGGTCTCTGCTCAGACCCCCCTCATTTATTCTTTAAGAAATTTGAGGATCACATATGCATTTTCATCTTTGTACAATATAAAAATATAGAAAATAATTTATATGAAACACAGCTTAAGCTTCCCGCTAGACTTTTGATGGCAGGTGTCTCCCCCACAATGTGCCTCCCCTATGGTGGTGCCCTTTGTGTCCTCTGAGATCCAAGCACAACTTCACCAGATCTTCTGAGGCTCGGATTTTCCCCACCACTTTTTGCTGAACTTTAACAATTAGAGAAGGAATACAGAGAAAACATGCAGATATTTTGTGGAGATTCTGCGTTCTCTATGACCAGGTGACCCGCTGTGTGTGCTCTCTGGCAAAGCTGCTAGTACTGCTTTACATCCTTCCTTCCCTCATTGGCCGTTCACCCACATCCTGGCTTCAACTACGAACCGGCACGGAATTTTTCAAGTTTATCTACTTTTCTTGTTAGTGGTTTTATTGGCACATAATTCATATACAGTTCAGTAAATAGTTCAGTCATGTTAAAAAGTTGTACAGTCATCACCACAGTCAGTTTCAGAACAGTCTCTTCTTTCTTACATTGATTGTTAGCTCCCCATCCCCCCACCCCCAACACCTCCAAAAAGCCGTGAATGCAATTACTGTCTCTATAGATTTACATATGCTGTATTTCATACACAGGAAAACATACCATTAAAAAACAATACTAAAGTAAAACAGAGAAAAACCTCAAAAAGAAAGAAGAAAATATTTTTAAAAAGAGCAAATCTAAAATGGGTTAACAGGGGGGCAATTATATGATAAGGTGTAATTTTTAATATAAGTGAATTTCCAATAATCCCCTTTCCATTTCATTTGCAAGGCTGTTCACATCCCTGTTCTGTTGGCAGAGGGAATTCACCAGAGGCTTAATTCAGTTTATATTGTGGTTTCTCTAAATACTCATTCCATGATTATAAAAAAAATATAGTAATAAAATTCAATCAAAGTTATATTAAATATATGTAAATATGTATGTACACACTGCCATGAAAATGATTCCAACTCATAGTGAATTTTTAATTTGACTCCTAGGGTTTCTAAGACTGCTAATCCTTGCAGAAGTACATGTTTGCCTCATCTTTCTTTTCCTAATAGTTTTATTGAAATGTAATTCACATACCATACACTAATATAATTCAATCATATTTAAAAGGAGTTGTATAATACAAAACAAGAGTTGTATAAACATCACCACAATCAGTTCTATAACATCTTACTGCCTGCCTATATTCATTGTTTGCTCCGCATTACCCTCCAACTCCCTAATTCCCAAGAAGCCCTTACACCAATTATTGTCTAAGACATTTCTAAAGGTAAGTTTTCATCCTTGTGTTACCTATTTACTAGGTAGATAATAGTCCTGATTAGAAGTCATAGTTTATTTCCTTGATCTTCTGTTTTGTTATCTGATGTAATCATCTTCCATTTTTACATAATGCTGATTTCTCATAATGACCCATTTGACACCCGACCATTGAAACCTAACTATGCAGACAAGTGAGGAATCATTATATATACCACTGTTTTTCAGTTATTTAAATTTCAATTTGATTATAACATAATAATACAATTTAATGATTAAATGTATATTTAACCTTCCTAACATAAGTTAAATACCCAACCGAAGTCTATAGATGTAATTTTTAAAACCACATTAGTTGTTATCCTCCTTAGGTGCCATCATTTCTGTCTGGCTCATAGTGACCCTGTGGTACAACAGAATGAAACACTTCCTGGTCCTGTGCCAGCCTCACAATTGTTCGTATGCACCCATTGATTCAGCCTCTGTGTCAATCCATCTTGTCGAAGGCCCTCCTCTATTTCACTGCACTGCTACATTAGCAAGCATGATGCCCTTCTCCAGGGACTGGTCTCTCCCACCTACATGGCCAAAATACATGACATGAATTGTTGCCATCCTTGCCTCTTAGCATTCTGGTTGTACTTCTTCCAAGACAGATTTGTTTATTCTTTTGGCATTTTATGGTACTTTCAGACTCTTCTCGAGCATTATAATTCAAATGCATCAGTTCCTCAGTTAGCCTTATTCAGATGGCTGTGTTAGTCTGGGTTGACTAGAGAAAAAAATCCAGAGATACTCATATGTATATAAGAAAGAGCTTTATATAAAGGATAATTGTATATTAAGAAAACATCTCAGCCCAGACCAGATCAAGTCCATAAGTCCGAGATTAGCCTGTATGTCCGATACCAGTCTGTAAATTTCTCTTCAGACACTTGGAACACATGCAATGACACAGAATGCAGGAAGATCACAGGCCAGTGGGTGTGGAAAGTCTTGTGGATCCAGTGGTGGTGGAAGCATCTCAGCATGGGCATGGGTCTCCCTGTAGCTCCTCCAGCTCCAGGGCTCTGGCTTCATCAGTGTACGTCCATGTCATGTGGCTTATCAGTAGGAAAACGAAGCCGAGAGAGAGTATGTGTGACCTCCAGTTAACTATTTTATCTCCCTTGTACCTCCAAATGAAGTCATGAAGCTGAGACTTGATAGACAGGTTAGACTCCACCCCTTCCTCGAGTTGACAATAGATTATGTAACTGCCATAGTATCCAACTTCCACATGCATTTGAAGCTATTGAAAATACCATGGCTTGCTTCAGGCACACCTTAGTCCTCAGAGTAACATCTTAAAGATCTTGTGTAGTAGATTTACCCACTGTAATGTGATGTTTGATCGCTTGACTGCCCTTTCTATTACCATTGATTGTGGACCCAAGCACGATGAAATCCTTGACAACTTCAACCATTTCTCCATTTACCATGTTGTTACCTACAACACGGTCCCGTTGTGGGGATTTTAGTTTTCTTTACATTGAGTTGTAATTCCTGCTGAAGATTGTGATTTTTGATCTTCATAAGCAAGTGCTTCAAGTTCTCACTTTGAGCAAGCAAGGTTGTGTCATCTGCATATCATAAGTTGTTAATAACCCTCTTCCAATCCTGATGCCACATTCTTCCTCCTATAATCCAGTTTCTCTAATGATTTTCTCACTATATAGATTGAATAAGGATGGTGAGAGGATATAACTCTGACATACACCTCCATGACTTTAAATCTTTTGGTATTCCAGTGTTCTGTTTGCACAGCTGTCTCTTGATCCATGTATAGTTTCCCCATAGGCACAATTACATCTTCTGGAATTCCCATTCTTCTCAATGTGATCCGTAGTTTGTTATGATCCACACAGTCGGATGCTTCGGCATTGTCATCAAAACGCAAGTAAGCTTTCTGGCATTCTCGGCTTTGAGTCAAAATCCATGTGACGTCAGTTTGGAACATCCCTTATTCCAAGTCCTGTTCTGAATCTAGCCTAAACCTCTGGCTGCACCCTGTGAATGGATTGCTGTGACAGTTACTGGATTATCTTCAGTCAAATTTTACTTACGTTTGATATTAATGATATTGTTCTTTAATTTGAGCACTCTGTTGGGTCATCTTTCTTTGGAAGTAAGACAGTGCATTTGTAAAATAGTGCATTTAAAATGTCTAGCATGATGGTAGAACAGAGGAAGTTAGGAGTCCCTGAGTGGTGGCAAATGCTTAAACCCTCAGTTATTAATGGAAAGCTTGGATCTTCAATTCTACTTAGAGGGACCTTGGAAGAAAAGCTTGGTAATGAACTTTCAAAGGATCACAGCCATGAACCACAATAGAACTTGCAGTTCTACTTTGATACACACTGGAGTTTTTGTGAGTCCGAACTGACGTCTGGTTTCGGTTTGGTTTGTGTTTAGAGAGAGCTGGACCTCCACTCAGGATGATGTATGCCATTGTATGAGACATTGAGGACCTCCCTGATCTCTCTCTTCCCAATCCTGGCAGTACTTGAAGAGAAGGATTCCATCAAATGGGGACTCGAATCCAAGCCAATGCATTTTCCCATGAAGTTTTTGAAGCCCTATAGTGTAACCAGATTTTTACCTTGAGCATTGAAAAAAAATTAGATTTCTACAGATTAAAAAATCTTCTTTTAGATCCCTGCCTTGTAGCAACAGAAGACTTATTTAGCATTTAGTGGCTATGAACATGTGATGTTTAGATGTTGTATATACTCGAGTATAAGTCGACCTGAATATCACACGAGACAACTATTTTACCACAAAACTGCACTAAAAATGTGCTGGAAAACTCGGCTTATACATGACTATATACGGTAAGCTTTTCTTCATATGGCATTTCTATATCTTTATTTACTTCAGCTGTACTTGAGACCTAATTATTCTGTAGTGGAGATATATATTTATGGCTTCAGCATAAATTTGGACATCTCATGGAAGTCATATTTATTTAATACTCAGCATAGAGTTTCTTTAATTTTCTCCTTTATAAATTTGTGATATTTTTCTCAGCGCATTTTTATTTAAATAAAAAATTTAACTGCCCTGGTTGAACTTAATTACTTATCTGCCAAATCCATCTGGGCCAGATCTATGTAGTCAGTTGTTTCAACTAAAATAGTATAGCCATTTTGAGCTTTCTCACAAAAATTTTAGTCAACTGAAAGTTAAGTCTTATAGTTTGGTTGTCAATTTTTGATGAGATATGGAACTTAGAGTTATGACCAAATGAACGTGGAATGTTTTCTTTCTTTTCAGTTTACCTGCCTCCTTCCTGTAGTCCCTCCCCCCTACTTGGTCTAAGACAGTTCTATTTAGGTGGCAGGTGGAAGTAACTCTATGCGGAAATTCTCTAACATCAACAGTTAGGAAAAGTGTAGCACTCAGGTGTGGTATTTTGCGAAGGTTCTCATTTTCCTTGAGATAATCTCTGTCCTACAGAGCAGTGTGGTTTTCTTCAGCAGAGGGTGTTCTTGACATTTTCTCAAAGTGTTGCAGCTCTTCAAGCTTGCTCTGGGGAATTAAATTTGTTTATCGAAATGCATGCATTTTCTATTTAAACAAGAGAATGTTTCAACACATTTGTGAATGGGAAGTACTTCTTAAAACCCTTCAGTCCTGTCTTTTTTTTTTCCCCAAAGACTACTTTTTTTCCTGTTACATGGATTATTTATGAAATAGTTTGGGTTTGGCTTGATACACAGAATACCACAATGTGTTTCTCCATTCAGAGAGATTCTCCAGATTATAAATGAGCAGCATGCATGCCAACATAATGAGATCTATGGGGATGCTGAGCTGGAATCCACTCAATGGCATTTAGTTTTGGTCAGTGGACGTGGCATCTCATTATGTTGGTGAATTGTATTCCCCACTGACTAATGATGTGCATCTGTTCATCTGCTTACTAGCAATTCATATGTCTTCATTGGTGGTATGTCTGTTCATGTCTTTTGATTGGATTTGTGCCTCATTATCGAATGTAATATATTCTTGAAAATTCTAGTCCTTTATTGGATATGAGAATTTCATTCCTTTATTGGGTATGTGTTTTGCAAATATTTTCTCTATTGGTTGTCTTTATTTTTCTAGTGTTGCCTTCTGCGTTGCAAAAGTTTTAAACTTAATGGGGCCAAAGTTATCAATTATTTTCTTTTATGAATTATACTTTTGAGGGCATAGATAAGAAATCTTGTCGCACTCAAAGTCTCAAGGATATCCTCCTATATTTTCTTTTAAAAGTTTTATTGTGTTAGCTTTACTATGTATTCATATGCCCTGATGGCCCATTGGCCAGCTAACCCTGGGCAGCAGTTTGAAAGTACTAGCGGCTCCACAGGAGAAAGGACTTATTACTCCCATAAAGAATTACCGTCTTGGAAGCCCACAGGGACCGTTCTACCCTGTCCTCTAGGGTTTTATGAATCAGAATCAACTCAATGGTAGTAAGTGATGCATTCACTTGGAACTTATTTTTGTGTTTTCTATGAGGTAAGAGCTTTAAGCTAATCTTTTCCCGTTTTCCGTGTAGTTTGTCGAATGTATCACTCTTTTCCAAAGAAAACTGAGTTGGCATTTATAACAACCAATGAACTACAAACATAAAGACATTTTTTGATTTTCCATTCTGTTCCATTGATTTATATTTCTATCTTTATACCATACGGTAGAATAATGACCCTCCAAAGATGTTATTATGCTTGGGAATTAGGACATCATGCTCGGTTCAGTAGAGGATAAGTGGAAAAGAGGAAGCCCCTCAATGAAATGGATTCCTACAATAGCCACAACAATGGACTCAGATGCACGGTGAAGCTGGCTCAGGTCTGGGCAGTGCAGACAGTCTGGTGTGCATAGGGTCATTGTGAGTTGGAGCCAACTCAACAATAATCAAGATGTTTGTCCCCTAACTCCCAGGTGCTATGTTACCTTGTATGGCAAAACGGAGCCCTTCTGGCAGACTGGTTAGGAGTTTGGTCACTAACTGAAAGGTTGGTGGTTCCATTGCACCAGTCACTCTACAGAAGGAAGACATCACTGAGTGAAAACGTAAACCGTCATAGAGATAGATTAATTCCGCAGTTACAACAGTGGTCTCAACTACCGACAGGGTTGTGCGGGAGGCAGAGGACCAGGCGGGTTTCCTTCTGTTGCATGTGGGTTACTGTGAGTTGGAATTGACCCAACAGCAACATGAACATGGATTTGAAGTCCGAAATTGGTGTCATGAGGCTACAATCAAGGGGTTGGAAATAAATTCATTTTTTGGAGGCTCTAGCAGAAGATTTATTCCTTTGCTGATTTGGGCTTGTTTGTTGAATTTAATTTCTAATAGGGTAGAACCTGAGATCTCTTTCTCCTGGCTGGCTGTCAATTGACAGTCATTTTCAGCTTCTACAAGCCACCCACATTTGTAGCCGCATGCCCCCTTTCTCTAGCTTTAAAGCCAGTAAAGGCAAGTCAAGACTTTCTCAGATTTTTACATTTTGTTTTGCCTCGTGTCTGGGGGAACATTTGTTATTTTGAGGGACTCAGGTGAGTCAGAATTGACTGAATGACAGTGGGTTTTGTTCCCTGAGTGATTAGATTGGCATCACCTGGTAATCCTGGATAATCTCCTGTCAATGTCCATAT
Organism: Echinops telfairi; assembly: GCF_000313985.2. Classification (NCBI taxonomy): domain Eukaryota; kingdom Metazoa; phylum Chordata; class Mammalia; order Afrosoricida; family Tenrecidae; genus Echinops; species Echinops telfairi. The sequence goes on from NW_022103928.1 coordinate 12,542,923, forward strand.
CATTAATCACAGCCACAAAGAACATTTTGCCATATCCTCCAAAATCCATTGATGTCGACACTCACTCTGACTCATAGTGAACCTATAGGACAGAGCAGAATTGCCCCACAGGGATGCCAAGCCTGGCAATCCTTTAAAGCAGACGACCAGACCACGTCTTGCACACATCCTAGGGGAACCATTAAGAATTTCTGAGTTAAGTATGATGTTTACTGTATTCCTGGCCCTTAGCCAGATGTAGCACTGCACAATGGAGAGCAGCTTCTTCCGAGCAATTCCGTAACTTACTCTTAATACTCTGGGTTGTATCATTCAATAAACTGGGAGAATTCCTTTTTTCCTTGCTTTAAGCACGGCTTTAACCAAGTCCTGGTATTGAGCATTTATGCACTACATATATCTTGAAGTAATTCTAGTATTTCAATTTGGGACAAATTCAAGTAGAAATTAGTGCTACTGTTTACAAATTTAACAGTGAACCATTTTAATGATAATTTATTCATTCTTATTATTTGCCCTTCCATATTTGCTTTTATATTTTCTCCTCCATTTGGTCATCTATCCATCTTTTCTCTGATCCATCCAAGAGATAGCAATTAACCCACAGTGTGAGAGGCATTTTGATAGATTTATAGCAGGAAATGTTAATATGTTTTGTTTATGGAATTCACTTTAGAATGGAGGGTGATAAACTTGTTCACTTCTTAAGGGGAACATGCACAATTGTGTGACCTTAATGATATCCAGTATGGAGTGACTCATACTTTCCTCCTATGGGAGACGGCTTCTTAGGAGGGAGTTACTTTCCCAGTGGTTAGTTTACGAGAGGTTCTATTATGTTTAGCTGACAGCCAAGTAATCTCAGATGTGGATTCCTTGATTGGTTTCCCTTGACATTGAGTCTCTCATGTATAAAACAATTAATTTTTTTAAAATTTATAGAGTGAACATGTAGAAAACCCAACATTGGATGGTAATGATAGATGGAAAAAGGAGGGAATGTAGACTTTAGAGGATGCAAATTTTGCATAGAAAGAAATATTTAATTTGGTGGCAGTTCTGCTTTATCAAAACAAGGTATTTATTCTGCAACAAATCAAGAAAAAGTGATTTGTGAACCTGCTTTTACAATAGTCCCATGAGTGGAAAACGTAGGAAAGCAATATTTTCAGTTTACAAAGATCATTAAATGACATTATAAGAGTGGACTTTTGACTAGTGCTTATTTTTGTTAAAGCTTTTAAATAGATTATCTTATTTGTTCCTTAGACAAACCTATGGGTTTGTTTATTTATTAGTATGCCCCTTCTTTCTTTGATTTATTTATTAGGAATTTGTGGGTCAGAGGTTTGGCAGTTTGCTCAAGGTCAAGCCCCAGATTTTGTAGCCTGGACTTTGAACACGTGTTCCTTGAAATTCAGGACAGCAGCATCTTACTACTTCTGGAGTTGTCTCATATTTGGGGGATGTCTACCCAGTAACTGCCAATGCCCCCAAAATATGAGACAACAACTGTATCCTTGCTCTTTACCTGCTAGATGACAAAGTTGTCCCCCGCACTCCTTACCTCCTTTAGTTGTTTAGTTGTTAGAAATGCTACCAGACATTGCCTTATGGTCCATTGGGGTTAAAATGGCCCCCCATTGAGATCCACTGTCCTTAGCAGGCAGCACCCTACTGTGTATGGTAGTTGAGAGGAGCCAGAGACCAAATCAGTCAAATTAGAGCAAACAGGCTTTATTGGGGAGAAAAACCCAGCCTGGGTGAAGTCCCACAGTCCACAGTGTCTGGGAGAGGGAGTCGCACTCCAGACTACAGGTGTGGTGTTTATATAGCCGGGGAATATGTGAATGGGCTGCCTTGAGTCAATATAAGGTAAAGTAGTCAGTGATTGGGAGATACAGGTATGTACGGGTTTCTGGAATGTAAGGTGTCTTCCTGGTTCTGGGTGTATTCGTGTTGGGTGCAAGGCGGCGGGCCAAGAACAGAGCAGGCACTGAGCCAAAGGGGGGGGGGGGGGTATGAGTAAAAGAAAGAAAAAAACTTGCAAAGCGGCTGACAGGTTACATTAGCCAGCTCTGATCAGCTCCACAGGTGTGTGTGGGATATTCAGTCACTCACTGCTAGTTGTTTCAGCCAGCTCTGGTCAGCTCCCCACGGGTGTCGGAGATTCAAAGTCACTCGCTGCTAGAAGACAGCCAGATATTGATCCGGCCATACACACTGTCCCTGAGATCATGGTGCACTTTGTGCCACAGGAGACTCAGACATGCCAACAACGTTGAGGGTGGAACAGGAGCGGGCTGGGCTTCTTTCCCTTGTACTGAGGATCAGTATCAGTCAGAAATGACTGGAAGGTGGCTGCCGCCACC
>NW_022103928.1:12545570-12608812 GCF_000313985.2 Echinops telfairi
CACCACCACCTCCACCTCCACCTCCACCTCCACCACCACCATCACCATCACCACCACCTCCACTACAGGTAAAGAAAGTGTTGCAGCCATAGTGACCCTTGAGATTTCATCCTGAGAAGAGAAGCTGATAAACGGGTCCAGCAACTGTGGGCCCTGTGAGTGACAGGGAGAGTGGTGGACAGGTGGGACCTGACAGCTCGATGGGGTAGAAAAAATGTACCTTTGGTGGTCTCTGTTCTGTAGGCTGTTAGAAACCCCCAAATGCTAATAAGCCGGGGAATTAATACGCTTAGATTTGCATCTGAAAAGGCAGTAAGTCTTACTTAACTCATACACATGAAGGTTACACTCTAGTTCAGTGGTTCTCAACCTTTCTAATGCTACGACCCTTTAATACAGTTCCTCATGTTGTGGAGACCCCCAACCATAAAATTATTTTCATTGCTATTTTATAACTGTAATTTTGTTACTGTTATGAATCGGGTGACCCCGTGAAAGCATTGTTTGACCCCTCCCCCCCAAAGGGGTCGTGACCCACAGGTTGAGAACCGCTCCTGTAGATGAGGAATCCGCCACAGATATTTACAACAAATTAAGACATAATAAATTCCACATCGAGTGCTAGAATATGAGCTGTTCTGTCCTAAAGCTCAGAGATTTTAATCTGGAATGTCCTTGGGGATACTATGAGAATTTTCTTGTAAGAAGTGATTGAATGAGTGAACCGAAAGAAGGGAGTGAATGTGTTGGCCTTGTGAATTGACTTTCCGGGCCCTTGCAGTTTTTGTTAGATTTCTCCGTTGTGAAATCCCTCGGTCCTTGGCCTCGCAGGAGAAATGATTCACACCAAAACCCGCTTTGTTATCCAAGTGGGTTTTTATAAAGGATAGCAGAAGTTTCGGGCTTTACAGGAACGGAACACAGACAACTTCATGGGACGGCACACCCACACGTGGCGGCCTGAGGCCAGAGAGAGACTGCAGGCAGGAGCAGCTGGAACAGAGGGCGGTGGGCTCCAGGTTTCGGCCTTTAGGGCCTTCCGCAGGAGGCGTGGTCCACAGTACTGGCTGACCCCATTGGCTGAACTAAGCCTACCTGGCCTAGTTCAGGCCCACTCAGGTGTACCACCGCCCACCTGGCTCAGGGCTGAATTGGTGCATGCCCAGTAGACACCACTGGTGCCAGTTATGCTACCTAACAATTTCACCATTTCAGATAGGGTTAGATCAAGTTCAGTAATCCCATCATCCTTCCTAAATATGTTTCTCATGTAATATTTTACCTCTATAGCTTAACTCGGAAATGTTTATGCTAAAGAGCATGGAATGTGTTCCAAGAGCCTTCTGTAGTTACTCTTAAAAGCAGGCTGCTTTAGGAAGAATAAAGCGTGATCATTTTACTGTTTCAAAGTTACTGTTCTGAAAAGGCTGGTGACTTTTCTTTAAGAAAGAAGCCGCGTGAGCCTTTTCCTTTCTCTCTCATTCGTCTCTCTCTGGGCTGCTGGGGAATCTCAGGCTTGCACGAGACCAAACCGATTACTTTCTCGCCTTTTATTTCTTTTTCCTCATTCCTTACGTTGCCACTTTAAAATCCATTTAATACTTTCCTATCACAGTTAAGTCAATATTTGTCTTAAAATCATGCCAGGAAGCCCACCCCCCTCCTTTTTCATGTGAGAGATTATTTAAAAGTCTCCTTATTCCATAGCCTATTGTGTGACATGACTACTCCGTTCTTTGAACACGCAAGCCCAACAATGCCATTTTCTTACAGTGTAACCAGTCCGTGAGTCCTGGACCACAGCCGTCTTCCCAGCCTGGTCTCCCTTTCAAGCTCAGCCCGAATCAGAGCATCCGGGCCAGTCTCCAGGGTGCCCTTGTTTCAACGTTTCGGTGGCGTTGAACCTGTGCAGTCATTCTGAATAGACCGGATCACTGCTCTGTTCTGTGCTGAGAGCGCTTCACGGGGCTGTCGTCAGCATCTTCTCGTTTCTCGCGTTTTCTCCTTGGCATTACGGACTATTGAATTAACTTTCCAGAGCGGTAGTTTCTGAAAACATTTTCTCAAGAACGAAAGACAGATTTTCTTTGTATATAAATAAAGAAGATGGTTTATGCTGGAGGAATGAAAAATCTTTTAATAAAACATCGTCTCTCTTCTACTGGGAAAAATCAATTTTGGATTCTGCTAGTGCAAAGAATAATCAAAAGAGAAATCTGACAGTCTAAACAGAGGGCAAGGTGTGGTACTTGAATTTGAACCCTATTTCTCAGGTGGAATTGAAACAGCATCTTTACAAATGGAATAAATTAAAAAGAGACGGAAATTTTCTTGAGTGGCTGGGTGGGAATGAAGAGTGACTTGAATATAAAGGCTGTAGAAAAGTTTTCAGATGGCTATTTAAAAAAATCTTTAAAGTCCTGACATAGAAGTGTAGTTCTGCCCTTTTGAAATGCAGTGTTGGCTTATATTTAAGGGATTCATTTATTTCCATTTCTCTCTCTCCCCTCCAAAGGAAGTTAACCATATTGCAGTTTTGAGGCATTAAAACATAGAAGGAAAGAAATTTGTAGTTATAAAGAAAGCCTGTTATTCCTAGAAAGTTATATATTTTTAATTTATTAAAACCTTATTTTATTTACTTTGGAGAGGAGCTAGCAGCTTATTGTTATTTCTAGTATATGTGTTTTTTAAGGAATAAGATGTGATTGTAAGAAGCAAATAGGAAAATGTTTAAGTGGTAGTGACTAGTAGAATTATTACTTTGTAAGACTCATAAGATCTATTAAAAGATGTTTTTCACTTTGGGGGAAAAATCTGTTATTTTCAGAAATTCTATAAATAGTACATGTCTTACTAGGAAAAACTTGAAGCAGAAAGTAAACCTCACCTATTCAGTATGTCCCTAGAGAGAGAATAAATTAGTTCATGTACACATCTCTTTTCAGATACCACATTTCACAAAATGGAGACAACACTTTATATGCCATGGTATTCAGCTTTTTGATATTAGCATGGCATGTGCAACATTTTCTCTGTTGTTAAATAGTCCCTTCAAATGTAATTGTGATGATTCTATCAAGGCCCATCATTTAATGAATTAGAACCTATGTAACTATTTTCTTCTGGTAGGATTTTTGGGCTGACCTTCATCTCTAAATCTACAACCTGAGATGTAAAGATGTTCGTCATCCTTCGGGAACTAAAGGGTTCACATAAATGGCTCATCAACTGCCTGAGGCTTTAGTAAGTCATTGAAAGTGCTTGCGTTCTTCATGCAGCAGCTTATGAGGAGAGGCAGTGCAGATCCAGGGCACTGGCATTTCTTACTCTGAGGGATTAGGAAGATGTTTGCCCGTCTACCAGTGTTAAATGGTTTAAAGCCAGTGACCAGTGCAATGCATTTGACTTTTTGAAACACTTATATATATATATAATTTAACAATTATATATTCATAGAGAATATTGGACTACAAGTATGTGGTCAGACTGAAATAACAAAATAATTGGTCTTCACAAAGATATTCCCCCCCAGGCATTCTGCAATGGTATTTTTATGAAAAAGAAAATGTATTCAGTAGCATCTTCAGAACTTACTTTTTTATAAATAGGAACTGTCATAGAGTAAATATGGCTACACACATTAGTTTGTGAGATGATTTGTGGAATGATGATTCCCCAACTCCTACCTCACCTCCAACACAAGCTTAGGAAAAGCAAGAACCTGGTCAGTTTGGTTCACTTCTGTATCATAAGCACCTAACACAGTGCCTGGCACACTGCACATATTTAATAAGCATCCTCTGGCCAACATTCTATTAAAAGTAAGGCTTGATAGATTCTGTTTGGTTACAGAGCTGTCCATTCAATTTTTAAATGCCTCCGTTTAAAGATCTGTGTTTTGCTGGAGGTCTATCTTATATCACAGGCATGTATCTTCACTAAAATGGCAACACCATGTCGTTCTAAGGTGAAACAGTCGAATATGCTGATGACAGCTTTCCACTAGTGTTTCAGGCTAACAGTCTTCTCTATAGATACTGCAGCCATATATGTACCACACAGATGCAAAGTACTCACCCAAGAGGATTTCATTTAGTAGCTCTTCACAAAAACAAAACAAAATAAACTAATTACAGATAGTTCTTGACCTGAGATGGAATCAGAATTGAATACTTCATTTAAAAGTTACTCACTTTCAATATTCTAGTCTGCTCTCTGCCAGTGTTTAGGACAATAAATCATAACATTGAATGTCTGAGAATGATAATATCAGCAAATTGGGTACCACAACATCGATGCAGTGCATATTACTAACCATAAGATGTACAAAACAAAATCCCAATAGTTGCTAAGTTTGCTTTCTAGTAACTTGAGAAATATAAAAGTAGGGGACGGCGTATAGTTCTGTCTAGTCCCTGCTAGTTCATGGCAACCCCATGTGTGCTGGTGGAGAACTGTGCTCTGTACCGTGTTCGATGGCTGGTTGATTTAGAAATACGTCACCTGGGCTCTCTTTCAAGGCATCTCTGGGGGGACTGAAAAGTCCAGGCCTTCAGTCAGCAGCTGAGCGTGTTAACCATTTGCACCAAAAAGGGGCTCACTTTAGAATGCATTTAGAGATTTCAGTTCTGGCATTTGGTTCTGATCCAGTTCATCAGCCTCGTGAGCCACACCAACATGTAGTCTTGCCCATTTTGGCGAACTGCTTCATGATTCCTGAGAATGTAAATCATATGCACACAAGAAATAGAATGGAGTGGATATCAGCCAAAACCAAATAAGCAAAACATGAAGGGGATGAGCCCACGAAACCAAGTGTATATGTTAGATTCCTTGGGTGAGAAATACTTCAGTCCTTGGCTTTGCACAAGAAAGAATTCACACCTTAACCTACTTTGTGTTCCAAGTGGGTTTTTTTATAAAGGATGGAAGAAGGTTCAGGCGTCACAGTCACTGAACACAAGCGCCCTCGTGGCACGCACACCCATGTGGCAGCCTGAGGCCAGAGAGCGAGGCTGCAGCCAGGCCCAGCGGAAGGCAGTGGAGCTGCTGGAAAAGAGAGGGTGGTGTCCCAGTTGGCCCTTTCTGCTGGGAGATGTGGTCCACTGTACTGGTTGACCCCATTGGCTGAATTAAGCCCACCTGGCCTAGATAGGGCTAATCCAGGTGTACCGCCTTCCTGGCTCAAGGGCCTGAATTGGCGCATGCCCTTTAGACTATTGGCTTCCCACTTCCTAGGCATGGAGAGGGACCCCTATCTTGCTACCTAACATATATCCTGGTGGGATATATATCCACAGGGAAAGCTGTCCCCCCCAAATGGAAACTGTACTTCTGGAGCTGTCAACCTGCTTTGCTTACAAAAAGAGAACACATTAGGTTGGTGAGACGACACTAGGTAGAGAACTAAGATTTTCGTAGAAGGAAAACTGATAAGATTTTTGAAGATCTTAGCCTTTCACGCTACCTGCACATTATTCCTTCACACATGGCACAAAAGGACCTGCAGGGCCATGTTAGCCCCTTAATTCCTGGGTTCGACGAATTGTAGAGGCCTGGGCAGCTTTCAGGTTAGCATGTTACGCATTCAGTTTTGCACCGTTCCCTCTTCCATGCAACAAGATGTCTTTACAATGAGTATATGTGGAGCTTGTTCCTTCTTTTTGTTGCATGATAGTCCAGTTGATCGACATACCATATTTATTTAACATCCTTTACTCATTCCATCTGCACTGTTTTTTTAACCGCAGAATGCCAAGCGACAGGGACAATCGAGTGTGTTACCAGCTAGGACCTTGCTGAAACTCAGAGCAAGAATAAAAGGCCAGGCTCTCCTGACTACGCTCGGCTGAGCAGTTAGATTTCCTCTGACTCTACTCTTTTAACAGGAATTTCTCGCCCCGGCTTGGGAGGACCCAAGGTGTTTTCAGTCTTTTTAAAGAGCATCATGAGATTTTCAGAGTATGCCCAGACAGCACTGATTTATGTGCTTTTTTATATTATGAGAAAGATGGGGCTTTCTCTTCGGGTGATTAGTTACTTTTCAGAAGCCCACATAGACCATTCTCCCCTGCCCTAGCGGTGGCTGTGAGTCAGCCTCGGCTCCGTGGCTGTGAGGTTTAAAAAAAATATTATAAATATTATCAACTCATAATAAACACTGAATCATTAAATAAATCATGAAATCACTGTCAAATAAAATAATGAATATAGATTGACATTCCAAATTTTAAGTTAAATTGTAAACATGTACATATTAATTTTACACCTAAATGAATAAAGTGTAAATTGCACCAACGAAACCTTTTATAAGTTATGCAATTAAAATATGTGAATGCATTTTCATATTTATGTGAATAATAATATTAGTGGTGGTTTTACTGGAAACCACCACCTACTGAGCACTTACTTTGATCCAGATGGCATATCAGGCAGTTTATAAATATCAAGTCATTTTTATTCACCCTCAACCTTAGGAGGTGAAAGATATGCATTCACCTTATAGACATGGAAGCTGAGGTCCAGAAAGTCTATGTAACTTGCCCTCTTTTTGATCACTAGCCACAAGGCTGCCACTTAGCTATGCAGAATTTTGAGAATTTTTTTTGCCAACAGCGACTCACTTGGGGGACATGGGCAGCATTCTAGAATTCACAGAGGAAATTCTTTTGTTTCTCTCCTCTGCCCTCTAGGGGAAGGCTGGTTCAGGCTTACTTGAAGGCTCTAAATGTCCTCAGTGGTTCATTTCCTACTGACCCATTCCTACTTCACTATGCAGCAAAGTGCAAAAGGTAGTGGGCTCGGGGAATCATAGGAATCAGAGCTTTGATGGAAACCAAATGTTGGTCTATCCAAGCCTGTGGTCTAAATGTCATCTTAAAGATTCATGGACGACCAGCCGATGCGCTGGGAGTGACTTTTAAAAATGACACAGGAGCTTTCAAAATGCCTGTAATGTAATGTCATAACTATCTGTGGTCTTTATGAGAACCTTTCATCAAAGTGTGTCATGTGAATATTTGAAAGGAGGGAAACTTAGGATGCACATGTTAATCAAAGTAAATAATCTGAATTTTGAGTATGCACCACAGAAAAGTGAAACTCCAAGGATTTCTTTTCTTTTTTTTAAAGAATTTCTTTAGTCATATTGATGGAAAGGCTGGGAATAAGGTATAAAAAATAAAAATAAAATAATTTATAAAGCCAAGATTGAGTTATGATGGTTGGAATGTTATGCTGGGTAGGCTAGGTGTTCGACCCAGCACTTCCCCCCTCTCAAATATTTATTTTCACTGGAATTTGAAGACATACTTAGTCTTATAGCTTATTTGTGTTTGCATGGTTAGTCAGCAAAGCAGGTAGGATGCTGCAGCTATTAAGCATTGGTTGTTGTTTTTTTTACTCAAGAAGATTTAAAAAAAAAGTTGTTGAAGGTTTTAATATTTGCCTAGTGTGACATGCCACATATAGTGTTGTCTTAATGCTGGCAGTGTTTAATTGAAAATTAATACAAGAAAGTAAAGAATGCCAAAGAACTGACTCTACTCTTTTGTTTTTTAATCAGTCCACATGCATGGAAGTGAATAATTGCATTGTTTAGTTTTTATTAACAAGCACCGTGTTTATTGCAGTATTTTTTTGCTCTGAAGATTGCAGGGATCATTTAAAGAGTATACCGTAGCCTCTGGGAATAGGGAAAACTGAATAAAATTCTAAATGGCTCTAGTAGTATTCTGTTCGTGCGTTAGAGGGCAAAAAAAAATTAGGTCTCAAAGAAATTGTCTTTTGTTTTTGTTCCCAAGAGCCAAGCATCTGGTAAGGTCAGGTGCCTAACATCTAGACAAGCAAAGGACACAGAGTGTTTATTTTAACAGGCTGAACTTGTGTTTGCTCGTTGTCTTTGTACTCACTTTGTGAGTGTGGCTGAGGCTAGAAAGAAAAACAAGGGGCACCGGTCTTTTCTGATCGATCGATCGATGCCATCTCAAGGCAGGAAATGAGAGAGAAATATTAAGATTTCGCAATTTAGTAATTGCTTGAGGGAAGAGAGGAGGGCTGTGACAAGGGGGGCCTTGTTTGATGACCGTGTATGTAAGAGTTACTGGGAGGAGGCACGAGCAGCCCACCACAGTCATCCCACACTCTGGCCAGGTTCACCTTTTGAGCTTGAGAGGTGGTGAGGGGAATAGACTGGGGTCGCCACATGGTACAAATGATTAACCTACTTGGCTGCTAACAGGAACATTGGAGGTTTGAGGTTACTCTCAACTAGAGACACCTCAGTAGAAAGGTCTGGCAACCTGCGTGTGAAAAAGCAACCATGGCAACTCGATGGGGCAGACTTCAACTCTGACATGCACAGTGCCAAGCGTGGCTGTGCCAAGCAGTAGGTGCTTTTGCTTCGCCCATACTTAGCTTACTGCAAACACTATGCGTGTCCATTGGCCTTCATGTGCTTTAGCTAACCCTCACTACGGCCCTGAGGAAGGAGCCCCGGGACCATAGTTGTTACGGGGTGACTGCTAATCATGAGGTCCGAAGTTTGAAATCTCCAGCCGCCCTGAGGGAGAAAGATGGGGCTTTCTACTCCCATAAAGAGTTAGAGTCCCAGCACCTCACAGGGGTGGTTCTACCTGGTCTTTCAGAGTGGATGTGCGTCGGGATTGGCGCCCTGCCAATGAGTTTGGTTTGGTTCACAGCGCCGAGGAGAGAGGTGATATTAACTACCATGGCTGTTTAGGAGAAATGTCTTGTCCAGGTTCACCTAGCTAAGGAACGTAGCGCCCGCGCTCAGATCATACCGATGCCCCATATACTTGAGTGATGAGGAATTTCCCTTTGTGTCTTCATAGTATTTGTTACTGATGAGAGTTTTCATGTTGATTTCATAAAGTGGTTTTTAAAAAACACTTTTTATTATGATATGGATGAAAAGTTACAGAGCAAATTAGTTTCCTACTGAACAATTCATACACCTCTGATTTGATATCACCCTGTTTTTGTTCCTGAGACTTGGCGAAGATTCTCTCATTTCTACTGGTCTCGGAGGTCCCGTGAGCTTTGTCCCCTCACCACTAGACCGCCCGTCCTTTGTCCACTCCGACCATAGCCCTCAGGAGACGCCGCCACCTTTCCAGCACAGCAGCTGAAGCATTCTGTGGAGTAAATTTACACTGGATATTTGCTCCCACATAAAAACTCGACAGGTTTAGAAGTGAAATTGCTGAAAGGCTAATAAAATCAAAGGCTGATCTTTTTCTTCTGTTTCTGTTGCACAGTGTGTCACGAATTGGGCCTCCGTTTGTTTTTTTTAACTTCCAAGCTGATGAATCTGCCAAAATTAGACCCTTAAGAATTGATAAAAGTTTGCCCTCTAATAGGTGTGGAAGGCCCATCCATCCAATTAGCACACCAGCCTGAGTTTCCAGAGGGAGGAGCCTCACCCCAGCTCTCCCCAGACTAGCCATCACCTGCTCGGCGCCGGCTGTGTTCCCCTCTGCTGGGCAGATGGCAATGGTGTTTTCAGCCATTGCCCTTTGAAAATAGGCCGGTTAGAAAGTCCAGTGGTCAGAAATCATCTGTTTCCAGAGGAAACGAAGCCATTCTTTTCAACTCACTTCACCAGTCGGAGACACACCAGCTTTTCTCTTGAAGGCTCAGAGATGTTCCACCCGGGTCGAAGCTGCAAAGAAACAACTGTGCAAAAAAGCAAGCAAGCCAAGCCTGTCACAGCTAACATAACAACTGCCAAGCACCGCGCAGGAGGACGAGTGCCGTAAATGGGGGAAGTGGGCCATCTTCTTTCTAGAGAGCTACAGATGCTGTTGAAGTTTCAATTTTCTCTGGCATTTAAGCCATATGAATTTTTTTTTAGTGTCAAAGAATAGAAAATTAGTTTTAATTGTTACTTATGAGGCACCATATGGCTACTCTATAATTTTGGCTTCCCGTGGAGCTGCATGTGCATATGGAAAATGAAATTAATTGGAAATCACACCCTGAAATCTATTATTAAGTTAATATAGCCAACAGCTTGTGGGGTGTCCTCGCACCCAGCGTGATGTAATTGCATATTATAACAAGTAACTGTAAACTCATCTAGGAGTCAAGGAGGGATAAGCAGAGGTCAAGCGACAGGCTCTGGGAAGGAGTTGCGTTAATAATAGATACTACAGCCAATGTTTCAGCTCCTTGCCATCCAAGTCCGCAAAGCCAGGGTTGAGGGAAGCCGTTTAATCAAACCCAAATGAATTAATCAGCAGCCTGTGAGTTTCCCAGCCAAGGGACTGATTTTATTTTGCAAAAGAAATAGTGTTGTAGTGAGCTCAGGTCACTGTTAGAGGAAACCATCAGTTTAAGTGCTATATCACATGCATTCCAAAATGCTAACAGTCCACAGAGAATAGAAGCTCGTTGTTGTTGTTGAGTGCCATTGGTTTGCTTCTGACTCCTGGCGACCCTGGGCACAGCAGACTGAAACACCACCCAGTCCGGCACCATCCCCACAGTTGTTCTTAGGCGTCTCCACATTGTTGCAGCCATTGTGTCAACCCATCTTGTAGGTCTTCCCCTTTACCCTGCCCTTTACTCTATCAAGCCTTTTCCAGAGTCTGATCTCTCCAGATAACATGTCCATAAAAGTGTGTGAAACCAAGTATTCCCACCCTTGCTTCTCAGGAACATTCTGGCTGTATTTCTAAGATTGATCTGTTTGTTCTTTTGGCAATCCATTGAACGTTCAATATTCTTCCACCACACCATAGTTTAAGTGCCTCAGTTTTCCTTCAGTCTTTCTTATGCAGTGTTGAAATTTCACATGTACATGAGATAATGGAAAATACCACGTTAATCCTCAAAGTAACTTCCTTCCCCTTCAGCATTTAAAAGGGGTCTCGTACAGCATACTCACCTAATGCAATGTGTTGTTTGGTCTCTTGATTGCTGCTTCCATGAGCATTGATTGTGGATGCAAGTCAGACAGGATTCTTGAGAACTCCCGTCTCTTCTCCATTTATCGTGATGTTCCCTGTTGATCCAGTTCTGTGCCTGGCTTTATAATGGAATAAAATCATTCAAAATATAACATGAGCTTGCAGAAAGTAAATGAACAACTCACTGTCATATGTGTTCTTAATATGTGCTTTGTTAGTTTACAAGGTGTCTTCTTTTCCACAATTGTGGGCTTACTGAGAGGTTATTGGCTGTGTTTTCATCAGTGGTTAGGACCACAGTGGTAGGAATTCAACAGATATTCATGGCAGATGAGTCTGAATGTGAGAAGGGGCAAAATGTGCTATTTTGGGGATATTCTCCTCTGTGCTACAAAGTATTCATTATTATTGAGCCCTCTTCAACTGTATAACATTAACAGCGTTGTTGTAAATGGCTATTGTGTTAGACGGGGTTCTCTAGAGAGATAACACCAAATTGCTGATAATTAAATATATTTATTTATAAAGATAATTAGATATATAACAAGAAATGAACTGTTAAATTATATACAGATAAATATAATATAAGAAATGAACAGTTAAATTATAAGCACTGCAAATGGCTCAGAGTTGTGAGAGACTAGCAGTCCTTCTCCTCTCTGCTGCCAGATAGCCCTCTATTTATAGAGTGAGGCTATATCAGCACAGCAGCCAATCACAAGGCAGATCACCAACTGTCAACTAACCACCAGTCCCAACTGCCAGTCCCCAGCTCCAGAGATGCCTTAAAGGGACCTCAACTTACAGAGACACAGTCCACAGGCTAGGCGTCCCACAGGTAGTGTAGCCTATAAATTGAGGCAAAGAACGAGCAAGGCAGCCGCACACTGGTCCGATGATCAAAGAGCAAGAGACAAGAAAGGTGAGGCTCACTGAGCCATCATCTCTCCACCCTTCAGTTAATCCTACTTGTGTTTATCGGCCAGGCTGGCATAATAAACTATATCAGCTATGTAATTTGTAATGGTTCTGTCTCTTAAAGTACCCAGTCCAACTGTTCATTCACTGAAGACAGAATTCATGGATTTAAGGAAGGGACCTAGTCACACCCTCCCTATTTCACTTGTCCTTTTGATGAGAAATGGCTTTGTAAATCTAAGCTCTACTATGCTTATAATTTTAGTTGGGAGGCTGACTAAATTTTTTCACATGAATATCAGTCCAGTCCTTTTATCAGTGGCAAATGGTATAAAGGTGGGGACCTGGTAATGTCATAAGATGTTTTCACGGTTGTCTTTCTGAAATATCTCATTTTTGTGTTCTCTTCTGCATTTGTACTGTCTCATGCTCCCCACACTGACTGTTATCACATTTGCCTTCCAGTTTCCTTGGGTACCTTAATTCCATCTTTGAGTTCCTGTCTTGTGGCAGCCTTTAGATACCATCGTGCAGGAACAGGTTGTTATTTGATTGTAAGTGACAGTTTTGGAAATCAAGCAGGTTGGAGTCTCAGTGCTGGCAGGAGCTCATGGTGCTATGGAAAACAGTGGAGGCAGAGCCTATGAGAAAAACCATTATGATTGCGGTGTTGGACACAATTAAGAAATAAAATGCTGATGTGGTTGGGTGATTTGTGGCCACCAGCGGTCTCCCTGTGTCAGAACACTTCTTCCTGAACAATTGAGCCCTGATTTAAATATACATAAATATAGATTTTACATTGAATTCATTGTTTACAGAAAAATTCTAAGTATAATATATGCAGCTCCTATATTCTTCTCACTCAAATTCCCCAACTGTCAACATTTGAGAGCAAGCTATTTACACGATGCTTCATCACTCTAAACAAAACAAAGTCACTCCATCTTCACCGTCAACCCTCTAGTAGGATATTAATGTGAAATTCAGTTCACAAGTACCATTCAGACTTTGTCCATTGCTCCAACACCATCTTATTTCCTGATCTCTTATCCCAATAATGCATCTATGTTATGTGATAGTGGTCATGTCTAGTTCCTCTCCTCTCCAGGCCATTTGTTTAACTTTTCTTTCATATCCTTCACAGTTTAAAGAACCTTCTTTGACTTTTCATCCTATAGGATGCCTCTCAATCTGGTCCATCTAGTGTCTCCTTAAACCACGTTTAGTACCTACATTCTTGATAAAAATACCATAAGCATGATGATCAGTGTCTTTTAATTCCATTTCAACAAGCTTTTAAAATCCCCCTAGCATACATATATAACCATCTTTGTCTACAGATCTTTTAAAACACACATACACACAACATTGTGTTTATATTTTCAGTTGAGATTCTAAATCTTAAGGTTCTTTCAAGGCACTAGCCTTTCTGTGTTTGGGAATATTTTCCCCAGTAGTTAGAAGTTTGGCTCTCATTAGCCTGTATATATGCTTATTTCTTAATCAATTTACTATAGCCATTCAATGTAATCAATTTTCCAACTCTGTTACTGTCTGTACTGGGGTACTGTCCGGTACACCAATGTTGTATCTCTGAGAGGCACCCCTACCTTTCTCTTCCTCCTTGAGCACTACTAAGTCATAGACACTGAGATTCCTCTGCTTTTTCATTAAGTTCATGGCTCCTTTGAATAGAGACTATCTTTCCCACCCTCTATGGAAGCCAGCTAGACCACTCAGTGGAAGTGATATGTTGAGGGACTACAATAATAGTGGATTTGGAACATCAGCCCGAAAAATCTCATCTGAATTGTATGTGAGAGAAAAATTACTCCAATCTTATTTAAAGTTTTAGAAGTTATTGTTTCAAAGTTTAATTCCTTGGCAGATGAACCTATTCCTAACTGACCAGACAAAAAGGGAAATGAAAATCATTCTAAATTCAGTTGAATTATTTTGCAGTTAAAAAAAAAAGTCATTAAAGAAGCCAGCAGCAAATTTATTGAGGTTCTGTGAAGGTACTGGATTTAATATGCCTAAATCAAGTAGCATAACTGATAGGAGCTTTCAAAGAATTACAATATAGTTTAAAGGATCCTATGGAATGGTATAAACATGCTTAAGTGCTAAGAAGAAATATTAACTTCTTTTTTTTTTTTAAAGTATGAGCCAAACCCGTAAGTGAAGGAAAGAGAAATAGCTGAAGTCTTATAGGGTTGGCTGACTCCCAGCTGCTAAAATCACACGACATTTGACAGATTTAGGTGACATCATCCCAGTGAACCCAAGGACATCGTTCTTGAGACCACACGTGTTTGCCATATGTGGCATCCACATTCGTCTGGAAGACCAGTAGATATATTTCCAACCCATGAATCAAACGTATATTAAAAAAAACCCACTCCATTCCTGCTGAGGGTTGATCCCCGTTCTTGCTTGTGTAACCTCGCAGAAGACATGGAATTTGAAAAGTGTTTCCTCAGTGATTATGGCTTCTTTAGTGCCCCCCCCACCCCACCCCCCTCCCCGTTGAGGGTTAAGAATGTCGTAAGCAGGGGAGGAAGTTTCTCAATTTCTGGATGCCTTATGATTCTTATCAGTTTCCAGTTATCTGCATACATCATTTTTAATCAACAGTTTTGTGATCTTAAGAAGAATCTGGCATATGAAAGCCAATGTGTTTAATTAAATAATTGACACTGCTCTTGTAATTTTTCTGTTGAAAGATCAGATTTTTGACAGGGAGATTCTAAACTGAATTGTAATACTCTTAAGAGTTTGCTGTTTTTAATTTCAATTTATTAGGCAATTATTGGTGTAATTTAGCCCTTGAGAAGGTTTTGCTTGTCAGGGTCAGACAATTGAAGTGCTTAAGAAAAGAAAATGGATATATTAAACATAAATGCAATTTGCACTGCTTCAGAAAAATTAAATATATAAATGATCTAATTGTATAAAAAAGAGGTTATTTTTTCCAGTTTGAGCTATTTGAATCTTTATCCAAAGCCCCTTTGAACTGAGGGTTGAAATATGTTAATTTATAAGCAGAATGATAAAAGTTATAACAGGCGAGGGAGAAAGGGGGAACAGATGACAAGGTCTACATATGGCCTTCTCCCTGGGGGATGGACAGCGGAGAAGTGGGCGAGGGAGCCGTCGGACAGGGTAAGATATGATAAAATAATAATAATTTATAAATTATCAAGGGTTCAGGGGAAGGGGAAAAATGAGGAGCTGACACCAAGGGCTCAAGTGGAAAGCAGGTGTTGTGAGAATGATGAAGTCAACATATATATTAATGTGCTGGACACAAATGATGTATGTACGGAGTGTGATGAGTTGTATGAGCCCCTAATAAAATGATAAAAAAAAAGTTATAACATGAACACAAGGCCCATGGAAAAGTGAATTTTTATATTTGTCACTGTACAAAAGCAAATATTTAACTTCAAATCACAAATAGGCCCTCCTTTATTTATTTATCTATCTATCTATCTATCTATCTATCTATCATCTATCTATTTATTTATTTATTTTATTTTTAGGGGCTCATACAACTGTTATCGCAATCCATACACATCAGTTGTGTAAAGTGCATTTGTACATCGTTTCTCAGAACATTTTCTCTCCATTTAACCCCCGACATTAGGTCCTCATTTTTCCCCTCCCTCTCCGCTCCCCTCTCCCGCATGAGCCCTTGATAGTTTATAAATAGGTATTTTGTCATATCTTGCCCTGTCCGATGTCTCCCTTCATCCACTTTTTGGTTGTCTGTCCCCCAGGGAGGAGGTCACACACAGTTCCATGTAATCGGTTCCCTCTTTCCTACCCATTCTCCCTTTACCCTCCCTGTTTTGCCACTCCCACCACTGGTCCTGTAGGGCTCATCCGTCCTGGATTCCCTGGATTTTCAGTTCCTATCTGTACCAGTGTACCTCTCTGGTCTAGCCAGACTTGCAAGATCGAATTCCAGTCATGGTAGTGGGAGCGGGGAGGAAACATTTAGGAACTAGAGGAAGATTGTATTTCTCATCATTGTTACATCGCACCCTGACTGGCTCATCTCCTCCCCGAGACCCCTCTGCAAGGGGATCTCCAGTGTAGGCCCTCCTTTAAAACTATAAAATATATGTATATATTGACACAGGGCAGCGTCACTGTTGGAATGACCTAATTGGCAATCTGTTGAAAACAAGGTTACAGTCCTGGCAGAACCTGTGCCAGTCTTTGCCAATCAGGATACCAAAGGTGACTCCTGGTGATACCACCTGTGCCAACTTGGTAAGCTTGGGAGATGTCAGCCCTCAGCATAGAGCGAACAGCTAGCCTGGCAGCAAGATAATTTCATATGTGTAGTCCAGCGACATTAATTACCTGCACTATGTTGTAACAATCACTGCTCTCCATTTCCTTTTTTTTTCATCACCTTTAACAAAGTCTCTGTATTGACTAAGCAATACCCCTGGATTTCCCTCCCACACCACTAAATGCCCGTTGAATTCAGTTTTGTTTTGTGTGATGGGATGACTGGATTGCTGAGAGGTTTAACCTCCTTCCGTTTAAGCAGTTCTACGTGTGTTCGTGTCCTTTGGTTTGCTAGCTCTAGGTGTTTGCATCTTTCAGTATAACCCTTCCCAGGCTGTCTCTTCTCGAGCTTCCCTCTGAGATCTGTGCAGAATTTTTTCTTGGTCAGTTCTTTCACTTGCTTTACCTGTTGTGTGTTTCAGAGTCTCGTTTGACATCCTTTCTGCTCTGTTTTGTTTTCTCTGAGTAGACATGGATTCGATGGGAGTGAGTCTTTTTTGGTGTTGTTGTTTATCTTTTAAATGGCCTTCCCCCCCTTCCTCCATAATGTGGTCATCCCACAGCTTATCGGATTTTCGCACATGAGCATTCAATGTGTCTACTTGGTTCTTGAGATGGTTTCTAAATTCAGGTGGAATACCTGCAAGGTCATATTTTGGCTCTCTTGAACTTATTTGATTTTCTTCATCTTCCATTTGGACTTGTGTTTGAACATGTGGTCTGTTCCATGGTTCGCCTCTGGCCTGGTTCTGAGTGAAGATTTTGAGCTTCCCCATCAGAATCAACTCAATGGAAGTAGGCTAGTGTAAGAGCCCTCGCCACAATTTAGGTGGCTGGAAAATGGGTCTTTGCAATGCAGAAGCCATTGGTCTTGAAAAATTCCATCATGAGGCTCTGACGTCATTTCTGTCAAAAGGCTATATTGTCCAATTGCTGATTCTTCTTTGTTTACAACCTTGCATTCCAAGCACCAGTCATTATCAATGCACCTGGATTACGTTTGATGAATTTCAGAATTTGGTCAAATTATTTGATTCTGTTTTCTTTTTTGACATCAGGGGTTGGTGTGTGAATTTGAACAATCGGCATGATAATTAGTCTTTCTTCTGGGCCCGTGGATAGTCCCCTGTCACTGAGAATGAAGCATAATATTGTGAAGAGTGGGAATTCCAGAACACTTAATTCCAGGTCCTGTACAACCTGTGTTTAGAACAAGAGGCACTCATTAGAGCAGCGGGTTTAGAATCATCAAAGGGTGCACACCAGGGTTGTATCCTTTCACCATACTTAAGCAGGCTGCATGTCAAGCAAATAATCCAAGAAAATAAATTATATGGAGAAGAACGCAGAATATAGATCGGAGAAAGGCTCATTAATAATCTGAGTTATGCACGGCATCACCTTGTTTGCTGAAAAGAAACCCTGATAAGGTCGTAGGCCACACACTGAGCTGCTAAACATAAAGACAGTGGTTTAAACCCCCAGCCCCAGGAGAAAGATGAGGCTGCCTGCTCTCAGAAAGGATTGCAGCCTCCGAAACCTGAACAGGCAGCTCTACCCCGTCGAATGAGTCAATATCGACTTGGTGACAGTGAATTCGTTGCTTGCTGAAAGCAATGAGGACTTGAAACAATTACTGAAAAAAATAAAAGGAAACAGCCCTCAAGATGGATGGCACTTCAGTATAAAGAAAACAACAATCCTCACAGTGGGATGAATAGAAAATATTACACTAAAAGGAGAAAGGATTGCAATGGTCAGGAATTTCAGTTTACTTGGATTTACCATTAGCAACAGTGGCAGGATCAGCCAGGAAATCAAGTGATGTATTCCATTAGATCAGTCTGCTGCAAAAGATCTCTCTCAAGGGTTAAAAATCAAACACGACATGTGGAAGACTGAGGTACACTTACCCAACCTGTGAAATTTTGATTTTCCTCACAAGCATGTGATTGGTGGATGGTGAACAGAGAAGACGGAAGAACGCTTGATGCCATTCATGATAGTGTTTGTGAAGTGAAGAATGTTAATTACAATGCAGACTGCCAGAAGTGCACACAAATGTATCTTGCAAGAAGTACAGCCAGAATGTACTTTCGAAGCAATAATGGTGAGATTCTTCTCTCTCCTACTTTGGACATGTCTTCAGGAAAGACCAGTCCCTGGAGAAAAGAGCCTCGTGCTTGGTAAGGCAGAAGGTCAAAGAAAAAGAAAGAGATCCTCCATCAGTTCGAGTGGCACAGGGGCTGCAGCGATGGGCTCGACCGTAAGACCAGTGGGAAGGATGCCCCGGGTGGGGCACTGCTTGGTTCTGTTGCACTTAGTGTCACTGTTAGTCAGAACGGACTCGTTGGCACCGAACAACGACATTGAGAGGGTTGGAGAGACTAGATTTAAAGAATTGGGTATATTAATTGTCACGTAAAAGGGTGTAACTATGACTTTTATTAGAGGATGAGAAGGCAAAGGGATAGCTGTGAAATTGTTTAGGACCATATCAGAGGGCTTAAAGTTTGAAAAACTATGGTCGTTCACATTAGTAAAACGCCCAGCTAATATGTTGCCGGGCACTGTGTGACCTATTTACATGAATTGCATCCTTGAATTCTCACAACGGTGCTGTCAGGTGCTTAGTATGACCATTCTTCAATTGTATTGATGAAGAAACTTAGGTTTTATAAAGGTGAAGTGACTTTTGCAATTTTACACAACTAAGTAAAGAAGTAGAACCAGGGTTTCAGTCCAGGAAATCTGCTAGCGCGAGTGGGTTTCCCCTAACTGTGCTTGCCCCCTTATGCCACAGGCCTCCTTGTCTGCAGCAGTAGGGCTGCAAAGAGGGAAGAGCAGCCAGTACTGGAGTTGACTTAGGTATTGCTTGCTGACTTTTGTACTTTATCTGTTGGGATTATTGTTTTATTTTACATGTATAATAAAAACACCGAGCAAATACACTAATGGAGTCATCTCTGTGTTATTACAGAAGGATCAGGCATATTAAATCACAGAAAACATTTGTTTAAAAAAGACAATAAAATAAAAGTCCTGGAAGCTGTTAATATCCGTGAACTCCCTGATGGTTGTAGCTGTTCCTGTAGAGCAAGAGCAAGGAGGGGTGGTGGTGAGGGAGGGTTGTTGTTTCTGCTGCCACAGGGGCATCCTCTTTTCTCCACCTTACTTGGACGACCAGGTATCCCAGGAGCCATCATCGGGAATTTTGGTCACATTTAAAAGAAGTTAGCTTGCCTTCTTTCCCCTGGTCAGTGCCAGTCCCCCACTTCCCAAGTTCTTCCACTTCCCAAACACGAGTCAATGAGACTAATGGACAGTCAGGCTCAGGTGGGCATGAGTGGTGCTTCGGATCTTGGTCCATGCTGTGCCCTTTAATTTATAGCTGTGCGACTTTATTTCTCTGCGTTAATAGTGGTTTATCTCTAGGACTTGTAGCTCATATAGAGGGCAGTTGTGAAGATTAAATGAGGTGGTGTCTGTAAAATTGGCTGAACAATTCTTGCAGCATAGTCGGTGTCAGGTATGTGATACCATGAAGACATTACCCCAGCCACAGAAGTAATAATAGTAAGTCACAGTTCCAATTGATGCACAAAACGCCGTCCAAGCCTCTGTGTGTGGCTTACTTCCTCGTCCATTTTCCCTCTCTGACAGGTTGCCACGGGCCTGGAGAGATCCCAGAACCCGTGTTGCGAGAGGCAGGCGCTGAGCTGGTGTGGGGCCCCAGCCTGCAAATGAGGCCCAGCAGTGAGCGGCTCCAGGTGGAGTCAAGCACCATGTTCTCTGCCAAGAACAGTGCAGAGAGGTCCTGTACTTGTCCAGAGTCTCACAGGGATGAATCTTCATGTCACCCACATGTACCCCCAAGCAATAAAATTCACTGCTATCCAGTCATTCCAGCTCATAGCTACCCTGTAGGCCAGAGCACGGCTACCCTTTTTGCTTTCTGAGGCTACCAATCTTTACAGGAGCCGGAAGCCTTATCTTTCTTCTGCAGCATGCCTGGTAGGTTTGAACTGCTGAGCTCTCATTGAGAAGCCCAACTCGTAACCCACACGTGCCACCCAAGCCCCCTCCACAGCGCCAGGTACAGCTCATTCAGCCTGGTGCACTTACAGAGCACCCGGGCCCTAGGGACCTCACAGCTGTCTTCGACCCAGCAGAGCGGCTTCTGAATTGAGGAGCGAGAGGCAGAGATGAGTCTCTGCTGCTGCACTTGGAGTGGTGGCTGCTGTGCAATGAAGTGGCGTTCCACCAAGGACAGCCACATGGCAGCACTTGCTGTGTGCCCCGGCACCTGCTAGGCTTTCATGTATAATAAGCTGATTGTATAAATCATTTGTTTCCCACCTAACACAAATCATGTGCTCCTCATGGAGAAATTATAGACGGCAAGAAGGAAGCATTGGCCATAATCTCTCCCTCCCCAAAATGGCATGAATATTTCGGTGTATTTCATTGCAGATTGATACTCAGTATATGGAGTTTGTCTATGACTACATACATATACTTAATAAAATGTATATTTTAGATTATACCTAGCCTCTTCCTCACCGTCCCCCCAACACACTTAGCAATATGTTAACAAGTCCACTAAGTGTACAGTTTGCCCTGATTATAAGAGGTATAAACAGTCATAGGAAACACATACAAAACAAGCTGAAGAACAATAAGTAGAAATCACTCATACCCCCACCTTCTATCGATAACCACTGTGCGTGTCAGCTTTATGTTACTTCAGACCTCTGAAAGGCATTAATTTACCGATTTTTGAAATTTTATAACAACCCAAACCATGTAAAGTAATTCGACTATAGTTTCTAGCAGATATGTTTTGGCTTTCATCTTCTGAATTCTTTCTAGTGCATTCCCCCACGAAATCCTGCAGCTTCTCCAAAGCCTGCTGCCCCGCGATGTTAAGCTCAGGCAGGTGACGGTGACACTGACAGCCTGGAACAGCTTCTGGCACAGGATGGTCTTTTTCATCACTGTCCCCAGGGCTCCAAACACCATCCTGCTCTGGAGGAAGGCTGCATGTATCCTCGGGGGAGTGCAGCTTCTGCTTCAAGATGGAGAAGCTGCACAAAAGAGACAGGGCTCTTGGATTGGGAGGAAACGCACCTTTGTGCATTTGCCCCAGTGTACTTACATACATTCAGAGCCTCGCTCTTCTAAAATATCATCTTTTAAAATAGTTGTGTTCACTTTAAAAAGATACAACCACAGTCTTCTGAAGTCAGTACGGTGTGTGTGGTTGGCTGTGAGGAACTCAGGAGTCATTTGCATACAGGATTCTGAAAAGATACATAAGAGCATGGTATAGAAAAAGAGAAGGGACACATGTCTGAGATGTATGGACTTTTATTTCCCATTCAAACACTTTGTTTTTATTAAACTTAGGATAATACTGATAGTTTTTAGCTTTTGATCTAATCATTGTTTGCATGTAACTTCCAATCCAAAGTCTTCCCTGATACAAGAAAGACTAAGACAAACAAGAGAACTACATGTAAATACTCATTAAGATAATATAGCAAGGGCACATTCTCAAGTCTGCAAATGAAAAGAGGCAATCCTGTCTTTTAAATAATCATTTTCTTCCAGAGTGTGAGAAGAACGGGCGTAACTTGAAAGTGTTGTTATCAACGTGTGTTAAACTCGTAAACAAGAGCTGTGTCTTACAATATCAAATAGTACCTCAAATACTGACTGAATACATAACACGTAGAGCTCCACCTTTTTTCTTCTAAAAATATACTTGTTAAAAAAATATCTGAGAGGAATTATGGAAACCCAAATGAAGGCTGAGCATGATAGTGGGACAAGAGGAAAGTCAAAGGAAAAAGAGGGAAGAACTGCAGGCAAAGGGCATCTATAGAGATCTAAATACAGGCATGTATATATGTGAATATATTTATATATGACGATGGGGAAATAGATCTGTGTACACATATTTATAGGTTTAGTATTAAGGAAGCAGATGGACATTGGGTCTCTACTCACGTACTCCCTCAACACAAGAACACTTTGTTCTAATAATCCGGCATTCTGTGATGTTCACCTTCCCAACACAATCGCTGAAGACACAGGTGCATAAGCAAATATGGTGAAGAAAGCTGATGGTGCCCGGCTGGTCTTAAAGGTTTGAAGATAAACAAGTGTCCATGTAGCCGAGAAGCAACAAAGCCCACAGGGAAGAAGCATACCAGTCTGTGTGATCATGAGGTATTGTTGGGATCAGGTATCAGGCATCAAAGACACAGCAAACAATCATAATGTGAATGAGGTGGGGCAGTGAGGAGTAGAGGCCCAAAGCCAATCTGTAGGCAATTGCACATCCTCTTACAGAGGGTCATGGGGAGAAGTAGTATAGCACCTATGAAACATACGGCTTTTTCTGGTTCTTCAATGCTTCCTCTCTCCACTCTCATGCCCCTAATTCTTCCTTCCACATCTAGCTAGACCAGAGGATGCACACGAGTACAGATAAGAGCTGGAAACACAGGGAATCCAGGACAGATAAACTCCTTGGGACCAATTTGAGAGTAGTCATTCCAGGAGGGTAAGGGGAAGGTGGGGGGTGAGAGGGGGAACCGATCACAATGATCTACCTATAACCTCCTTCCAGGGGGATGGGCAAGGGGGTAAAGGGAGACATTGGACAAGGTCTCAGAAAGAAAATGCTTTGAAAATAATGATGGCAACATATGTACAAATGTGTTTGACACAATGGATGGATGGATGGATTGTGATGAGTTGTATGAGTCCCCAATAAAATGATTTATTTAAAAAAAATAATAACAAAAATCTCAATAAAAAAGAATGCAGAAAAAAATTTGAAAAATATATGCTAATTCTGTAGAGCTTTCTTTAAAGAAAATGAAGTCAGTTAATGTTTCCTAATGAGAAGAGGAGGGTTAAGGGCAGGGCAGTGGTTTCTCACAGGAAACCTTTTTTGCAGCTTGTAGTAAAACTGAAAACAATAAAACTCATCATTTCAATTTCCAAACAAGATATCAATTATCAGGCACCTTTATCTTGTAACGTCAAAAGTTTCACCCTCTCTCAATACCCCTTTTGCAAATACAAACACATACTCAGTGAGCCAAATGTTTCTCAAATGGATTGTATCACTCAGATGTTGGTTTAGCAGCAAGGACACGTCCATCCTCCAGTAAAAACGGCACACGTGCTTTGGTTACTCTCACTGCAGACAAAACTATAGGAAACGTCTCTTCTCTCAACACACATCTACTGTGGAAAACAATTATTGAAGAGACCATGATGTGAAAGTGTTTGAGTTGGCACCTTGAATTCTACAAAGACAGATGAGGTGATGCAAACTCTCGCCCTGGCCCCCAGAGAAAGTGAGTGTGTTTCAGTGGTCCAGGGAGACGTGGGCTCCTGGGCATACACACAGGTCGGGAAATTATGCTTTGACCTTGTTCTATTTGTTTGTTTAATCATTTCAACTGGGGCCTCTTAGCATTCTTATAACAACCCATATATCAATTGTATCAAGCATATTTGTATATAGGCTGCCATTGTCATTTCCTAAATATTTACTTTCTATTTGAGCCCTTGGTTATCGGCTCTTCTTTTATCCCCTCCCTCCCCACTCCCACCTTTGTGCCCTCTTGATAAATGATAAGATACTGTGTTCATATCTTACACCAACTACTTACAGGTTTCTGTTGTATATACAGGTATATACATTTGCCAAAACCCATTGAACGGTATGTTGGATTTGGGCATGTCACAGCATGAAAGTGTTCACCCTGTTTGTGGCCATGCCACCCTGAACTCCCCATCTCCTCCGATCTCGGAAGCTAAGCACTTGGATGGGAAAGTGTTCCCCCTTCCCTCCCCTAAAATGAACTGTAAGCGAACAGTGAAGTGGCGCAGATGCAGATGCCAACGAGGGTAACATTCTCTAAATTGCACTCACAGCACACTTGACAGTGCGTGACAAACTAAGGTGAGCTGTGAGGAATAATGAGATGCGTGGCCCTGCACGTGCAGCAAATTGTTAACAGTTGTAGAATGCATGGGTGGTGGGTGTGTGGGTGCTCACTGTACTACTCATTCCAGCTTTCTGTGTGACTGACAGCTAGCGCAGTAAGATGTTGGGAGACTAGCTCACTGTGGAAGCTCTGTGAGAGGCGCCTTCTAGGCTAACCCTCTTGACACTGCTTCTCGCTGTGACCCTGGGAAACAAGTCAACCTTAGTTGGGCCATTTGTTGAATGGGGACAATATGTACACTTAGCACAATTTTTATTCCAAACACTGTCATGTTTATTTCCCAGTGCCAAGGAAGATGGAGGGCCAAAACAGGTGATGGTCCACAGTGACCGGCCCTGTGCGGAGGGCCTACCCGAGGGCCCAGGGCCTCTCATCTGACCATTTCCAGAGGAGTGAGGCAGTCTCATCACACGTCACGCTACATGTGCCCTTCAGTATAAACTTCCACAGTGCAGAAGGCGTCCGGGATGGGAGCCACAAAGTCGACGAGTGGGCTCATTAGGTTTGACAGAGTCCTTCCCTGACACTGCGGGTCCCCTTTGTGTGACAACGCCTTTGAACTAGAAGGGTCTTCAGAGGGAGGTAATATCTGCTTGGTCAGACTGTAGTATTTACCTGATTTGGGAGAACTGCTTGCTTTGCACAAGGCTAGGACTTCGCCTTTGGGGAGGGTTAGCTGGTTTGTAGCTTTTCTTGACAGGTGCCCTGGGAAATCCTTCTATGTTAACAAGATCACAGCCCTCAACACCCCTGCCCAGTCAGGTCATATTTATACATTATGACAGACTGCGCCAGCCTCGTGCTGTGAAGCAGAGAGAAAGGGGCAGAAGCCAGGAAGAGGCTGCAGCTGCGTGTAAGGAAGGACACGTCATCGGGGGAAGCGTGGAGGGTAGTTCGGTTTGCTAGCTGTGTGGTTGTCTCATCCCAAATGATGGAGATGACGTAGACAATGCGCAGTGAGAGATGGTGGTGGTAAGGAAGAGCACAGCGTGAGAACAGAATTGGCCATATTCTAGAAAGAGCGTGAGTTTTAAGTGTGCAGGAGAACTTGACTGATTTACTAGCTTTCTAGCTATGCTTATGAACTGTGACTCTTGAATATAAATTGCTTGTAATGATTAAAATTTCAAAAAGTTTCTCACATAGAACTGTTTGGTTCATCCAGTATGAGAAAGGACTATAGTGTTGCCATTGGAAAGTTACCAGAATTTCCGTTTGGTTCTTATTAGATGTGGCGGTGAAGGCTTGAGTATTTTCCCATGTTGTAATTTTAAACTCAAAGAACTCAGACTGGCTCAGCCTGGCCAGTCATTACAAATTAAAAGAAAAAAGATGCAGAAAGTTCCCAAAGGGATTATCTTAGCTTGATCGCTTCAAAGATGATCAGAAAATGATTTGAAAGTTTCAAGGAAACAGGTGAGGCTTTTGTGGGTTGCAAGGTCAGCTCTAAATCCTGTGCTCTGGAGATGATTCTGACTCATGGGCATGCCGGGTGTTTCACAGTTGATCTGTGCTACATTGAGCATTCATTGAAGTGACCATTGCTGTATATATGTATATTTGAGATGTTTCTTTTGAGATGGGTTCATACTGCCAACTTTTTAGAAGCCCTTAATTGTTTGATATAGAGCAGGTTTATAATGACCGTCCCAGTTGTCAGGAATTTAATTGTTTGAGTCTTTATTTGGGAGTACTACTGAGGGAAAGAATGATGGAAGGTGGAACAAGAGGTCAGTGTTGCTCTCTGGTTGTTAAAAGTGAAGTAACACATATCAAATATATCTAAACATGCAATTACAGAAATTGAATAAAAGGATGGAAAGAGAAAAGCAGGCAGGCAGGGCACTAAACAAAGCTATCAGAGAGAGAAAAAAATAACGATTTCTCAGCTCTTTACAGCCCTTGAAAGTCAGCTGAATAAAAACTCTTCCCTGCTCACTAAAATTGCACCAGTTTCATCCTCCAGGATGCAATCTAAAGGCCCCTCTGTGTTTACCATTCAAGTAATAGACTTAGATTTCAGGCACAATGAATGCATCAGGGCAGGCACTAAAAGAGCAAGACATTGCAATTTAAAACTCAGTGCAATTTGAAAGCAACATAAGAAATTACGTCAGACCTCACTGGACGTGTGTACCCTGGGAAAGTGGTTCTCATATCTTGATTTTTCTGGGGGTAGGTCATTCCCCGCTTTTGCTCGACTCTAGGGTGTCATCAACCAGTTTGTCACTCTAAAGTGGAGAGTCACAACTCTGGGCGGTAATTCTTATGGTGCCATCACCACGCTGTGGTTTGGAGTTCTGTGTCTCTGATGGGTAGAGTTATAGCAGACTTAACGTCTGGAATATGTGTCTGTGTGTCTGTGTGTCTGTGCACAGATCCAGAGGTTCGACAACCCTGATGGCAGAGTTCCACTCTACACCCCTGGGTCACCAGGAGCCCCACTTGTCTCCTTGGAAGCTACCAGTAACTAACTGAACAAATAGCATCCACAAAAGATCCTGTTTATAGCTTCATTACCAGGCAGCTTCCAGTTGTCTTTAGCTAAGCGAGAGCTGGTTCCTGGCCCTGTACGCATCTTTAAGGCACTGAGAAAAATGTCCAGGGTTGTTAATTATGGGGATTTGCTTTCAAACATTTTTACTGTCATTTCTGGTGATTCAGGGGTCCTCAAACTTTTTAAACAGGGGCAAGTTCCCTGTCCTTCAGACCCGTTGGAAGGCCGGACTATAGTTTTAAAAAACAAAACAGTGAACAAATTCCTATGCACACTGCACATATCTTATTTTGAAGTAAGAAAACAAACGGCAAAATCACCCGGCGGGCCAGATAAATATCCTGGGTGGGCCATGTGTGGCCCGCGGGCCGTAGTTTGAGGACGCCTGATCTAGACCATGTCAATGTGATTAGCCTGGGAATACAACTCTTCAGATTCCCTTCCACGTATCGTTTTTGGGTTCTACCAGTTGCTGTCCAGTTGAGCCTGACTCTCTACCACTGCATATGTGTCCGAGTAAAACTATTAGCTGTACAGTTTTCATTGTCTGGTTTCTCAGAAACAGAGCAGCAGGTAACTGTGGGTTGACTTGCACATCCACCTTTCCGATTAATAGGCAAACGTGTTAACCCTTAGCACCACCCACCTGCTGGTAAGCAAAGGAGGAGTGTGTGCACCTTTAATGCAGTCATTTCACGGTGGTTAGATGTGGTGTCTAGCCGAGTTGAGATGATGGCAAGGTTTCAGCTTATATGTGATCTTCTTTTCACCCAGCTCTTGTGTTCAAAGGCATGTCCTGCGGACCAGCAGAGATCCAGGCCCATCTTGAGATGCTTGGCAATAACAATCACACATACTCAAAGTCTCTCTTTCCCTGTCCCACTTTCATGTCTAGGTGCATGGCTTCCTGCGATTGGCTGGTCAGTGACTCCTCTCCTCTTATAATTGTATAGCTAATCCCCTAGCTAATAGCTCATCCACAACTCATTGTGACACGGCTTTCCTAATGGAATCTAGAAACGAAGCACATTTTCAGTTCAAAAATCAGGAGAAAAAAATCAGTTTTTGTCGTTTATTTTCCTTTATCCTTCTATCCTTTAAAATATACCATAAAATGCAATAGAACTATTTGGGGGCACAAACATATTTTCACTTTCCATAACTATTTCTAGTGTCTGCCAAAGTTAGAAATGTTGTCCCAGGATTTTTACTATCAATGTTCAGTTGTCTTTTGGGGTCCACATGGCTCCAGTTTCAGGATTGCGCTTTGGTTCTCACAATCTCCAGTAATGCTTAGGACCCTTATGCAAATAACATGGGGTAGTATTTACATATAACTTATGCATATCCTCTCTTAACTGTCTTAAACCAACTTATAACACTTAATTCAGTAAAAATACTATGTAGATACCACATTATGCTCCCTCTTAACCTTGGAGGGATTGCTTTTTAAAAATTTCCTTTTTTTAAAAAATTTACTGTTAGTTGGCTACAAATTCATGACCTAGTGATATGGAAGACTGATTGTATATCATTAATCTATCTTACATACAATGTGTGCCATATAGATATGCACAAAACAGAAGCCCCTTCCTTTTCTGTCCCAGTCTCTTTAAGTGGCTGGATTTGCAGAAGAGCTATGTTTAATTCTATATGGTTGTAATCTAATAAAGTTGGAGATTCTTTGATTAAGTAAAGGAGTTGACTAAGTTCACATGAGTATGCTTGCCATCTGTATTAGAAAGTTCTGTTTTTTGTAGAAATCTTTTAATCTAATTGTCATAGTATTAGATTGGTATATTAGTATTAAACTACATGAAGAAGCAAGATTGTATCTTTTACTGAGAACCCAGAGTAAGCTATTACTACTGAATGGATCCTTTCTAGAGATTTTTTATCTAGTGTTAAGATTTTATCACCAATGAAGTGGGTAGTAATGGTTATAAAAGCAATTAATAACATCAGGGACAAGATCAGAAGAGTGGCCTAATTTATCATTATAGATTTTAACGAAGTCTATCATGTTGTAATAGCATGCAATGTGTTTTTAAGTGTGTGGTAATATTAAATATTTCAGATTTTCCTAGGAACCCAAACTAAAATCAGCCTTTAAAAACATATGTTTTGGGTTGAGATAATATTATGCTCACTTTTAATTTTACTAGTAAGCTATTCACAAGTGGCATTATCATGTCCCTACAGCATCCAAATGAGAGAATTACTTTTGATAATATAAAATTAATTGGCTACGATATTCTGTAGAAGATTAAAAATGTAGAGAAAAGCTTTATCAGTAAAGGATTTCTTACAATGGATAACTCTCCCTGGATAACTTCCTATTTGTATTACAAAATACTTATCCTACAGAGGATAATTCTGCATTCTTATTTCACTTAAACAGGTATATCTCTGTTTCAGGTATGTGTAGTTACACTTTGTTGTGTAGCAGCGAAGTGAGAAGCCAAGTCCCAAGTCAAACCAGTTACACTGACCACCTGAGACTTGTGATAAGGTGTGCAGTGGAAATTCTGTCTCAAAATTAGAGAGTCCATGTTTGAAATGGTGAAAGTTCAGACAGTTGTTTCCATTTCAGAGATACTATTGCACAGAAGGAAAATGTCATTACCAGGTCCTCTTAGTACCAGTGACCTTTTTGCAGCTTGAGGAAATGAGTTCACCTCCAGGAACTGTAGGGGAGTCCCTGAAGGAAGCCTGCTTGTGAAGTGGTTACACAGTGGTCTGCAGTGCACAGAGTTGGCAGTTCGAAACGACCAGACGCTCCAAGGGAGAAAGACGGGGATTTTTTTCCTTCTCAGAGTAACTCACAGGGCAGTTCTTCCCTGTCCTACAGCCTTGCTTTCAGTTGGCATCGACTTGATGGTGGTGAGTTCGCTTTGATTGTGGACGGTGCAAATGGTTAGGCACATGACTACTGACTGGCAGGTTGGCTGCTCGAATCCATCCAGAGGAAAGAAAAGAGGCCAATGTCTAAAAGGGACTGCCTTGAAAACCGGGGAGGACAGTTCTAGTTTTCCATGTGAGGCTGCTATCGTGACTGGCCTGGTTTTAGAGGACCTTTTACAATAATCATCAGAAATGGGCATTTATTTACGTTTGAGTTCAGATGTTGAGATCCTAATGAAAATATACAATTTAGCTCATTTCCTTCATGAAATTGGCCCTTGGACTTCTAGTTTATCTACCCAATACATCATATTCTTTACCCCCTTTCTTGCCTCTCCTCATCCCCCTTCTGCTTACCTTCTGTAATAGGTAATTCTGAATGCATTTTACCTTTGCCAATTAGGAATTTGATCAAACCTTGTGAGAGGTGATCTGTATGCTAGAAATTATACAATGCAATTGTGTTGAAAATTGGATATTCCAATTTTGCCCCAGTCATCCAACCATAGAAATGTTCCTCCAAACAATTCCAATGTTATTGACTCACAATAAATGATCATTATAGTAGTCATCTCACTGAAGTCACGGTACCCAATACTGTATTACATTTAGGAAAGTATTATGTTACGGAAGAGAGCAGTGCTGAATAAAAACCAGCTCAGAAATACAAATATTAGATCCATCTCTAAACTGCCTAAAAAAGGGTAGTTGAAAATAGCTCATTCCTGTGGTTCTTCTTTGACATTTATTCTGGCCCATTTTATTAGTCATTTATTCTGGCCCACTTGTTGGATGGCTCTGAACTAAGGCTCATGAACAATATTTTGCATAAGTATGTTTTCAGATGCTAACTATTAAAAATGGAAGTGAACCAGTTGTACAAAGCTTAACTAATTAAAAATGATTCTCACTTAGTCTATTTAGATTGTGCTTCCCTAAATGAATTTAATATTTTCTGTTTGTTTAGATTTAATAATTTGTCTTAGATTTAATAATGTTTCCAATGACATTCCTAATCCAGCTTGAGACTGTTAGAGGACTTTAATAATTGTTAAAGCTGTGTAATTGTAATTAGAAGAACAATTGTGGCAAAGAGTGGGAGGGAAACATTTGAAAAAGCATTCTGTTAATTAAGCTAATATTGAGAATAAAATAATAGGGTGGCGTTTGTGTAGACTTTCTAAATGACTATAAATGTTCTTTTGTTTGATCTATTTAATATTCTTACCTATGTATACATTTATAAGTAAGTCATCTGCAGTGCCTTTTCTTTAAAAATAAACATACCCCAAACCAAACCCATTGATATAGAATCAATTGTGGCTTATGGAAGGACAATAGAACTTCACCAGAGGGTTTCCAAAGCTGACATTTTTATGAAAGTGGGCGGCCACATTTTTCTTTCATGGAGTGGCTCGTGGGTTTGAACTGCTATTTTTCAGGATAGCATCCGAGCATCCAAACGCTGTGGTATCAGGGCTTATTCACAGTAGCTATTAAAAAAGCCAAACACACTGCCATTGAGTCTTTTCTAACCGCATAAGGGTTCTGAGAGTAAATCTTTATAGGAACAGACAGCTTCCTCTCTGTCCAACAGAACAGCAGGCCTGTTTAAACCACCAATCTTGCAGTTAGCAGCCCAATGCCTAACCCATAGTCCCACCAGTTTTCCTCGTAGGTACTAGCTCTGAACCCAATAATATGGCTATCAGTGTAGGTTGTTGTTAGGTCTCTCGCAATAACATGTCCAAAGTCCGTGAGACAGTCTTAGCATCCTTTCTTCCAAGAAGCATTATTCTGGCTGTATTTTTTTCCAAGGAGATTTGTTAATTCTTTTGATGGTCCTTTCACTATTGTTCACCAGCACCACAATGTAAAAGCTCCAATTCCTCTTTGGTCTCCCTTAGGCAATGCCCCATTTTCCATGCATATGAGACCTTTGAAAATACTATGGCTTGGGTCACGCAAATCTTCATCCTCAAAGTGACTTCCTTGCTTTCCAATCCATTAAAGACGTACAACCAACTTACCAGGTGCATTGTGTCATTCAACCTCTTGACTACTATTTCCAGGAGCATTTATTGTGGGTACATGCAAGATGAGATCGTTGACAACTTCAATTCCCCCCCCCCCCATTTATTATGCTGTTACCTATTGGTCCAGTTGTGAGATTTTGGTTTTCTTTACACTGCGTTGTAATCCATACTGAAGACTGCCATCCTTGATCTTCATCTGCAAGTGCTACAAGGCCTCCTGACTTTCAGCCAACAAGGTTGTGTTCTTAGCAGGTCACACGTTGTTAATAAGCCTTCCTCCATCCTGACACCACAGTCTTTTTCATATAATCCACTTCTCTGATTATTTTCTCCGTATACAGATAGAATAACTATGGTGAGAGGATACAACCCTGACACACACCATTCTTGATTTTAAACCCCACATTATTCCCTTGTTCTGTTTGTACAACAATATTTTGATTCGTGTACAGGCTTCACATGAATACAATGAAGTGCTCATTCCTATTCTTCTAGAATTCCAGTTCTTCTAAAGACTGTCCATAGTTTGTTATGGTCTACCAGTTCAATGCCTTTGCATAGAGAGTAAAATACAAGGAAGCATTTTTTTGGTATACTCTGTTTTCAGCCAGTGTATAGATAATATAGTTCCATACCAAATCTATTAGAGTGGGTGCTATTATTTTGGTGTTCTCCACTTGCTATCCCTACAGTATAGTTAAATCATCTTAGGTATTCAGATAAAAGTTGTATCTCATGTGTGGGATTTTCTTCTTAATGCAATTTTGGAATAGAGGCAGGTAATGATGTAAAAACAAACTATCAGCTTTGGAGAAATCAGATATTCAAATAAATTGGAAAAAGTGTCATTTAGTGTGAATCTACTTGGTGAATATTGAATGAATGAAAAGAGTAGTTATTGTTTAGTTGGATTTGGCCACTTGATTTTCGGCAGCTTGAATAAATAGCCATTGAAATAAAGTGCTTCTTGTGGGTTTCTTTCAATAATAGACACGTTTGCATTACTCTGGGCTGCTGACATTCTAAATTGATTTAACATCTGAAGTCTAACCCAAACGGATGATTTCAGGGAATGTATTTTGTTGTAGGATATAAACTATAGACGACTCACAAAGAATGCATCCAGTCTTTTTCGTTCCCTCTTGCTATTTACCTCCACAGTTCACTTTATCATCTCCTCAACTATTAGGTTGCTCCTGGTCTCCCAACTAGGTGGCATGGAGCCCTTTGATAAGAGCTTAAATGATGACGTGTAAACAGACAACACCTTATTGAGGCCCCAGCTGTTTGTCGGTACGGTTAGTGACTATGGTCAGTGTAGTTAGGCCTGTGATGTACCAGTTAACAAGGCCCAATGAAGTTCTGCCCCTGAAGGCTCTGAGAGAAAGGCCTTTCATTCTTCTGCATGACAGGGAGATGGAAAATGGTATGCAATGGAGTACTGCTGACTTCAGAATTCCAAGTGACCGCCATTCAAGGTTACAGTAGATACGATAATGTATCTTTTCAACTTGATGCCTTCAAATGTGAAACGATGTCTTCCCTGTCCCATTTTTGAAAAATTACTGAAACGAATTATAATGATGATAGCTATAATTTTTTACTGTGTTAGGTATTGAGCTTTACCTACTATATTTTATTTATCTTAATCAACATGAATGTACATTTATTTATTTTAGCATCTGATAAATCAGAATGCTACTTTTCCCTTTCTAAATTTCAGTCTCCTCTGTAGAGAAAAGTACATTGGAGATTTTTACCCAGATCTCTGTAACTCCCTAAGTTCTTGCTCTTAAAATTTTACTTGGATGTACAGAAGCCTAAACATGTAAAACTCTCTTTTCCTTCCTTTCTTGGTGAGTTTCTGATTATGTGTAATGATCTTGACCAGACTTCACTCCATTTGATGTCATAGAACTAGTTTGTTTCAGTCACAAAATAGTCTATCTCCACGGCAGAAGAGTTGCTGTCACAGAATGTGAGTTCAGGAAAGAAAGAACGGTTTGTTCTAAGAGGGAGAGAAGCCCTGGACTTGGCAATGAAAAGCAGCAGCAGTCAACAGAGGCGCCTGCCCTCCTCTTGTCTACAACACCCAGGGCCCCCATAGTGTAACCTCTGCCATGCCTTCATGAGAAAATCTCAGCGGCGCTCTCTGTGTGCACCTTTGCCTAAGAGCGTGCCTGTGAGAGACAGAAGGACAGGCCTCGCTGAAGCAATCAGTGGGACTCTCACGTCCAAGAGCGGGGCTGTATATTATGAAGCCAGTAACTGTTCGTTTGTTACCATCTCTATCCCACATGGATACGGTCCTTTTATTTCTCGGTTTCTTATTACTATTTCTCCTTCTTTCCCAACCCTCCCCAAGTTTGCCCTTGGGGAAATGCTGCCCCTTTTATTTGAAATGGTTGCTTATTCTGAGGTGTGCTGACCTCACTGGGGTGAATGAACCCCCTTTAGACTTAGCTATGGTTTAGTTGAAAAGTGAGCAACAGAATAAGTTTAGTGCCAGACATGAATGGTGGCTGAGAGTCTTCGTCTGGGGTCCCACATCAGTCTCTATGCAACCTGGTCTCTTTAATGAGTGTGAATTTGTTCTATATGTTTCCCCCACTCTGTGCAGGACCTGCTACTGGGATCCTTTTCAAAGCAGTTGGTAGTGGTCGCCGGCTACCATCTAATTCTTCTGGGCTCAGGCTTGGAGACTGCTGTTTTCATGGTCCATTTGTCCATGGAATGAATGTTTCCTTGCAGCTTTGGGTTTTTCTCAGCCTTCTTTCCTTCAGACCAGCAGAAACCAAGAACTCCACCTTACATATCTGTTCATGAGCTTTTGAGACCTCAGGGTTAGCTTTGAGCATTGTGCGCGCGTGTGCGCGCGCGTGTGTGTGAGTGTGTGTGTGTGTGTGGGGGGTGGTGGTGGTGGTGGTGGTGGTGGTGTTTCTCTCCTGTTTTCTAGAGGCCCCAGGCCTCTAGAACTACTTCACACACTCAGTGTCTTGCCAGGCCCATAAATACTGTTGGTAAAAATTGTCGAGAACACAAAGTTCACGTTTTCCTTGAGTGTGTTTAGAAATAAAACTTTCACAGCTGCTTTCCATGGGGATGTTTTATAACCTTGTCAAAACTTTGAAAATATTGCTTAATTCATATTAACATTTAATTGTTTTACATTTAATTCATTTTCTCTTTCCTTATCCAGTCATATCAATTTATAGAAAAAATGCATAGACAAATGCTGGCTTCCATAGGCAAAGCTCCAGACTCTTGGCCGTCCATTGGAGCCTGACTCACAGAGACACTATAGAACAGAATAGAACCGCCCTATGGGGCTCTGAGACCAAGTTTTTATGAGAATAAAAAGCTTCAGTCTTTCTTATGTGGAGCTGCTTGTGGTTTTGAACTGCGGACCCCTATAGGCCAATATATAACCAATTATGCCATCAGGATTCTGCTTCCATGAATAAGGTTACTAAGTTCTGCTTTTTCTTGTCTTAAGCAATTGTGTCGAGCAAGGCTAATGGTGCCCGGCTATCAAAAAGTATAGCGTCTGGGGTCTTAAAGGCTTGAAGGTAATCAAGCGGCCATCAAGCTTAGGGGCAACAGGGCCCATGTGGAAGAAGCACACCAGTCTATGTGATCACGAGGTGTCGAAGAGATCAGGTATAAGGCATCATCAGAACAAAAAATCTTACCATAGTGAATGATGGGGGAATGCGGACTGGAGACCCAAAGCCCATGAGTAGGCCACTGAAGATCCCCTTGCAGGGGGCTCTGGGGAGGAGACGAGCCGGTAAGGGGGTGATGTGGCACCGATGAAAGGTGCAGCTTTCCTCTGGTTCCTGGTGTTTCCTCCCCACTCCCACTATCATGATATGAATTCTGCCTTGCAGGTCTCGCTGGACCAGGGGATGTACACTGGTGCAGATGGGGACTGGAAATATGGGGAGTCCAGGGTGGATGATCCCTGCGGGGACCAGTGATGTGGGTGGTGAGGGAGAGAGGGTTGGAGCGAGGGAACCGATTGCAGGGAACTATATGTTACCTCCCTGGGGGACTGACAGCAGAGAAATGGGTGAAGGGAGTTGTCAGACAGGGCAAGATATGACAGAGTGATGATTTGTACATTATCAGAGGCTCATGAGGGAGAGGGGAGCGGGGAGGGAGGGGGAAAATGAGGACCTGGTGCCGGGGGCTTAGGTGGAGAGGAAATGTTTTGAGAATGATGGGGGCAATGAATGTACAAATGCGCTTTACACAATTGATGTATGCATGGATTGTGATGAGAGTTGTGTGAGCCCCTAATAAAATGATTTAAAAAAAAACAAAAAACCTTTTCCCCTAAGAATGAGGAGGCACAGGATATTTATAGGTGTCTAAATCCAGGCATGTACATATGTAATTATATTTATATATAATGATAGGGAAATAGATCTATGTATATATGATTATATGTTGAGTATTAAGTTAGCAGACAGACATTGGGCCTCTACTCAAGTACTCCCTCAACACAAGAACACTTTGTTCTAATAACCCAGCATTCTGTGATGCTCACCTTCCGACATGATCGCTGAAGACAAAATAGGTGCATAAACAAATGTGGTGAAGAAAGCTAATGGTGCCCCGTTACTAGAAGTTATAGCTTCTCGGGTATTAATGGCTTGAAGTTAACAAGTGGCCATCTATCAGGGAAGCATCAAAGCCCACATGTAAGAAGCACACCAGCCTGTGTGATCATGAAGTGTTGATGGGATCAGGTATCAGTCATGAAAAACCCAGAACAATAAATCATATCAACGTGAATGAGGGAGTGCAGCGTGGAGACCCAAAGCCCATCTGCAGGCAATTGGACATCCCCTTACAGAAGGATCACAAGGAAGAATCAAGCCAGTCGGTGCAGTATAGCACCGATGAAACATACAACTTTCTTCAAGTTCTTTAATGCTTCCTACCCCGCACCCCCCACTGCACTATCATGACCCCAATTCTACTTACAAATCCGGCTAGACCAGACCATGTACACTGGACAGATAAGAGCTGGAAACACAGGGAATCCAGTAGAGATAAACCCCTCAGGGCCAATAATGAGAGTAACGATACCAGGAGGGGAAAGGGGAGGTGGGGGGAGAAAGGAGGAATCAATCACAATGATCAACATATAACCCCCTCCCAGGGGGACAGACAAGAGAAAAGTGAGTGAAGGGAGACAACGGTTGGTGTGATGTTAAAAAAAAAGAAATTATCAGGGGCTCATGAGGGAGGGGTTGGGGGAAAATAAGCTGATACTCAGTAGAAAGGGCTCAAGTAGAAAGAAAATGTTTTGAAAATGATGATGGCAACATATGTACTAAGGTGCTCGACACAATGGATGGATGTATGGATTGTGATAAGAGCTGGAAGAGCCCCCAATAAAATGATTAAAGAACAAAACAAGACCTTTCCCCCATGTAATGTAGTCTTCTCTTTGACGTCTCCGGTGGCTGACAAGCGGTTATTCTAATTGCCCGAGTGGTGCCTCTGCCCCATATGAGCCATTACAGAGTAAAGTTAACACCGCCGCCTTGAATTTACTTGGCTTCTTTCTTCTGTCTAATTCAAAAGTGCCAGGTGCCCTCTCTCTGCTCAGGATGGCTGTGTATGAGCTGTCTTCCATTCCCTCGTGAGTGTTGAGTATTAACTGCTTAGTAAACCAGAGGAAGATTTTGAATGTCCTCCATAAACAAACTTTGTATTTAGATCCATGGGTAGTTTTGAAGTTCTTTCTTGCCTTTATTTTCACAGTTGGTTTGAAAGAGCTTTTACTAGTTACTTCTAGAAGTTACATGTCTTGTTCTTTTAAAAGAGAGAGAACTTTAAAAGCCACTACCAACACTGGGTATTTCTTTTTCAGATGCAGAAGAAATTGTTTTAAAAGCCCAGATCTTAGCGGGAGGACGTGGAAAAGGTGTCTTCAACAGCGGATTGAAAGGAGGCGTCCATCTAACCAAAGAGTAAGGCCAGAGGTCTTAATTCCTTTCCTTTGGGCTGAGCACTTAGGGAAGACTTCATGGTGACCAAAACTAGCACTGAGAAAGAGGGTTGGCGTGGGGGAGGCAGTAAGTGAGGGAACAGACAATATAGTTGGTGAGCTCTGGCCTCACCCATTTTTTGTTCTCCTCATGAAGGAGTTTTCTTTCCTAATTTGTGAGCATTTAACACTCCTACTCCCATAGACAACATGATTCGTCATTATTATTGGGAATGATGCATCTTGCAAATTAAGTGCTACTTTCCTAACATAATTCTTCTATTCCGTGCCTGCTGTGGCTCCCAGTTCCAAGGGCATCAGTCTGTTAGTCCAAGGCTTCCCTCACCTAACAGTCTCCTTTACTCTATGTCCCATGGCTTTGCTGGCCACCCAATGCTTTCCTCCCCGCCCTGCTCCTGCCACACCACTTTGTCATAGGGTTTCTTTGATGCCGGCACCTCTTCTCTTCTCCCCGTCATTGTTCCGACTTTCCAAATTGCTCACTCTCAAGTCTGTGTTTTCCCGGCTCTTAATGGTTAGTATTCCACCATTGCAGCATGCGTTCGCTCTTTCCTCCTCCCCGAAGGCTCCTGCTCTGCTAGGCACCCAGTGAGCAGGGAGACCCTCGGTTACGTGGAGATGGCGGTGGACCCTGTGCAGCATGAAAGTAGGTGTCTGTAGGCACTACTTCACAGTTAGTTAGCAGGGAAATAAACTGTTCCCCTTTCCTCTCTCTGCAGCCCCAACACTGTGGGACAACTGGCTAAACAGATGATCGGGTACAATCTAGCAACAAAGCAAACTCCAAAGAGTGGTGTGAAAGTGAACAAGGTACTATGAATGCTTTTGGTGATTTTTCTATTTATGTCACGCCCCCAAAAACGAACAAACAAATAAAAACCCAGGAAAAAGCTTCACTGTGGACAGAATCTAAGCAGTCCCTGCTCGCTGCTGGCGTGCCATTTGGTTTCTGCAAGCTCAGTTAATGTCGTTAGCAACTGGCTTGAGTTTGAGGGAGAAAGAAAAGGGCTCTATGTGGCAGAATTATTCATTATCATCAGCCTTTGCCGGAAGTGGGTGGGAGTGTCTGGCCAGTGCTTTCCCTTACAGAACACAGGCGCGCGTTGTGTTTAGTAGCAAAAAGATCTTGGTGCAACACCTGGGGTCCTAGATTCAATGAGGTCTGTCTTCCCTACCCCAGCCCCGGCCTCATCCCTGTATCAGTATCACCTGGTGTGATGGTGGTTGTCCTGAATGCCCTTGTGCCTGCCTTTCGGCTGACTACTGTCTTGACCCACTGTTAGTGCTGGGAGTATGTTGAATAGGTCAAGTCGGCTGGAGCATTGAACTGTCTGTCTGTCTCTCATACACCGCCCCCCCCACATGTACACACATCACCTGTCCTCATATATATACTGTGCACCCACATGTTCTCTTGTACAAACATGTGCACACACAAACAACACACACACACACACACACACACGAAAAATAGGTTTGGAAAATAAAAAGGCTTACCACCTCAGTCTTCATTCATGACATTTATTTTCTCTCTCTCCCTCTCTCTCTGGTCATTTCATGCTACCTTCATGTATCAAGGGCCAGCTCCAGGGAAGACAGGATCCACTGCAAAATAAAGACGCAAGGGCCTCGGCCAAATGTCTAGGCTCCAACAGCTGAGCAATAAAGAAAGTATGGCGTCCTTCTGAGCTGGCCCTGGGAGAGTAGATGTGAAAGGTCCCAGTGTAACAGGGCCACAATGTAGGGCAGTGCCTGTCCGCTCTGATGGCACAGGCTTGGATTGATGAGCTCGGCCAGTGAGCAGAACTTGGGGACACTGAGGAAGTTTAAAAAAAATCCTTTTCTTTAACTTCTCAGCCAGAGTTTTATGGAACATTCTTGATGTGACTTTGAACAAAACCTTACCTGGTTTTTAGTGTACCTATTATGAGAGGGTCAACCCAGACCCAGAGAAGGACACTGAGGGCGATTGAAATGCTGCTGGGTCATTAACTCCATCCCTCTGAGAACACAGAAGCTTTCTAGATGTTAAGGGAGTAACAAACCAGACCCATTCTAGGTATTTCCCTTTTCTACTTCTTCTCAGCTAGATGCAAGAACTGTTTAAAACTCAGAAGAGTTTCATGTTGTTGTTTTGTCTTTGCTTAGCATGGCATATACTTTTATTTCCCTGTTAAGGCTCACTATGAACCTTGACGTTATGGCATGCACTTCGACAGGGATGCACGGGGGTCCCTGGGTAGAAAGGTCCCTGATGGCTGCTGCTGCTGGTGGTGATGCTGTTATTTAGCATTGACCTTGCAGCTTGGGAGAGGAAGGGCACATGTTAATGATCTATGAGGCTCATGTTTTGGGGAATCTACGTGGATTGATTATTTGTTCAGGAAGTATTTATTAGAATTCTTTTATGGTCCACTCGTGTGTTTTAGATTATAACAATGAAGTTTCAGGTGAACATTTTTTCCCTTTTAGTATGTTTAATGATGTTCCAGCATTTAATAATCCATGCCTTACTTTCAAATGGGAATAATAATAACATGCCTGATGTGATTGTTAAAGACTAAATACATTAGTCCATGCATGGACTAAGTATTTAACATGCAAAATAAACAAATAAAAAATAAACCCACAGCCACCACTTTGATTCCGACTCACAGCAGCCTCATAGGATGGAGTAGCACTGCCTCGATGTGTTTCCCAGGCTGCAAATCATTCTGGGACTAGAAAGCCTCTTCTTTCCCCACCGAGTGGCTGATGATTTTGAACTGGTGATGCCACCAGGACGCCTTCAGTCACTGACATAGTGATCATTTAATACTGGATGATCATTAGCATGACAGAAATATATATTTTTAAATAAAATTTTTGTGTTGAAATAATTATAGATTCACATGGAGTTATAAAAATCAATACTGAGAAGTCCCTACCCACTCTGCCTGGTTTCTTCCAGTAGTACCATTTTCTATAATTACAGTCCAGTGTGACTTCTGGAGTTCTGTTTCTGATAAAGTCAAGATACTCAGATTTCCTTCCCCACCAGGATCCCTT
The DNA here is from genome assembly GCF_000313985.2 of Echinops telfairi. Lineage (NCBI taxonomy): Eukaryota > Metazoa > Chordata > Mammalia > Afrosoricida > Tenrecidae > Echinops > Echinops telfairi. Next base: position 12,586,274 of record NW_022103928.1, read on the forward strand.
CATGGGGTTTCCCCCTCAGTACCCTGGTGCCTTAGTGGGTTGCTCTTTGTGCTGCTCACCACAGGTCAGCAGTTTGAAACCACCAACTGCTCCTGGTGGAGTTGGAAGAGGCTTTCTACTCCCAGAAAGATGGACAGTCTCAGAAACCCACAGGGACTGTTCTACCCTGCCCTATAGGGTCACTATGGGCCACAGTTGAGTAGATGGCAGGGAACTGGCTTTTTGCTTTGGTTTACTTTCCCCTGGCCTAGATTTCCTTTTACCTCTGGCAATGGCTAATCCATACTCCATTTTAATAGTTTGGTTATTTCCATAATTTTATGTGAATAAAATTATACAGTATTTGACTTAGTGTTGCTACCCTTTTTTACACAGCATAATTTCTTGGAGATTCATCCAGGTTGTTGTGGTTAACAGTGGTGACTGCATTCTGTTCCAGGATGTGAGCTTATCACCTTTTTATTACCCTAGAGGAACTCTTCTTCCACTGAAGAGATCTGGCTGCTTTCTAGTGTGGGGCCATTTCAAACAAAGTTGCTGTCAACATTGCGCACAAGCTTTTGTTTGAACCACCATTTCCATTTCCCTGGGATTAAAGGCCCTGGGATACATTTGCTGAATCAAATGCCAGTTGCATATAATCAGACGGTAGTTGTTGACTTAAAAAAAAAGAAAATGCCAAACTTCTCTCGAACGGTCTAACCATTTCACATTCCTCCTTGTGATGTATAAGGGATCCAGTGTCTCTGTAGCGTTGGCCAAATTTGCTGATGTCATGTCTTCCCCCACTTTGGAATACATATTTGCTTTTTAAATGGTATGTGCTTCTTACAATTTGGAAAATACTGCCGGGCTAACAGAATTAAAAATGAATACGTCCTTTAGTCCCATCTCTCAGAGGCAAACTCTTTTTTTAGTACAAATATAATTTTTAAAATTTAATTATCTTGTCTACATTATAGAAATTGTTGTCCACATCCTACATTCTACTGACCTTTGCTTTCAAAAGTGTATTATTACAGTCGAATGACATAGAGGATTATCCCGACTGAATGAATTTGAACATTTAAGGATGACAAAGGTGAATTGTCAATCAAGTTTAATTTGGTATCTCCATAGACTTCACACCCTGTAATACTCCTATGTACTTTGATTTAAATTATTTATTGATTGATTTGATTTTGTATTGTGAATTTAAAAATAATGTTATTCGCTTTGGTAGTAGATTTCTTGTACTTTTTTTCTGCATGCTAAGACCACAGTCTGTGAGGTTTTACCAGTCCCCCTGTACAGCCAATAAACATAATTTAATTTTTTTCTTTTGTTTTGTTCCATGTTTTTCTCCCGCTATGTCCAAGACTGGGAAGCCAGGGAATCTATTCCAATTCACAGTGACCTTATGTAGAGTTTCTGAAACGGAATCTTTGCTTGATCAGACAGCCTCATCTTTCTCTTGCAGAGCATCCAGTAGGTTTGAACTGCTGACCTTACTGTCAGCAGCCCAATACCTAACCCAAATCTCCACTGGGGCTTCTTCCTATCTATCCAAGACCTTGTAATGTGACCCCTTTCAGAGAAGTTGGTTCTGGTCTCAGAATCTTAGAGATTGATGTTCTGTCCTGGTGCATTTGAATACTTACTGTCATGTGTCTTTTACTTTCTTACCTTTCTCTCCTCCAGACGGAAGACGGTTGTTGCGTGTTAGCAGACCTCTCATAAGGCAGTACTCACCAACACAGGATGTAGACCATTGTCATTCTGGACATGTTAGTTGACCTTGGTTGTTCCCAAAACCTTGGTCCTGAACCTCCAGTCCACACGATTCATTCCTCAAAGTGAACACAAACATTTTAAACATTTTTCTGTAGTCCTTGGTAATTTAGTGGGCTATACTTTGGTCTGCTAACAGCATGGTCAGAAGTTCAAAAATACCCGCTACTTCTAGGGATAAAGACAAGGCTTTCCAGTCCTATAAAGTCGTAACCATTTCAGAAACTCACCATGGCCATTCTACCCTGCCCTTTAGGGTCACTATGAGTCAGAATTTCCCATATTGCAGTGAGTTTGTTTGATTTTTGTAGTGTCATCGTTGCAAGGACCATGAATTATTTATGTGGCTTCATTAGCCCAAGTCTCTATCTCCCGCCTGGTAAGCTGAGAAGAAGTAGTAAGGATATCACTACCAGCAAGAGCCAGGGATTAAGCACCTGCTTTGGACCCAAGATCCTTGCACAGTAAACCTCCTATATCAGAAGACAGCGATGATCTCAGAGGAGCAGAAGCAGGGGTAGGAGCCAGAGCATGGAGGCGAGTGATGGGCCTCCCTGCCCAAGGAGCAAGTAGAGTTGAGTGATCTTGTGCAGAAGACTGGCTTGCGGAGCGTGAGGCCTCTAGGCACTTAATTGGGGGAGCTGGACTTGCTGACCCAGAGAAGTGGAGCTGAGTGCCGTTGAGCTGAGTTTTGCCCTAGTGGGGTACCTCGGGGCATTTAAATCAGGGAGCTGAGTTTGCTAGCCCATGGAGTTTCAGTTTAAGGCCTTTGGGTTGAAGTAGACAGAAGAGTGGCATGCCCTAGGCATTTGTTAGCAGACTTGGAAGAACTTTGTAACCTGACCTGATAACACAACCCCCAGCATTTCTCACTGGCATTACAACTTGTTAACTTGCTAATAAGCCCTTTGATCATGAATTTTATCCGAGTCCTGTATAGGTGTTGCAATGGATATTAAAACTTAGATAAGTAAAATAGAGAACACTAATTAAGCCAGCAAAGTCTTTATGGCTTATTATACCTACCCATTCTGTTGAAATAACTTATTGTGGTATTAAATTATATTTCATAACGATGTTGAGCATCTTTTCATATGCATATTGGCCACCTGAACCTCTGTATTGGAATGTCTCTGTGTTTTCTGCCCATTTTCTAATTGGATTTTTCTTTACGAAAAAAACCCAACTAGATTTTGAGAGTTATTTTTGATACTAGTCCTTTATTTATTTATTTTTTTTAAACATTTTATTAGGGGCTCATACAACTGTTATCGCAATCCATACACACATCAATTGTGTAAAGCGCATTTGTACATCATTCTCAAAACATTTTCTCTCCACTTAAACCCCCGACATTAGGTCCTCATTTTCCCCCTCCCTCCCCACTCCCCCCTCCCTCATGAGCCCTTGATAGTTTATAAATGGGTATTTTGTCATATCTTGCCCTGTCCTTTCTTAAATGTATGGTTTGCAAATGTTTTCTTCTATTCATGACTTAGTACCTTCTTGACAAGTTTTTCACAAAGAGAACATCTTGAAATTTGTCCATAGCCTATTTATCAATATTTCTGTTGACATAAGTGGACTTTTGGTATCAATCCTAAGAATTATTTTCCTAGCCAGAGCCCACATACTAGGTTCTGAGTGGTATAAAAAGTTAAGCACTCAAGTATGAGCCAAAAAGTTGGCAGTTTGAGCCCATCCATGGGTTGGCATGATTTGAACAAATTTGTAGTTGTCCTCTAATACCAGCATCCTACATGTCCAAGACTTTTTTTTTTTCCGAAATGTTTTTCAGTTCTGCATTACCCGTTTACGTGTGTGACCTAGTTTAGGTTGACTTTTAAATACAGTGTCAGACGTATTTAGACAGAGGTTCTTGCATCTTTGGCTGTACACTTACTCCAGTAACACTTGTCAGAAAAGCCGTCTTTCTTTCATCGAATTGCCTTTGTGTCTTTATTAGATATCAAGTGAACATATTTGTATGGGTCTATTTTTATAATTTCTCTTCGGTTTGGTTAATATAGGTGCCTGTAATTCTACCAACATCACACACTCTTGGTTACTGCAACCATACAGTAATTCTTTGAGTTGCATAGCCTGATTCTGCTCAGTTTCTTCTTTCCAGAAATAACTTATTCTAATTCCTATGGCTTTTTAATATAAGTCTTAGAATAAACTTATCTCTGCAAGTAATCTTGTTGGGATCTTGATATCGTTTTGCTAAACTTGTGTATCAAGTTAGAGAGAATGGCCAGTTTTACTATGTTCCGGTTCATGTGCCACTCCATTTCCTTAGAGCCTTTATTTCTTTCATCAGCACTTTGCAGTTTTCAGCCGATAGTATGTGCTTTGTTAGATTTACATCGAGACCTTTTTAGCCGTTGTAATTACAGTTAGATCTCCGTTTCAGTGTCCATGTGCTCATTGCTTCTCTAGAAAGGTGGTGGGTTTTATGTGATTCTCTTCTCTTCTGTGGTCTTGCTGCACCTACTTTCTCATCAGTTGTAAGGATTTTTTTGTTTAAGATTCCTGGAGTTTTGTATACAGTCCGTCACATAATCTGCAAATAGGGATGATTTTATTTCTCCTTTTCTAATGTGTGCTTTTTCTTGTCTCTCATCTCCCTGTTTTACTGGCTAGAGTTTCCAGATCTGAGTTGGACACAAATGGTAACAGTGGCCTCCTTTGCCTCCTGCCCCATCTGAGGGGCGGACAACATTGTCTTTCACTATTATAAATATCAGATTAGAAGCAGGTGTTTTGAAGATAATTTCTATCAGATTGAGGAAAACCTTTCTATTTATTTCTACGTCTATGAGAGTTTTTATCCTGAATTGGTATCCCAAATGAGTTATTCATCATTAATTGGTATAATCATAGAAGTGTTTTTGCTTTTCTGTTTCCTTTACCCCGTTAATGCCAAAGCTTGTACTGCTTTAGGAATATGAAATCCCTTGCGACTCTGGAGTGACCTCCACTTCATCGTTGTGTATGATTCTCTTTACATAGAACTTGTATTTGCGAATATTTTGTTAGGAATTTTTGTATAGATATTTGTGAGAGATATTGGTCTGCTGTTTTTTTTTTTTTTTTTTTGCTTTTTTATTGTCTTTTTCTGGTTTTGATATTCAACTAATACTAGCTTCATAAAATATGTTGAGAAATTCCCCTCTTTTTCTATTTTTCTGAAAGCGACTATTTAAAGTTTTGCCAATCCATATTTAAATCTTTGGTAGATCTCTCTAGTGACATCATAGAGGCCCGAAGACTTTTGTCTGAACCTTTGGTGTTCGGGGCGGCTGACTTCTCCAGCACCCAGGCTGAGGTGTTTGAGGCAAAAAAGAGACCCTGGGGCCCCGCAGCATGTGGTTCTTGGACCCTGAGCTCTCTGAGCCCTCTGTGCCCTTTCTCCTGACTTTCCAGGTCTTCTGCATTTGCTTTAGGTATAAAGTCCAAGGTTTTTATTTTTACTTAGCAAAAGGATTAGGGGAATTACATCTTTGTAATTTCACAAAAGCAGAAGCCCGCAGATTATAAACCCAAACCAGCTACCATCTGATCAGTGCACACTTGGGATGACTCCAGTTGTGTCAGAGTAGGACTGTGCTCTGTAGGGTTTCCAGTGGCTGATCTTTTAGAAATGGATCACCATGCCTTTCTGTTGGCTCACCTCTCGGTAGATTGCCCTGGGTTGTAGAAGCTTTCCGCTTCTAAGTTGTATTTAAGAAGACAATGCGGCAGAATTAAAAAACAAAGACAAATGCTTCCTCTGTGCCAGTGGATTGTGGGTTTCATGAGCTCCTAAGAGGCAGCCTTCACTTCATGGTGTCCATGCTCCACAAAGCAGCCCTTTCAGACATTGAGAAAATGTTTTTATTTATTTGTTTGTTTATTCTTTAAAAGGACAATTATTTGGTATGTGATCTTATAGACATAAATCCTGAAATCATTTAATTTCGTGTTCAACAACAGAAGGGATGTTTGCAAGCCCCGCATCACTAGCCGGCTTCATAACTGAAGTACCCAAACCTGTGCACCACCTTGCTAAAAGAGTAGGACATTTACTCAGCTTCCCCAGGAAGACTGTGTAAGTCTAGCAGGGGTTGAGTATACAGTAGCCTATAGTCAAGATGACCAAGTCTCAAAATTAGCTGAAAATCTAAACCTCTGATGCATACTTCTATATTCTTAGTACGGCACAGAAAATTACCATCTATCATGCATACACTGGTATTAGTTACATTATAAAACTGACATATGTAATCGCAGGGATAATGTAGGCAATCTGGATTTCAAAATGCACAGGCGGAAAACGAGATGTGACAAGAACTGCCTAGGACCATGTGTTGTGACTCCTAACTTCTCCCGAGGCAGTCCCGTTACAAATAGCTTGTTTGCTGGTTCTCATTCAGATACCACCATTCGAGTCACACTGGGTGGAATGCCAGTGGTCCAATTAAGGTAAAGTTATAAATTCCAAAAAAGGAAGGATTAATGGCATTCCTTCTGTAACTCATGGCTGAAGCTTTTACAATTCATTTATGTTTTTTATTTTCTTCCCTTAAACTGTACCTAACTAAGCCTCTCATGAGATGAGTGTTTTGGAGTTCATTAGATTCTCCCGATGGCAGTTTCTATTCTGCCTACCCAGGTTACAGATCAGGTAATAACATTAGAAGTGTTAGAAGTACCTAAAGTTTCTTGTTTCCTCTGGGCTGTCTTCATATTCCTAGGGGTGTCTTCTTCAAAAGTAATCCATTGATTCTACCGAGAGGAATTGTTTGAGACAACAACTGGTCTTTGCAAACAGAATTTTGGTGGAATGCGGACTACTTCTCTTAACAGTTTGGAGGATTAAGAATAGAATCGTTGAGCGCCACTTATCCTAAAAAGTTAAAATGCTGCTTTGCTTCTCAGAGTGACTCCCCAATGCTTTAAATCGTCCGTCCTAGGCTAGCGACACACGAGGAAGTGAGTAATTCCACCAACAGACTTGAAAACGCAACCAAGGCATGCTGCTCATTTAGACTTTTCTGTCTACCAAATATCTAAATCAGAGATGTAAAAGAGTTGATTTCTTAATTGTGATATTTGTATAAATAGTGTGGCTTATAAAGGTGAACTTCTTGTTATTTCTTTAAACCAAAATTAGTATTAATCCGAGGCGGAAAGGATAGTTTAATTTTTTTTTTTTTGCTTCAAATATTTTCCCACTCTTAAATCAGAAACTGAGAGTGTTCAGGCAACCTAATGGCTAAGTGAAGAATTAGGCATTTTCCATGACCTCTATTTTTGGAAAAACAACCAACTAGAAATCAGAATAGTTACCTGGTAACCTTAGCTTTGTGTGTCCAGATCTAGTCTTAATATTACTAATGAGACTTCCCATTTGATTGAAAAATCAATGAGAAGCAGCTTATGAGGTATATTTTCTTAACACTTCCCTCATGTTGCTTAGATCTCAATGAGACCTTCATGGACAAAGTAGAAACCCCCACGGCTGTCTGTCGGTCTCTCCTCCACAGTGCCCTGTGGGGTCCAGTCACTGACCTTTCAGTAAGAGCCAAACACTAGCCACTCTGCTTGGAGGACTCCTTTTCACTGGCGACAACTTCTTTTTTTTCAAATCATTTTATTGAGGGCTTGTACAACTCATCACAATCCATACATCCATCCATTGTGTCAAGCACATTTGTACATTTGTTGCCATCATCATTCTTAAAACACCTGCTTTCTGCTTGAGCCCTTGGTATCAGCTCCTCCTTTTACCCCTCCTTCCCCGCTCTCCCCTCCCTCATGAACCCTTGATAAGTTATAAATTATTATTATTTTGTCATATCTAATCTTTTCCCTTCACCCACTTTTCTGTTGTTTATCCTCCAAGAAGGAGGTTATATGTAGATCCTTGTAATTGGTTCCCATTTTCCACCCCACCCTACCTACACCCTCCCAGTATCGCCACTCTCAGCACTGGTCCTGAAGGGATCATCCATCCTGGATTCCCTGTGTTTCCAGTTCCTATCTGTACCAGTGTACATCCTCTGGTCTAGCCAGATATGTAAGGTAGAATTGGGATCATGATAGTAGGTTGGGAGCAAGGATTTAGGAACTAGAGGAAAGTTGTATGTTTCATCATTGCTACACTGCACCCTGACTGGCTCATCTCCTCCCCACGACCCTTCTGTAAGGGGATCTCCAGTTACCTACAGATTGGGTCCCCAGTCTACACTCTCCTCTTTCACAATGATTTGATGTTTTGTTCTTTGATGCCTGATACATGATTCCTTCGACACCTTGTGATCACACAGGCTGGTGTGCTTCTTCTGTGTGGGCCTTGTTGCTTCTGAGCTAGATGGTGGCTTGTTTACCTTCAAGCCTTTAAGACCCCAGACACTTTATCTTTTGATAGCTCGGCACCATCAGCTTTCTTCACCATGTTTGCTTATGTACCCGCTTTGTCTTCAGCGATTGTATTGGGAAGGTGAGCACACAATGATATGATCTTTTGTTCTTTGATGTGTGATACCTGATCCCTTCAGCACCTCATGATCACACAGGCTGGTATACTTCTTCCATGTGGGCTTTGTTGCTTCTGAGCTAGATGACTGCTTGTTTACCTTTAAGCCTTTAAGACCCCAGATGCTATATCTTTTGACAGCTGGGCACCATTAGCTTTCTTCACCACATTTGCTTATGCACCCGCTTTGTCTTCAGCAATCTCGTCAGAAAGGTGAGCATCATGGAATGTAAGTTTAGTAGAACAAAATATTCATGCTTTGAGGGAGTAATTGAGTGCATGTCCAATGTCCATCTGCTACCTTAATACTAAATCTATAAATATATGCTCATATATCTATTTCCCTATCCTCATGAATAAATATATTTACATACACAAATGCCTTTATTTAGACCTCCTAGACATGCATTGGCTGTAAATTCTATCATCATTTTAAAAACATTTCAAAGGGGAATTATAAGTCATCACATTATCGCTTTTTATTCATTATTCATTATTTATTTACTTACATTTTTATTGCATCTGCGTAGCTAAAATCAAATGTTATTAATCATTTTTTAAAATACTGTTTACCAAACTACTTTTAGGAAAAGCAATGTAAGTGCTCTTAGTATGTCCAGTTCTACTACTGTTTATTTATGGAAATGTTCTTCTTTTCTTTAAAAAATCTTTGAAGATGCCTTTTACCATTCTCACTGGTAGTATAAGTTGGTGTAGCCTCTCTGAACGACAATTTGACAGTTCACATAAAAATTGTAAATATAAAAAGCCTAAACCCTAGTCATTTTTGTCCTAGATACCGTGTATGCAAGGATACTAAAAAAATACTCAAAGATAGGTGTACAAAAATAATCACCAAGGCTAACCATTTGGAACATGGAAGACCACATATGTGTCTGTCATAGGGGCTTGGTGGGGAGTGTTGGTAGAGCAGTGGTGAAAGCACTTGACTGCCAACTGAAAGGGCAGCAGTTCAAATCCATCAGCTGCTCTGCAGGAGAAAGATGGAAGTTTGTATCTTTGAAGGTTAACCTACTGCATTTGTGTCGATTCCAATTCCTTAGGGGTTCCAAGACTAAAACTCTTTAGAGAAGCCTCATCTTTCTCTCTTTGAGCAGCTGGTGGGATCAAACTTCAAACTTTCAGTGAGCAGTACAAATCCTAACTCTGACAAACATCTTAATTAGCAGAAACAATCAAGGACACAGCCTTGGAACCCCTCTGGGGCAGTTCTACTGTGTCTTGTAGGGTTGCTGTCAGTTGGAATGAACTTGTCTGCAATGGGGTTGGTCTGGCGTGATTTAGGAACATGGTTGAATCATCACCCCCATTGCTGCTGTGGATGAGCTCCTAGTGTCCGAGTAGAATTGTGCCCCACAGGCTCTTTAATGACTAATGCTGTGGAAGCTCACCAGGGCCTTCTTTTGAGATGCCACTGGGTGAATCAAACCTTTAACCTTTCACTTAACGACCGAGTAGGGTTTTAATGCCTTAACAACACTGAAGGGCTCCATAGTTAAATAACCATCAGCATATATGTATTAGCAGTCACTGTGAAGAGAGAAGGTCTTGGAAAGAATATTCCATTATTTAAATGCTTGTAGATACTTTGGAAAAAAAACGAAATATTGCCTTTTTTTTCCCTAGGAAGATTGCTGCATTCCGTTATGGAAATGGTGCATAGGAAAGGGGTCTCTGGTGAGGCAGGAAGTAAGGGCTTCACCCTCACACCTGCCTCTTGCTCAAACACACTCCTGCCATGTGGCCCCACTTCCCAGGGAAAAGGGCACCTTTTTTCTAATTATCACACAGGTACCATTTGGACTGGTGGCCTCTTTGTCTTTCTGGGCTACCTTTTGTGCACTGAGTTCACAACCCATGGTGACCTCATGCACAGTGGAACCGAGAGCTAGCTGGTCTGGTGCCAACTCCATGGTTTGTTACAGACCAGACGACACTGTTGGGATTCACAGGGTTTTTAATAGGCTTATTGTTTTTATTGACAAAAGTAAACTGCCAGGTCATGCTCCCGAGTCAGTTTGTTTAGAAGCCCCACCGAAAATGTTCAACCACATAGCAAGATGCAGGGATCCACCAACAGCCAGGTGATGGCTATGCATGAGGTACACTGGCAGGGCTCTTCTGGATCACGTGGTAGGTGTGAATTTCCTACCAATGATACCACCCTGACGCTACAGGGCCCAGAGGGTGGGTGTCCGATATGGGTGTATGGGTGGTGTGGGTGACTAGCAGTGAACCACTTTCACATTTTAGATCATATACTTTTGACAACATTGGCATGGTTTTTGAAGATGAAAATAGTACAAGTGTAATTTACAGGGAAGTATGAAAATGAAATAGCACAGTGATCCAGGAGACAGAATTAAAAAAACATCTGAAGCATCAGACGTACTGTACAAAGAATCCTCCTTTGGCAGTCAAGCTTGATTTTCCACCAGTGAGAAAAACCAGTGCTGTAATATATGTACTGTTAATATTTCAGATTAAAATCTGGAGCCTAAGTGTCAGGGTTTCTCAAGGGAGGGGAGGGGAAAAAAAACAAAGAAGGATTAAAAGTGGGAAGGTTCCTTGAGGCAAACCAAATACCTGCCAGAGAAACATGTTCACAGGATCAATTAAGGAGGTGAGAATGGGCACTGTGGAGCCGGAGAGCAGAACTCTCCAGTCTCTGCTAGCTCACACGCAGCGTTTCAAGAGCCTGAAATGAAGCCGTTTGATTTGTGGGGGAAGTTTGCAGAGACTTCCACCTGGAAATCCGCGTGCGCGCGCGGCACTACATTAATTTAACTTCACCTCTTATGTGCTAGGTGATGGTGGCTGAAGCCCTAGACATCTCCCGAGAAACCTACCTGGCGATTTTGCTGGATCGGTCCTCCAACGGCCCTGTTCTGGTGGGCAGTCCCCAGGGGGGCATTGACATTGAGGAGGTGGCCGCTTCTTCTCCAGAACTTATTTTTAAGGTATGTTCGAATGACTGCCTGCATGGTGTCACCTGGTGGTTAGTGTGGAAGCTGCCATTTAATGTGGAGTCTGAGGCTGGCAGCGCTAAATCTGTGTCTGTGCGATTCCAGGTGCCCAGTGGAAGATTGAGTGGTAGGGTGTGCTCTGAGTAGTAGACTGACTCCTAGCACCGTCTCAGACAGCGTAGAACCACTGTCTGGGTTTTCTATGCTGTGTCTCCCCGCCCTCACCCCCACCCCACTCCCACGCTGTGGCTGTTGAGAAGGCCCGCAGCAACAGGTCCTTCCAACTGCTGTACAGTTTTGTGACATCGATGACGTTTGGAGTTGTGCAACTATTCTCCTGCTCCTTTTCTGAGGTGTCCCTTTCCCCCTGGAGGTAAACTCACGACACCCTGAAGTTCCTGTCTAACCTTCGGACTTGCTTTTGTCAAGTGACTCCCATCTAGATTGTTTTTCAATGAGCATGATGCTCAAGGCAGCCCTGCTGTATCTGTTGTTAGCCTAACTGGGTTTGGCTTAGGAGCACTGGTGGTGTAGTGGTTAATAGTTGAGCTGCTAACTCCAAGGCCGGCGGATTGAAACCACCAACAGCTCTGCAGGTGGAAAACGAGGCTTTCTGTTCTCATGAAGAGTTACCCTCTCAGAATCCCATGGGGGCTGTTCAACGCTGTCCTGTAGTGTCACTGTAAGTTGGCATTCACTCAACGGCAGTGCGTTTGGATTCTGGGTTTGGGATTGTTGAAGACAAGTTCAGGGCATCTTTTTGGTTTAAGGTTCAAAGATGCTCTCGGGGCATTCGTTTCAGAGCCCTCTTCTGGAGCAGGTTGCTAAGCCGTTTCTCCCACAGAGCTGCTCTGGGGATTTGAACAGGTGACGTTTCTCAGTGGTAGAATTAGTGCTCTAACCACCGCACCCTGAAGGATGGTTCCCAATAGTCACTGCCATCGAGTTAGTTCAAACTCATAGTGACCCTATGTGGGGTTTCTGAGGATTGAGATCTTTCTCTCCTAGAGTGGTTGCTGGGTTTGAACTACTGACCTGATAGCTAACAGTTCAGTGCTTACTTAACATGCTTACTTAACAGCACCGACAGGGCTCCATGAAGACTGGGTGGAATCGAGAAACACACTGTTCAAATGCATCGGCAGGGCCTGTTGCTGCGGGCCTTCTCAACAGCCACAGCATAAAATATAGATGTGGGGTGGGGGTGAGGGTGGGGAGACACAGCATAGAAAACCCTGACAGTGGTTCTACGCTGTTTTGCTTCCCCAGTTTTCTTCCTGAGCTCCTGTCTCACTTGCCTCAAGAATTAAGCTGTGGGAGAGGGTTGTGCTAGTTCCGTTTCCTCTGGGTTCACTCACTGTTGGTAGCAGAGCAGGACTCTCATTGGTATAAAAGAATCTTTCCAAAGTCAAGATTCTCTCAATCTGTTGCAGTTCTTGACATGGTATTCCTTTTATTGATACTAAGATCCATTTCTACTAAGGGGATCTGAGTTCAAATCCCACCTAACCTGCGCATTTCTAAATGTCTCTAACCTCGTGCTTAAAATCAAGAAAATGGAAATGGAGGTACTTCCCACCAAGTAGAATAGTGAGGATTCAATGAAGTAATGCGTAGAAAGTGTTTTCTCCGCTACCTAAGAATATTCTATAAGAGGGAAACCCTACAGTCTTTAGCACTGAAGTTCTAGATATCAATTCTAAGTTCTTAGTGTTAAAAAATCCCATTTAAAATTTCTAATAGAAATCCCTTTTTAAGAATGAGATTTTTCTTTTTTCTTCACAAAATGGGAATTTCATTTTTTGAGTCTCCTTTTCTAGATCATTTATTCATATTTGGTGATTGGTTTCGAAGTATTTTCATTACTATTGCTTATGTCATTTAATCACCTGTGCAGTTAGATTAGGACATCACATTGTGATTTACCAATAATACCGGACCATTTTCAGAATTGGCATCATGTAAAACAAACTGTCCTACAGTTTAAGAGAATGCATGAAGTGAGAAATGAGCACCCCCAGATGTCTTCTGGGAGCATGGTTCTTTGTTAGAACTAAATCTTTATTAGTAGTGATCATCAAAAATAAGGTGTATACATCATAAGGTAATATTTAACCTGTGTATGACAAGTTCTGTACTTGGCAGTAATATTAGACAGGCAAACCTTAATTTGGAAGTTTTCCAAAATATGTCATAAAAATTAACTGACTAAATATTCTTCAGTGCCATCTGTGTAGTAATTAAAAGTGAAAACTGGCATCAGATTGTCTTGTCAGCATGCCACCCGGAAGAATTATATAGTTTTTGGAAGGGCTGTTCCATAGATGGTCTGCTAATGAAAACATACCCTATAGGCAGCTGAGAGAGCCCTGCTCCGAGAGCCCTGGAAAGGTGCCATGCTCTAATTACTCATTTGCAAATATATACTAAGCACTTTCTTTTGAGGTAAATCTTTTCATTTGACTGTCCTAATTTCATTTATTGGAATCATTTTTCACTAGGAGAAAATTGACATTTTTGAAGGGATGAAGGACAGCCAAGCTCAGCGAATGGCAGAAAATCTAGGCTTCCATGGACCATTGAAACATGAGGTATATGAGTGATTGGAACACAGGGGGTCTTTTCAGAAAACCTGGGGGAACTGGCTGAATTGCTCATAGTCTATGTAAAGACGACACATTATTATTATTTATGGTCTTATAATTTTTCTTCTAATTGTTTATGATGAGCAAATGTATATGCCTGGTATTCTTAAAGAAGATGTTTGTATCATGACATGGGATTATTAATCAAAATGTGCTTGTATTAGCTGTATATTTGTACCTACAGTTCAAGGGTATATGTGCACGTGCATATGTGCATGGTGTGCCCACATACTGTTATGTTGTATTTGTTGGTATGTCTCTCATTTTTTCCCTCTACCAGTACAGGTCCAGCTGCAATATTCTAAGACAGTGGAGTGGTTAAAGGTGCACAGTGTAGAGACAGACAGATCTGAGTTTGAATCCCATTACTGCCACCTACTACATCTGCAGTTCAGTCCCCTGAACGTCAGTTTCATCATCCGTGAAATGGGAATGATGGCAGCCCTTAGCTGAGAGAGTTCCTGTGAGGATTGAGGGCAATGACTTGTGAAAGCACTTATGACTGTACTCAATAATGGTTAGTTTCTATCAGCAATACATACTACTTAACTAATTGCTATTTTTTTCCTAGCTAGTGGGCAATTGAAATGAATATTAATGGCACTACGGTAATATCTCACGGAAAGACCTTAATATATCCCAGTTTAGGAATGATAGCCCATGGCTCCTAAGAAAGAAACATTCGTCTCAAAGATGTTTTGGAAAAGAATTTATTTTGATCATCCCAACCCTGCACTGCCCTAGCGTGTCCGTGGAGCCTGAGTGTATTTGGCAGCTAAATCAGGAAAAACTTCAGAGGGTTGTTTCCCTCTGTTGTGATTCAGGCAAGCCACCTAATCACCCTGGAACTGTGTGTGTATGTGTGTGTGTATAGAGAGAGAGAGGGAGAGAGAGAGAATGAATGAATATCTGGGACTCCATGATGTTTACACTATTTTTCTTAGAATTTTGCTGGACAGCACTACTTTAATTGTAGATTTTGCATTTTTTTCGTTGCCTTTATTTTATTTTGATTGGCTCCATTTCTGGGAGTTTGATTGTGAAAATAAAGCAAGTCCATAGGAGTAAAGTCAATAAAACTTTAAAAAAATATATGTGTGTAAATAAAGAGCAAATAGTGCTCATTTGAAGGTGGGAGGAAAGGCTCCCTGAGGACATACAAGAGCCAAGATGGTAAGAATCAATTGGAACAAGTAATTTTTGTTTTTAAGATTAGTGACAAAGATTGTCTTTTGCTGTAAAAAAGAGATGAGACAATTCCAGAAAATGAGCCTACTGATTACATTAGCCTACTGCCGCGGTCGTGGTCACCCAGGGTCACCGTGCTCTGCAGGGAGTTCAGGGTGTGCGTCCTAACCCTGTTACTGTACAGATCTGTACCCCTCTCACTGGTGCTGCCTGCGTTGGAGCCTGGCCGTCACCGCAGCAGGGAGTTTGCCCTTCTGTTCCCTGTTCTGTTTCCAGTGTCCGGACGACCCCTTGGCATGCCTGCCAGGTGTTCAAGAAGCAGTTGTCCTACAAGTGAGTAAGTGAGACAACACACCAAGGATGCCAAGTCTGAAGAGATTTCTTGTTCTTTTTTTATTTTCTTATTTGAAGAGATTTCTTACGAGTCAGCAAGAAATGGCTCTGAGTAGCAGAATAAACTGGGGGTCAGCAAAAAACAAACAAACAAAACTGACCCCCTAGGTTTGAAAGCTCAGGAGGTCAATCTGATTGACAATTCTAGAGGGAGCAATAATAGTATTATTTGAGCATGACAGGATATGCCCTCCTCCATATTATGAAAAAAAATTAAGAGCTATTTATGGCCCTTAAATGACTTAATCATGTTTCTCCAGACCCTGAAACACTCTGGTTTTACATTAGTTACCTACGGAAGGAAGATGAGCATGCGAGTACTCAGAGGTCATTAAGGAGCTGTAACTCACAAGATGCAGGCAAACATTAAAGGAAAGCCATTTAAAAATTATTTCCTTCTCTTTCCAATGCCAGCTCTATAAAAGGCTTTACATTGTATTCACTCAGCAGACACAGAGTAAACACTGAGGGGGCACTTGGGACTGTACAAAGCCCTGGGGACACACAGACATGGGAAAATGGGATTGGTTCATAGGGGGCTCACAGAGGCTGTTGGCAGTGTTTACCAACATGGTGAATCCAGGAAGGGGAGCCACACAGCTAGTGGGAAGGAGAGACGGAGAGAGGGGTGTTGGTCTCAGAGTAGGCATGTTGGAATGCAATCATCTCAGGATACCTGAGTTCATCCGTACAGTAGACAGTAGGGTAGCCGGTGCTGGAGGTGAAGGAATGATCTGGCTTGAATTGTAGCTCTGAGAATGTCTACTCGGTGATGATTCCTCAAGCCAGGAGGATGTATGGAACGTTCCAGACAGCTAGTGTGAGTGAGGACAGCAGATGCCCACACTTACGAAGGTTTTTAAATGATCATCAACTTCTGATCCTTTGATAAGAAGTGGTTTCAGTCCATTAGATTCAACATGACTTTGAAAATTAGTTAATTTATACCTGGGATGTGGTGTCAGCATTGGGAGGTGCCTCTCTCCTGGATTCTCCTAATCTCAGAGAATGATTGTCCTATGAAACTATTCATATCTTTCCTGTGACTCATGCTTCCTGCTTGTAAAACAGGGCCTCTTAATGGTTATCTTCACAAAAATATCATGTTCCATAAAACCTACTGCGTGTATATTTCTGGCTAAAATCCATATCAATAAGAATCATGAAAGCCACAAAAGACGATATGGCTAACATTGCAAACGTTTCTCAGTTGTACCTTAATTCTCATCTATGGGATTAATCTTTGAAAGCATAACCTCCACAAATTTCCAACATGTCCCTCTAAGATTTAACTGATAGAAATCTATGGACTAAGTTAGAATAAGACCTCAACCCCTCCCCTACCGGGGAATGTTGGTGCCTGTGGTTAGCGTGAGAAACTTATGGCCATATTGATGGTATTACTTTCCAGAATGCAAGAAGAGCATTTGCATTTTCAGAAATCTGTTGAAGCAGTTGTGAAGGTACTTACACATATTCAGGATTTCATGTATATGGACCAAGGGTATTATTAAGTTGTAGGCATTATAATTGGCTAACAAACACCTTTCAATCAGCACTAGCTGATAGCACAGGGAAAGAAGACAAACTTTATGTCAACAGTGGTTACTAAGAGCATGGGGGCCAGTAGCAAACGGAGTGACTGCAGGAAGCAATGGGATGTTTTCTTTGACCTGTGTTTGCTTTAATGAGAACACATGTACAGGACAGCTGAACTAAAGTGGACTTCCCCCAGGTTTCATGATTCCCTGTTAGTCACCAGATCAGACCGCTATATTTGCTTGCCTTGGACAGTTAAGTCTCTTGGGAGATGGCATCTTCTATTTCTAGGCCAAGCTACTTGTTCCTTGTTCCAAATTTTATTTATTGCTGTTGTTGACACCATATAGAGCAGACACCAACTTAACAGGTGTGTGCACTTCAGTGCACTGATGACACTGTTCAAGGTGTACAGGCATGCTCACCTTCCCTCTGTTCCTCTCCAGTGACCATCAGCTCACTACTTCCTAAGGTCCCTGTCTTAACTTTTGAGTTGCTGTTGTTAATTTGATCCCATACAGATCTGAATAGAGCATGAGTCTCATGGCAGATCTTTTTCCCCCACAATACTTCAAATTGTTCATTTTTAAGAAAACCTTTGGGGATATTTTTGGCTTAAGTGTTGATGATTATCTGAGGGTAATCATTTCAAGGGTTTTACCTAGTTTCCATGGCTCCAAAAATCTGGATTGAAATTCTGTTCTAGATTTCCCCCGTCCCTCCCCCTTGATCAGATTGTTCAAGGAGGTAGTTGTTCATGGAGGCAATTAGCCATACAGTCCACATCCTCCTCCATTCCTGCCTCTCCGTGTTTTGTTAAAGGTGAATAGAGACCAATTGTTAGGACTTGGATGGCCACTTGCAAGCTTTTAAGACACCAAACACTATAGCATAACGAGGTGATAGCATAGAAGCATTAAATACAATACTAGGCCAGTTAACTGGGATGTCTCATGAAACCATCACCCTGAATCTTCAAACCATGGAGTGAAATCCCATAAGCTATTTGTGCAGAAGTAGTGTTAGCAGACTTTTTTGGTTGTTTTAAATATATCACATAGCATTTCCTAATTCAACTTTTTACCGATATACAGTCCATTGATATAATTTATATTAATTGACTGTATAGGCTTAACAATTCTTAATCAATGTAAGTTTTCCATCACTGTAAACCACCATATATACTCAAGTATAAGCCGACCCAAATATCAGCTGAGGCACCTAATTTTTTTTAAATCATTTTATTAGGGGCTCATACAACTCTTATCACAATCCATACATACATCAATTGTGTAAGGCACACTTGTATATTCATTGCCCTCATCATTCTCAAAACATCTGCTCTCTACTTAAGCCCCTGACATCAGCTCCTCATTTTTTACCCCTCCCTCCCTGCTCCCTCCTCCCTCATGAATCATTATTTTGTCGCATATTCACTGTCCGACGTCTCCCCTCACCCAACTTTTTTGCTGTCCTCCCTAGGGAGGAGGTTATATGCAGATCCTTATAATCAGTTCCCCCTTTCCATCCCACCATGCCTCCACCCTCACCACTGGTCCTGAAGGGATAATCCTTCCTGGATTCCTGTGTTTCCAGTTCCTATCTGTACCAGTGTGTATCCTAGCCAGACCCACAAGGCAGAAAAGGGATCATGAGAGAGTGTGTGTGTGTGGTGGGGGGAGCAGAGAAGAAAGCATTTAGGAACTAGAGGAAAGTTGTATGTTTCATCATTGCTACGAGGCACCTAATTTTACCACAAAAACTGTATTAAAAATTTGCTGAAAACTCAGCTTATACATGAGTATATATGGTATTAGATTTCATAATGTCCTTTGTAGATGTTGTAACACAGATCTAATCATACTCATGGTCTGCTCAAAAATATATTTGATCTGTCTTTGCACCATGATAAAAATTATAATAGCAAACATGCTATTAATGTAAAACTAAGAGGCTTTAACATGCAGAAAATTCAGACTTAATGTTAAGCAGTTTGATGGAGGCTTATGAAATTTGGAGTACCTGCAATAAAATTATATATTTAAAGGGGCTTCAGAAAGTTTGTGGTCTTACTTTCTACTAACATTTTGATGCCCCCTCAGTTGTATATATTGTTAATTCCACCAATATTTATGACCTGTTGACTTTGGACAGATGCCATGTAACTGTAAGAGAGGAGACAGGGTACCTCTCCCATCTGGCTCCCATTGCATTTTACTAACCTAAAAAACTAGAAATGTGTGAAGAATATTCCACTGTGAGTTATTTGTGTGCTTTACCCTTTAAGGCCTCAACAATTTTACCCAGAATAAAGATAAATAAAAGTTAAGTCTAAAGAAAAGGAATCATATACAAAGGCAGGATGATGTCAGAAAGGGAGGAGCCTTTTCTATCTCTGACACTTAAGTAGACAAGCCATGAAAAAAGGACTGATCAAATTTCCGTATTGTAGAAATACCAAAAATATGGTCAGAAGGTAAATGTCAACGGGGAGAAATATTTACAATTCATACAGAGATGAAGATCTAATTTCCTTCCTGTAAAAAGACCTGTAAATCAGTAAGAAAGAGACCAAAATCTCAATAAAAAATGGCTAAAGTTCACAGAAAAAGAAATATGAATGGCTCTTTAGCTCATAAAGCAGTCCTCCAACTCCCTCATAAAGAGAAACGTTCAAATTAAGCTGTGTCTGAGATACCTTTTTTCACCTAATGCATTAGCAAAATACAAATGAGTATTGGTTGTAAGAAGAGAAGCTCTGATACTGGGACTGGGAGTCGAAATTAGGGACAACTTCTACCAAGAGTATTTAATAATATTTACAAACAGTGGCTTCTTCCTCCGAGTGGGGAGCCGTGTCCTTCTTCCTTGTCTGTTATTAGTCTCAAAGCTCCGCTGACACCTGTCCATTTTGCGTGACCCTGCTGGCATTGAAATGCCAGTAACAGAGCTTCTAGCATCACAGCAGCACACCAGCCACCACAGTACGACAGACTGACAGACAAGTGGTTGAACTTGTCTTCCAGTTACAATTTAAAATAAAGTGTGGTACTTCCATACAACAAGGTATGCAGCCATTTACAAGGATACGACAGTGAAGCAATAAAGTGTAAAGCCATGCATATACTGTGCTGTCATTGGATTTTTGCTAGGCGACAAGCACACATAGTTACACGGCATAGGCTCCCACTAGGATGAAACTGGCAGGGGTTTGGCGGAAGGGGAACTGGGTTATGCCGGGGGCTGAGGAGTGCTTTCAGGGCTCAGAGGGAGACCAGTGTGGAACTTTAGACTTTTGTGGCATGTGTACATTTAATCAAGCAAGAAAAACAATATTTAAAAGTCTTAGTTTTCATGTATGCCTGTTTATACACACTGGATTTCAAATGAGGATCTATGGAAGTTCGCAGAAATACAAATATGCTAAGATAAGAATTGAATCCATAGCCGTTCAGTCAGTCTAGAGCAAAGAGATCACTTCTTTTAGGGAATGGTTTATAGGTGCTAGGAGCTGTGGAATATTCACAGCACTGAGAGAGGCAATCGAGGTTTCAACTGCAATAGGAAATTGTTAGTACTTTTAGGCTTCAGGGACCCTCTGAAGTGGTGGTATGTATGACTCAATGTGAAGAAGCAGATGGGGGAACCCTGGTGAATCACTCTGCTGGGAGGTAGAACCAGAGGAGGAAATGCTGCCCAAGGGCCAAAAGAGGGGCAGAGACCTACCCCGGTTTTCCTCTTCCTCCCACCTCTAGTGCCATGCCATTGCTGCCCACAGGTCAAACCTATCTGGAGGACTGTGGATCCTGCAGTCCTGGAGGTTCCGCTGAAGAAGCCATGTCCCTGGAGTCCCAGAGTGGAGGTGGGGGAAGATTAGAAATAGACCCAGTAACAAATATTGCCGGGCTGGGACAACGAACAAGTGTGGCAAAGGAAAAGGCACATCCGGAAATGGGACGGCCGAAGAATGTGATGGCTGCCCAGTCCTAGATGTCGCAGCCTTTATGCTTTGTACCACAGGCCCTGCTGCTTGTAGCTCTGGGCTTGCTGCACACCATCCATCGTCCCTGCTCACGTGGCGTGACATAAGTAATTCACAGATGTTAAAAAGAAGACACAAGAAAGTGAGTGAATACTAAGAGTGAAAAGACTGAGTGCAGGGACACAAATCTGGGAAACCTTGGATTTTCTTGTCCTTTGTAGTGTTTGTTTTGGGGGACAAGCTATTTCCCTTTGTAGCTCTGCTGTTCAGTAACTCTGTTGTTGAAGACTTTTGTCTTTCTGTCTTGTAACCATTTCAATCAGACACTTGGTAATTGTTTCACAGAGTATGCGTTTTGATTGATGAATATAATAACTGTTTTATTCCAGCATAATAAGAAAAATCTGGTTGTTATAAACTCTCAAAATCATGTTTACCTTTTACTTAGATGGAGCTTGTTTGTATTAATGATTTTAGCTCTTCTTGCAGCATAACCAGGCTAATGGAGACGTGATAATTTGCAAAAAGATTAACAACTGTTTTAGCCCTCAGTGAAAATATTTTGTTTTCTTGATAATGGTCTCTTCTATTGTCTGGAGGAAAGTTGAGCAATTCCTTCTAATGAATAGCTGTGGAAATTAAAATAATTATGCTTTTTCTGTTTTTCCCTTTAGGAAGCCTAAGTGAAAATAAAGATGTATCTTACTATTTTCAAGATTTCATTAATACAGCAAAATAAATTTTCTTTTACTGCCTTGATGTAATTCTGTTTTACTTGATCACATTTAGGCTGCAGATCAAATTAAGAAGCTGTATAATCTCTTCCTGAAAATTGATGCTACTCAGGTGGAAGTGAATCCCTTTGGTGAAACTCCAGACGGACAAGGTAAAACAAAATGGAGAAAACAAATGAATATATTATAATTATTTATGCAAACTATAAATTAAATTTCACAAAAGACTCTAGCAGCAGTTTTGCATTCATTTCTTTCAGTAATTTAATCGCTGCCATAGTTTCAAATGCTCCCACGATGCAGTTGAATGTTTCAGTGTTTGGCTCTATTTGCAGCCAAATGCCAGGCCTCGGAGGAAGCAGCCTTTTGTTTGACTAGAAACATCCATTTGCCTCTCCTCCTTTTTCAGGTCATCACTGCTGTCTCTGTGATGAAGATGTGGGTGGTGTTAGGAGTTGCTGAACTTGAGTGTATTGAATGAATCTCTTTTTGTAGGACCAGTACTTTCGGAAGTATGTTAGCTTACCGGAATCTGTACATGATGCACCATGTGCCCCTGCTGGAGTCATATGATCCCAGTGATGCTAGTCCTGCCCCAAAGGCTAACTCTTTTTTTTTTTAATTAGTCAGTACCATTTTCCTCAGATGTGCCAGGTATTCTTTTTTTTTTTTAAAAAACATTTTATTAGGGGCTCATACAACTGTTATCGCAATCCATACACACATCAATTGTGTAAAGCGCATTTGTACATCATACTCAAAACATTTTCTCTCCACT
>NW_022103928.1:12609921-12676585 GCF_000313985.2 Echinops telfairi
CTCTATAAATGCCCTTTGCCTCCCAGCTCTTTCCTCTATTTCCCTTGATTCTTCTCCTGTCCCACTATCATGCTCAGTTCCCACCAGGATTTCAGCACTTCCTCTTTGTTACGTTCCCCTTGATCATGCCCTACCAAGTCCCCCACACCCACCTCCCCACCAATTTGGATCGCTTGTTGTTCCCTTGTCCCTGGGTTTGTTAAAACCTCTTCCCTTCCCCCTACCTCCCCCTCTCCCATGTCCCCGCCGGAACTGTCAGTCCCGTTGTTTTCTCCTCCAGATTGTTCATCCAGCCTGTCCTATCCAGACAGGCCTGCGGAGACAACAACATGCACAAAAACAAGACAGAGCAAAACCAAGCAACAATGTCCTGGCGTTCTACAAAGATTTTACATGGGCTTCCCTATGTCCTGTGCCACAACTGTGCCCCATTTTATTGATTTAAAAATTGTAATGTGTCTCTGTCAGTGGCCAAAGAGGTAGTTACTGGAGCTGGGGTTTGAACCTATGACCTTGGAGGCCAGTGTACGTGATGATTCTGATATAGCACACTGACTTGGGGTGATCTGGTCTTTTAAAAACACAAATTTTAAAAAAAAGCAATAATAATTTGCATTCCTCATAGTGACCAAATGATAGTCTTCAGTTTGGAAATTCCTAGGCAGAATTCTTAGGCAGCATCTGGTTGTTGATAATTACATCTATGAATTAGAAGAGCATACATTCAATATAAACATTTTTAAAACATCTAGAGCAGTGGTCCTCAGCCTTCCTCATGCTGCGACCCTTTCATACAGTTCCTTATGCGGTGGTGACCCCCAGCCATAAAGTTCTTTTCATTAACTTCATCCCTGTCATTTTGCTACTGTTATGAATCAGGTGACCCCTGTGAAAGGGTCGTTCGACCCCCCAAAGGGGTCGTAACCCACAGCTTGAGAACCACTGATCTAGTGCCTTTCAAACTAGTTAAAACAAGCCTTTCCCCCCCCCCCCCATATTAAATTAAAATAAAGAAGGAAATGCAGCCGTGGAGAAGGAGAACCCTCCAGTTGCACCCCCATTTTCACCCCTTCTTCTGGAATTCGCAGGTACAAGCTGTGATGGGGCACGGGGGTGGGGGGGAACCTTTTCCTCCATGGTGTTTATAAAATTGCCTAATGCCAGAAGTTTTCTTTGAAATCATTAGGAGAAGGGAAAATTCTGGGACTTCTTGAAGGAAACATCATAAAGTGCATCATGTGTTTGCAGTTCATTAAAACATAAGTCTTAAGTGATATTTTTAAGAGCAGAATTATCTTTAGCTATTAATTTGTCCATTGTACCATAAAAATGCAGCTATTGAAGTATAATCACAATTAAATGAGTGTGTTGGTTTATAACTCTAATGAGCAGTCATCAAATTAAATCCAATTAGGAAACCATGATTAATGACCACATGTACACATTGATCTTCCTCACTGTCACAGCCCCCTAAAGCAACCCTATATTTCAAGAGCTATAAAGGCAGTCATTTACATCTTAGCAATAATAGTATTTATAAGCTGAATATTTCAGTTATTTCCATAGATCTGGGTAGCAGAACATATAAACCTTCATATTAAATTTTTGACTTCATAATTAACTTTTAATTTAGAAGTTTAAAGGCGCTTGGCATCACACACCACATTTTTACTAAAAACCACACAGTAAGCAATTTATTTTATCCTTCAAATCATTGAAGGGAGGGACAATTTTGTCAGCCTTTCATTACTGAAGGAGCAGCATTTAAAAAATAAAAATTCAACTTGATTGGTCATATATTTGCATAATGATTGATTCATGGTTGAATGCAGAACAGTAGTCTTTATATCGTCTGTGCTGTAGGGAAATTCTTGATACAGAGAATGGCTTGCAGTTTAAGAACTGTGTCTTTCAATATGATTAATCAAAGTACATTCAAAGAATGCAATTTGGCCCTCCTGAGTAGGGAGTAGAAGAGTGACTGTGAGCCAGCTGTGGAGTCAGTTCTGAGTGCTGCTGGCCCCCTGTGTGTCAGACTAGAACTGTGCACTGCCCAGGCCTTTTTGTTTACAGCAATTATAATCTGGCAGACACCAGAAACTTTATTAAATTGTTAGATTCTTATGACCAAAATTACTGTAATGTAATGACATTTATATTTCAGCAATTTTCACAATAGGACTGGACTATTAATGATGCATTTACTTCCTGTCTACATCGGTAATTCTGAAAATGATCAAAACTATCAAATGAATTCTTTAATGGCTCACTCTGTCATGTTTTCTTTCTTTCTTTTTTTTTTTTTAAATAATTTTATTAGGGACGCATACAACTCCTATCACAATCCATACATACATCTATTGTGTAAAGCACATTTGTACATTCATTGCCCTCATCATTCTCAAAGCATTTTCTCTCCACTTAAGCCCCCGGCATTAGGTCCTCATTTTTCCCCTCCCTCCCCAATCCTCCCTCCCTCATGAGCCCTTGATAATTTATAAATTATTGTTTTGTCATATCTTGCCTTGTCTGACGTCTTTCCTTCACCCACTTCTCTGTTGTCCATCCCCGAGGGAGGAGGTCACATATAGATCCTTGTAATTGGTTCTCTCTTTCCAACCCACTCTCCCTCTACCCTCCCAGTATCGCCACTCACACTGGTCCTGTAGGACTCATCCACCCTGGATTCCCTGTATTTCCAGTTCCTATCTGTACCAGTGTACATCCTCTGTTCTAGCCAGACTTGCAAGGTAGAATTCAGAGCATGATAGTGGGAGCGGGGAGGAAGCATTTAGGAACTAGAAGAAAGTTGTATTTTTCATCGTTGCTACATTGCACCCTGACTGGCTCATCTCCTCCCCGAGACCCCTCTGCAAGGGATCTCCAGTGCCCTACAACTGGCTTTGGGTCTCCACTCCGCATTCCCCCCATCATTCACTATGGTAAGATTTTTTATTTTGATGATGCCTTATACCTGATCCCTTTGACACCTCGTGATTAAATAGGCTGGTGTGCTTCTTCCATGTGGGCTTTGTTGCTTCTGAGCTTGATGGCCGCTTGTTTACCTTCAAGCCTTTAAGACCCCAGATGCTAACACTGCCCATGTCTTACGGACTGACTTCTCAGAGTGGATTGTCAGGCCTTTATTTTGAGAATCCCCTCTTACTGCCAACCCTATAGTGAATGGCTGAGGGTGTTAGCCATTTGTGCCCTCCAGAGCCTAGCTCTGTTGAAGTTGAGGGAAGGGGCATAGTTATTTGATGTATTTAATACGGAAGCTTGAAGAGCAGCTTGTCTTCAGGCATGAAGCACATCAGGGTTCTCTGCTCTTTCTCTACTGAGCTCTGCTTGGCTGCGAATCAGCTTCTTCCTCTGCAAGGCTCTCTGGAGTGGGGAGCAAAGATGGTCCCCAGATTCCACGACTCCTTCTCCAGCACCCACAGCCTTCTCTGTAGACAGTTGGCCCTACTTAGGTCACATGCCCACCCCTAGAGCACCCAGTGACCCAGAGCCCCCTGGGGGAGCAAGGAGGCAGCGGCTCCCTGGAATTCTTGCACAGAGTCCACACTCAGAATAACCCGAAGTTTTGCTTGATTGAAATAAAACTCTTTCTAAAGAGAATGTAACCATTTTTTTAGTTTATCTAATTTCAGTGACCTCATTAAACCAATAAACCTGTGGTCAAGTAAGAAACAATACATTCTTTAATTATTGTTTCTTTTATTTCATTGTTTTGCCATCTCTGAGGGGGTTTTAAGTCAGATTGATTGCTTCCCCCCTTAAGCTAGCCCTGCATGTACAAAGGCTCTGTTCTCTGGTGTTTGAGGGGTAAGTTTTCTGGTGGGGGTGGTGCATTTTGCCATCCTCCCCACCTCCGACCCCAGGAATGTTAGGGTATCCAGTGCGTAGAGGCCAGAGATATTGCTAAACACCTTATAAAGCCCCCAGAGAGCTCGCAAGGCAGCAAATGCTCCCTGCAACATGCCAGTAGGTCAGAGGTAAGGAATTAATCTCTTAACAATCGGAGCCTACATCCATTCACCAGACTTAAGAATAAGATCCATTTTAAAACAGTGACACTGGCCAAGATTATTTGAGAATTAGAACTGGGTGATCCAAAGTTAACTGGCACATTAGATTCCTTTCTGTCTTCAGATTGATTTCCCTAAATAGCCACCGTATTGCTTCATGTTTGCAAGTGCCCATGTTGTTGGTGGGTGTTTTTCTCTTCATATATGCAAGACTCTGTTTTCAAGAATAGTTTCAGTTCTCCACGCACACCCCACCTGCCCCATATCTATTTTCTCCTTCCCAAGCAACTAAAGAAAAGTTCTGAAAAGAGTACCACTCGTGGAACCTCAATATTTAATGGGAAATTGGACTAATTTGAAAGTATCGGCATTTTAAGGCCATCTTGGCAAGGCTTTTTCAGTAGCACATTATGGTTATTTATCACAAATCAAACTCAGTGCAGTGCTTGAAGACAGATTATGTTTCAAACTAATTATGACAGTCTTATTTCCTGCTGTTTGTATGTTTCTTTTATGTGTGAGTCTCCCCTTCTGAAATGTATTTTTCTTTTGTTTAGTTCTGTGGCACCTTCTTCCGTTAAAACTCTTGGGTCAGAGGTCTAAGTGCCTGTCATGTTCCCCATCAAGGTTGTTGAATTAGCAGCCCCCAGACGCTCACACCCCCGAAGAAAACAACCCAGACGCCCTTGAATATGAGAACAGCAGCTTTCTTTGATATTTGTTCTGAAGGAAAAGTCATTTGTATAATCTATCAAGCATGTAACAATGTGCTTTTGATGGTAAAAATTGTTTTATAAATATTAATAGGTATGCTTTTTTCATCTACTTTGTACACAGAATGGCCTTTGTTCAAGCCAAATTTTCTATAGAATTGAGATTTTATTAATGTGATATTGAAAATCTCAACATCTGAACCAAGCTCAGCACCTCGAAAAACACATTTTGCCATAGTTATTTGTTGTTTTATCAAAGGAGAAAGCTAAGACTTGAGCAAGTTTATTTTATTGCCCTGCTGTTGACTTAGACATCAATCCATTTTTTTTTTAAACCACACCAGTTCTGGAAGCATATTTGAAAAAGGATAACCTAGGGCCATATAGAAAGGGAGATATGCATAAAAGAGCCTGTCAATATTTAGGGATTATTCTGATTTTTTTTTTTGGTATGAACTGCAGGAATTCCTTATTTTATTTATTATGCCTTTTGCTTTGTCTTCACGCTAGGGAAACACGCTTTTCCCTTGTATTTCTCCATCATGTGTGGATCTGTGTCATCAGCTGGTTACAGCAAGATGTGAATGAGATGAGAAATGTGACTTAATTCAAATTGTCCAACTTTAATGCAGAGAAGACATAGAGCAGGCGGTTTACCAGAGTCCATGTGCATCTCACCTGGCTGCCTCGGACCCGCAGCACTACTGCAGTGGGAGGCTGGGAGCTGAGCGATGTCTTCTCTCTAGGAAGAAAGGATCATTCTTTCCGATACTTGTGTGTACATTGTGCTTCCATTGGTGAGGTTGGAACTCTGCGTACTGGTTTGATATAAAAAGCAGAGCTCACCAAGGGCTGGTTAGTAAATGCTTTCGTGTTTCTAATGCAATGTCATCGCTATTGCAGCTCCTCTCTGCTATTGTCTTGTGAAAGTAGTCATCACCCATCAACCCATTGCCGTCAAGATTTTGACTCACAGTAGCCCTCTCTATGGTTTCAAAGGCCGTAAATCTTTACAGGGACAACCTCGTCTTTCTTTCAAGGAGCAGATGGTGGGTTTGAACTGCCAAACTAATGGTTAATATCCGATGCTTAACCTGACACTACCACCAAGGCTTATCAGCAGCCATAGACAATTGTTAGATGTGTGGCTGTGACTACATTCCAATAAGTTTATGCACAAAATCAGACAGCAGTAGAGTGACGAGAGGCCATAGTTCACCAGCCCCTGACTTGGATACCCACTTCAGGCTCTCTGCTTGGTACACATGCGTACTTACCCCGCCCTCTGCAAAGGCAAAGGTGACATCGCCAAGGGCCTTTCTTTCTTACTCTAATCCTTTAGACAAGAATCTCGTCTGTCAATTATGATGCCCAAAATGCCAGCCATTAAAATCCTTCCTTAGAATACCAAAAAACCAAACTCACACCATGGAGTCAATGTTGACTCAGAGCGACCCCCATGGGTTTTATGAGACTGTAACTGTGTAGAGGAGTAGAGAGCCCAGTCTTTCTCCTAAGGAGTTGCTGATGGTTTCAAACTGCTGACCATGAGGATCACAGGCCAATGTGTAACCACTACACCATCAGGGCTCCTTCTTTAGCATAAGACCTAACATAGTCACAAATGATGCTGTTATTGGAAATCATAGGCACCTACAAGTATGTAATCCACCATAAGTAATCATTTTGATTTCCTGAACTTAGCGATGGGGAGTTATAAGGAAACGAAACAAAGGAGCGGTGGTGTGTAGTGACAGACGAGAGACTGGTGGCTTGGTCTGCAAGAGTGGGCAGCTCTCCAGGTACGTATAAGGACGTGATGCCCGTGTGGGAGGGAATAGTCAAAACCTGGCTGTAGTGAAGCTAAGTGCCTCCCATACTGCCCTCCTTCCACTAACACCAAGCGTGAGAAACTACCCTGATCCATCCCCATTTTACAGTTGTCATTCATGTTCAGATGTTTGATGTCCGGAGTCCTGCGTTACGTGATCAAGTTAAAGAGCATTTGGCATGAGGAAACATTACCGACTAAGTCAATACAGCAGGCAAAGGCTGTGAGTTGGGGCTAGGTTTACGACTAGCAAGCAGGTACAGCGCGCGCACGCTCAGAGGCTGTACGCTCCTCAGAGCCCTGCATCCCTCTCTTCTTCATCTCTAGAAACAGAAACAAAAACAACATCGATCTTGAGGGTCGCAGTTTGGTTTGGCATCGTATGGTATGTTGACCTGGGTTCGCACGGTTAGCAGTTCAGAGCCAACAGGATAAAGACAAGGCTTTCTACTCTCATTAACAGTTACAATCTCAGAAACTCAGAGGGACAATTCTGTCCTGTCCTATAGGATTGACTCAGTGGTAGTGGGTTTTCTTTTTGTTTTTCTTAATTCCAGAGTCTCTTGTCATTGTTGTTAGTTGCGATGGAGTTAATTCGTGCTCTTGGCACCCATGTGTGCAGTAAAAATGCCCCAAGGGATTGTCCATGTTCAAGGCTGTGACCTTTCAGAAGCAATTCACGGGGCACCTCAAGGTGGGTTCCAGTTGCCGACTTCCTGGCTCATGACTGAGTGCTTAAGTGTTAGTGCCTCTACTTACCTGATATTTTTATACATTTTTCACTTCCATGCCCTTGGCCACACATGCACAGACATCGTTTGGGCCATTTACTTTCTCTGCAGGCAGAGGGCGAATGGTAAGGGACCCTGGCATTTGCACGCCCTTTGCCCTCCATCAGCGTTTTCAAGCACTTGGCTAAATGTGAAGTTCTCTCAAGCCGTCGATTTCTGTGCTGGGTGAACATATCACCGCCTCGGAAAAGCACCCTTTCAAAGTCTGCCTTTGCCGGCACTGAGCTGGGACTGCCTTCTGAACTTTGCTTACCTACCCACTAATTATACCCTCTCTCAAGTAGCTTGTACTTGTAGTCTTTGCAAAGGCCAAAGATCAGCTTGCAACTATTTTGATTTACTGGTTTATTGATCTCCACCAAGAATTCCTTTATGTGAAACTTTTCACTCCAAAGTCAATTCAGTAGCCTTTCCCCATCCATTTTGAAGGTGTCGGTTATAAGTAGTCTTGCCAATGAGTAATGGATGAGCTAAACTTACTAATAAATTAATTAAAATGTATTTATCAACCCGATGCAGAGCCAAGAATGAAGTTGCTTTCCTATTGATTATGATACTGGTCATTAACTGCTGAGAAAATGCCATTGTAGCAGGCAGAGAACATTGACCAATTCCTTTGGTAATTGTCTGACTCCATCATTAAGATTTTAATATTCTGGAAAGCAATTATTCTTTTAGCCCATGCATTTGCAGTGTGTGGGCCAAGCAGTTGGACAT
Organism: Echinops telfairi; assembly: GCF_000313985.2. Lineage (NCBI taxonomy): Eukaryota > Metazoa > Chordata > Mammalia > Afrosoricida > Tenrecidae > Echinops > Echinops telfairi. Next base: position 12,618,005 of record NW_022103928.1, read on the forward strand.
CTTGTGGCAAGAATGAAGTATTCAGGCCAATGTTAGCTTCCATTCTCAGTCGGTGCTACTTTTCAGTAATTTGTGGCCCAGGTATTTATTTATGTTGAGTTTTCTTAGATGTCAGTATACCAGTTCTGCATATGTCTGTGTCAAGGAACTTGAGTGTTATATTGTGGAAACCTTTGGAAAGTTTTTCTCCGTAGGCCTGTTACCATCAATATTTCTTTTCTGAGGCAGCAAATGGGACTAAGAGATGGTAACTTTGGAGGCAATAGCAGTTCTTTGGTAGAGCTACCCATTCCATGCAGGAGACCTGGGCTCAGTTTCTGGCCAGTGCATCTCCTGCCCAGCCACCACTTGTCCTCCAGTGGAGGCTTCAGTGTTGCTATGCTGCTTAACGTTGCAACAGAGCTTTTCAGCAAAGCTACCAACCTAAGATCGATTAGAGACAATGGCGTGATGATCGACTTTTATGGAAATAAGCCTCTGAAAACCTTACGGTCACAGCAGTCCCATCTGTAACTGATTGTGGGGATGGCACAGGAACAAGCAGTGTTTCGTGCTGCTGGGTGGGGGTTGCCATAAGCTGGGGTCACTCGGCAGCTCCTTGCACCCATTGCCTTTGCATGAGATGAGTGAAGGCTGTTGTTTTCTGTTTAAGAGCTAGCTGCTCATCCGCAATGCTGCAGGACAGTGGGTAGCCATCTATACGGTCTTGATCAAAGAGTTCTGCGATCAATATGCCAAGTAAAGTAAAAGGAACTTATTTGCAACCATAGGCAGCTAATTTCTACTCTAAGGCAGAAAATAAAAGGGAACCCAGACCCCAGTGATACCTCTTTCCCTCTGAAGCATCCCTCATTAGACATAGAGATCTATTCGAAATCAAGGAGGATACTCGGCTGCTCCTCTGTATCCCACAATAAGTTTCTCTGGATCTAGACTTTGGGCCATTAGGATAGTTGGGGACTTGTTGGTGCGTGCAGAGGGTGGGGACAATAGTGCTGAGAACACCTAGCATCCTGTGATTTGTAACTGGCCAGTCTTGGTCGCTTACTTTGTGATTTGGATGAAAAGAATCCCAAGTTGACAACACCAGAGACACAGTGTGGGAATTGCACCCCATCTGCACGGGTTGGGGGTGGTGGTGGTGCAGCGGAACAGCAGGGAAGGGGAGCAGCAAGATCCCCAGGGAATGATGAGGGTGGACTTTGGGGACAGCATGGTGCCCCAACAGGCTGGACTGGAAAACACTCTTAAAGGCCAGCGATCCTTGAACTAACTACAAGCTTTTCTTTCTTGGTATGTTTTAGTTTGTTCTTTGTCAGTGGCTTGATGTTGTTGCTGTTTTGTTATATATTGTTGCTTGGTTTTGCTCTGTCTTGTTTTTGTGCATGCTGTTGTATCCGCAGGTCTGTCTTGATAGTACAGGCTGGATGAACAATCTGGAGGAGAAAACAACGGGACTGACAGTTCCGGGGGGACATGGGAGAGAGGGAAGTGAGGGGAAGGGAAGAGGTGTTAACAAACCCAGGGACAAGGGAAGAGCAAGCAATCCAAATTGATGGGGAGGTGGGTGTGGGAGACCTGGTAGGGCATGATCAAGGGGAATGTAACAAAGAGGAAGTGATGAAATCCTGTGGGGACTAAGCATGATAGTGGGACAGGTGAAAAATCAAGGGAAATAGAGGAAAGAGTTAGGAGGCAAAGGGCGTTTATAGAGGTCTAGATAAAGACATACATATGCAAATATATTTATATGAGGATGTGCCTATATTTATAGGTTTAGTATTAAGGTAGCAGAAGGACATTGGGCCTCCACTCAAGTACTTCCTCAATGCAAGAATACTTTCTTCTATTACATTGGCATTCTATGATGCTCACCTTCCGGAGACACTGCTGAAGACAAAGCTGGTGCATAAGCAAATGTGGTGAAGAAAGCTGATGGTGCCCGGCTATCAAAAAGTATAGTGTCTGGGGCCTTAAAGGCTTGAAGGTAATCAAGCAGCCATCAAGCTCAGAAGCAACAAAGCCCACATGGAAGAGGCACACCAGCCTATTTAATCATGAGGTGTCAAAGGGATCAGGTATAAGGCATCATCAGAACAAAAAGTTTTACCATAGTGAATGATGGGGGGAGTGCGGAGTGGAGACCCAAAGCCCATTAGTAGGCCACTGGAGATCCCCTTGCAGAGGGGTCTCAGAGAGGAGATGAGCCAGTCAGGGTGTGATGTAGCAACGATGAGAAATACAACTTTTCTCTAGTTCCTAAGTGTTTCCTCCCTGCTCCCACTATCATGACACGAATTCTACCTTGCAAGTCTGGCTAAACCAGAGGATGTACACTGATACAGATAGGAACTGGAAATACAGGTAATCCAGGGCAGATGATCCCTATATGACCAGTGGTGTGAGTGGTGATACTGGGAGGGTAGAGGGAGAGTGGGTAGGGAAGAGGGAAGTGATTACAAGGAATTATATGTGACCTCCCTGGGGGACGGACAACCGAAAAGTGGGTGAAGAGAGACGTTGGACAGGGCAAGATATGACAAAATAATAATTTTTAAATTATCAAGGGCTCATGAGGGAGAGGGGATCGGCGAAGGAGGGGAAAAATGAGGACCTGATGCCAGGGGGCTTAAGTGGAGAGGAAATGTTTTGAGAATGATGAGGGCAATGAATGTACAAATGCGCTTTACACAATTGATGTATGTATGTATTGTCTTAAGAGTTGTATGAGCCCCTAATAAAATGATTTTAAAAAAATCCCAAGCTGATCCTATAGAGGTCAAAGTATTAGCTCTGCCTTCAGCAGATCCCACAGGACAGAGATCCCTGAACCAATGAAACAGTGAGTTCTGTTTGCTCACCTAACACTGGCAGTTTGAACTCATGCAATGGAGGAAAGGCCTGGGGTTCTGCTTGCATCACAAGCACTGCCAGAAAAACCCTGTGCAGCTGTTCTGCTCTCTAACGCAAGGTCGCCATGGGTTAAGGTAACTTGAGTTTATAAAAATGAGTTTGGTTTTGATAAAGTAAACATGTCTGCAGAGAAGGGATTCGTATCTATTTTCCAGATAAGAAAATCAAGGTTTATCAAAGAAAGGTCATTTGATTTCAAGGTCAGAGTCAGTTTAAGAATAAAGTGAAAAAGCTATTGATTTTGACCCATTGTCTTTTCACGAAATCTTTCCAAAATCTTAGGGAGGTACTGATTCAATCATAGCTCACTTTGTAGCCTCAGAAGGAAGATAAGGATGGTCCACAGGATTAAGCATGAAGTATAGGCTGGTCTCTCTTTGCGTGAAAGAGGCTAGTGGTCAACCAGCAGTGTAATACTCAACGTCAAAGTATATTATAAAAAGGAGAATCAAAGCTGTCTGAAGCCACGCCTGTCTGTAGCTTCAGATGAGTGATGTTATTTTACTGAGCAAGAATCAATAGATGCAAATTCCTGTACTCTCTCCTAGAATGCAAGTGCCTGGGCAACAGAGACCACGCCCTATCTGTCTTGGTCGTCCGAAAGAATAACGGTCAAGAAAGGCAGAATCCCTTCTCCTGCCTATAGGATGAGCAAACATGACAATATTTTACCGTGCTTCTTCCTGGTCCTTCCAGCCTGGAGGACTTCAGTTACAGATCCCCAAGATCTATTCAGATATGTTCCTTCTTTCTTTATTTAGTTGTCTGTTTTGATGCCAAGATAAACTTTGACGACAACGCAGAATTCCGACAAAAGGACATATTTGCCATGGACGACAAGTCCGAGAATGAGCCCATTGAAAATGAAGCTGCTAGATATGATCTGAAATACATAGGACTGGATGGGAACATTGCTTGCTTTGGTAAGGAAGCTTTTATATCAAGCATTTAGAGGAATGCTTCATGGACTTTTACAGCTTTGCGGTAGCCCTGATCTCTGAAATCTCATTTCCCAATAGCTAATAAGCATGTGATGAGTTTTCCTAGCCCAAAAGTTGAGGAAGCATCCCAGAGTTTTACCATCGAGTTCATTTTGGTCAATTGGTCACAAGATTAAAGCAGATGTTCTCAATTTGGGCACACTGACATCTTGGGCTGGATCAGTCTCTGCTTTGTGGATTGTCCTGTGTGCTGTAGGGTGTTAGCAACAGCCTGGGCCTCTGCCAGTGATTAACATCAGCACCCCCTAGGTGTGACAACCAGAAATTTCCCGACAGTGCCAAAGTATAAAGGCAGGTGAAATAGTTCCAATTGAGAATCACGAGTCTCAAGCATCTCAATTAAACCTTTCACAGTAGAAACCAGGGCTTTTGCTATTAAGTCATTCTAAATATGCTAAGACCTATGCTGAGACACGGATTTAAAACAAAATTATTTTCACAGTAGAAGTAGAAGAGGACCTTTATTTGAATCTTTATACCAAATAATCAGATTCTGTGACAATCAAATGATAGAATACAAGGTTTCAAACAGTTCATGGACCAATTTCATGATCTTTTTAATTCCATTTTCCATGAAAATTTTAGGCCCTCTTCATATTTAATCTATTATGCCAGTTTATTAATAAAACAATTGATTTCATCATTCTTATCTAAATTTGTGAAAATGGCTTATTCAGCTGAGATAAGAATGGGTCTGCAGAGGTAATATAATTTCTGTTATTGTCCATAGCTTAGAGTGCAGAGATTTATACTGTTCTGAGTTAATTGCACGAGAGTGTGTTTCTTGTAGAACCAATTCCTTGCCTTAGAAACAGAGATCTTAATGGAATTAAAATTAAAAAGATTTGTAGCTCATTAAAGCAACAGTGTCAGTATATTCAGAACTGGAGAAACATCACCCAGTAGTTTGCTGTTCGATGCAATGGAAGATGGCATCCAATTACAAGGGAAACCAAAAGGCCTTGCTTTGTGTCAGTGCAATCGCTGTGACGCACCAGATCACTCACATCATTCGGACCCAGATAAGCTAATGCACTCTCAATATTTGTAAACATTAAGAAAGGAGAAAGATAGAGAGAAGGATGTGTTTTAGAACACATCAAGTACAGGTTCTTTTGTCGTCTCTATAGGGATATACTAGATTTGAATAGGCAGAAGTATCCAAAGCTACAATGAATGTTTTTCAAATTAATGAAGGTTTGCTTTAATTGATTGTATTTATATTACTTGAAATTCGTCACAGTTCAGAGGCTTTCTTGGGAATGTAAGGTTTAGAATAAGCCATTTTACCTTGAGTTTTTAGTGTCTTCAAAATACTTTCTTTTTTTTTTGCTTTCCAACCTGAGAAAGTGATTTTAGGTAATTAAACATAAGAAGCAAAACAAAGTGCAATGGATCAATGAAACCTGGCCTTTGAGAACAATCGTGATTTCTTGGTTTCTTCGGACAGCTTCTAATATATTGGCACCTATTGTTCCTATTTTTAATAATCAGGATGCTGGTAAAACATTTTATCTTAATATGAAAGAGAAGCAAGATGCAGGAACCCTATTTTTGGTGCTACCATTAGTTCATTTGCTTGCTCAGTTTAGCCAGATGCTGCATACGTATATGATGCATGTCTGTGCGCCATGTAAAAATGTATGGCACTTTACCACATGTGGGCCCCCATGGTTCAATCTTAGAGTGGTGCCAGCTTCAAAGGCGCATAGTTTCAGCCAACAAAAAGTTAAAAGGAACTTCCTTCTTTCCATAAGTTTCTTATTTAAAGAGTAATTTTTAAATGTGATTTGTAGACCCTAGCACCTTCTCATAAACTTTTTATTTCCCTATTGCTATACTAAAGCTCCCTCCTTCAATATTAGCCCATATTGATTGCTTTCTTAAACGTGTCCCTTCTTTCTGTGTCCCAGATTGATTTAACTTCTCAGTGAATCTTTCTACTCATACACAGTTCTTTGTGGTTTATTGTCGGAATGCACCTTTCCAGACTCTCTGTCCTAAACGTCTACAAATGTATTTGGAAGCATTCCAAACAGGACTGGATTCGGGTTGCTCGTGATAAGAGTTCTCTGGGGAGCATGAAATGTTGTTAAGCGTGTCCTATCTTCTGTTCCATTTGCATTTCACAGTGAATGGTGCTGGGCTCGCCATGGCTACCTGTGACATCATTTCCCTTAATGGTGGGAAGCCAGCCAACTTCTTGGATCTTGGTGGTGGAGTAAAAGAAGCTCAAGTCTATCAAGCCTTTAAATTGCTTACAGCTGATCCTAAGGTAATGTTTTGACTCCTCCCGGGCAAGAGCTTCCCTGTTCCTGCAGCATAAGTTACATCCTCTGACGCACACCCCGCCTGTACACCCCTCGGACTGCATGACGACCCCATCCCTCTAAACTGAAAGGTGGAGGGACTGCCTCCAGGATCTGATTTCAGAGGCTGTTCTTAACAAGCTCTGGCAGGTGAGAGGCAGGCACCTAAAAAGGTGGTGCTCCAAACGGTGAAAATGGTCATTAGCATTATATTTTATGTGAGTGATTTACCCTCAACAGTTTAGTCCTATGCTTACTGGACTTAGGTAGACTCAATTTTAGATACCTTCAGCACAGGTGCTAAAGATATAGGATAATTTGGCGGGAAAAAAAAATTATACTATTGCTCCTTTCTCACTGGAAAATGACCCCCACTCTTTAATTTTCACCTTTAAGTAGAACACTCTTGAATTTTCATCTTTAACTATAATGGTTTGAGACATACGCACTCAGTAGAATGTAACTATACATGGTTTTATATTTTTCACTGTTACTCCCTTTGCACACGCAATTCCTCAACTGGAGTAGAACTCTGCAGCGTGGAGATTTTCTCTTCCGATGTGTTATCACCCTTGTAGTAAATGTATAGTAGGTGTTCAACAAATATTTAATCGTTTAGGATCAAGACAAGTATCAAGAGGTAGGCACTTAGTTGTCTGTGATAACAGAGTTTAGTTGATGTTTATTAGATGGAAAAACTAAAATTAAAAAATTATTATTGTTATTATTTGAGACGAAGTTCATGGAGTACACTGGTTTTCCATTCAACAGTTGATACATAATTTGGTTTGTGACACTAATTGTAATTCTTAAGATTTCATGCCACTCTTGCCACTTGCCACTGTTTATCATTTCCACTCATCTCTGTTTCCAGTCCTTTCCTGCCTTCTGAGTTTTATCGCTGGGCAAAGGTTGCCCTTTGATCCCTGATGGTCAGTTGTTCTAGGGAGCACATATTTCCTGGTGTCATTGTCGCCTTATGGATCTGTCTATTGTTTAGTTAGAAGTTGAGCCATGGAGGTGAGTTTGGTTGAAGGCCTGAAGGGTGACTAACGGTCATAGTTTCGGGGCTTCCACCATTCTCTATCAGAGCAGTAAGTCTAAAGTCTAATCTGTTTTATGAGTTTGAGTTTTGTTCCACCTGTTTCTTACCCCATACTGAGCATCTTCTACTGCAATCCCTTTTAGACCGTCAACAGCGTTAGCCGGGCACCATCTACTTTTCTGGTCTCTGGGTCATGAGGCTGGGCTTCATACGGTCCATTAGCTCTTTGGACCAAGTCTTTCCATGTGCCTTTGGTTGTCTTTCCTCTACTTTGGCCCCTATGGGAAAGACTAGAATTTTTGGAATGTCTGACATGTGCGTTCCTTACTCAGCTCTCCCTGTAATCCTGGGCAGGAGACATAAGTCAGAACCGTTTGCCATGAAGCTTTCTTTGAGAATTACCGTCTTAATGTTGCTAGCATAGATAATTAGTTTCTTGATTCTTAACATATCTGATCCATCACTGTGAAAACCATAAATGAAAACAATTCCCAATCATTTAATTTTACTTTTTTAGAATGTGATCTGAATTTAATCTAGAAGCTTCCCATTAATAAGTAAATTAAGACTAGCCTATTTTGGTTCATGTACATTGTTTTGTCTTTTAACAATAGTCTACCTCTCAGCTTTCATTGTGGCATGCATAACATAGTTGGTAATAAAATGTTTTTAATAACTCCTGATTCACAGCATAAGTGAGAATATAATCAGGACCCAAAATATTATGAGGAGTAAGTACTTTAGCCCTCTTTACTCAGCGTAAGGAAATCCAGACTCGTCACAGATAGACCAGTAGACTAGATCCTGATCAAAGGAGAAAAGATTAAAGTTATCAAGGATTTCATTTTGCTTGAATGCTTAATTAATACTCATGGAAGCAGTAGTCAAGAAATCAAACTGTGACTGTATTGGCCAAACCGGCTGCTCGAGACCTCTTTAAAGGGTTGAGGAACACGGATGTCACATTGAGGACTGAGATGCCCCTGACCCAAGCCATGGCCTTTTCAGTTACCTCATGTGCATGTGAAAGTTGGGCAATGAATAAGGAAGACTGAAGAAAAATTGATGCATTTGAATTAATGAGGCATACTGAAAGTACTATTGACTGTCAAAAGAACAGACAAATTCATCTTGGAGGAAGTAGAAGTCTAGCTAGCATGCTTCTTACAAGCCAGGTTGCCTGGACTTCATTTTGTGTGCTTTGGACCTGTTATTTATTAAGAGAGACCAGCCCTCAGAAAAACGTATCTCCCTGGGAAAACAGAAGGTCAACAACAAAGAGGAAGAACTCTTCAAGAGGTGGATTGACCAAGTGGCCGTGACAGTGGACTCAAACATACAACGTGTGACAGGATGACATAGGATTGGGCAGGGTTTTATCCCACTGTCCTCAGGGTTACTGAGTAGGAAATGGCCCGGTGGCACCTAACTACATCAGCAGCTTCAGTTTCCCAAGCCTGTTTGGGAAAAGCAGTGTCCTTGATTCCAAAGTCACGCAACCATGGAGAAAGTGTTTGTCCTCGATTGCTTTGCTTGCAGAACCACCTATTTTCATTGGTTTACTTTGGACTATTTCCAGTAGCTCCATAACCATTTGTCAGTTTACTTGTCCTTTCTTCCTACTATCTTTTAAGGAAAGAATGATTTTATTCCCAAACCAATCGAAATCTATGCACGCTGTGGGCATGAGACACAGCTCGTTCAGTTGCTTGAGCCACCAAGTACCCGCAGGATAGATGACTATAATAAAATCCTCAACTTTCGCATTTACTGGAACGCACTGCTACGAATAATAGAGAGGCAGCAAGGGATTCAATCTACCAGAACAATCATTGGGTTTTCTTTGAAATGTCTTTTCTTAGTGGCTGATCCAGAATTTTAATTTTGTGAAAGTATAGGAGAGAAAAGAAAAATCGCTCATGGAGCCATGTTTTTTTAAACCATTCTCTTCAAAACATTTTTTAACTTTACCCAGTGGAATATTTTCAGATGTTTAGAGTATTTAAGCTCTTTTGAGATTGGCTGTCATCTTGAGTAGATCAAGGTTTGTGGGAGTTACTTTATTTTCCTCTTGCTATATCAGGAAAATGAATGCAGAACTCATCTCACAGTACACATTCGAATCTTGAAATTTCATAGCTGGTTAAAAAGCATAGAAATGTATTTTCAATCCTGGCATTGTTTCACAGATTTTAGAGAACAGAGGCTAAAAAATAGTATAGACAAGTTGATTTGATTTTGCAAGGAAACTGGCCATGGTTCTGGCGGTAATTATTTCAAGTAGAACCCCGTCTAGCTGCCCACAGTCGAGGTTCCCAAGAGCCCAAAGCTAATTATTTCAAAGGTATCGATTTTCGTGTTAGATGTAAGGATTAGTCAGTTGAATATACTGAAACTCAAAATTGCAAAAGGCCTGTTGTTGTTAAAGTTAAATCACATCAACTGATACTAACAACTGCTTGTTTGTCGTATGTACAAGATAATTCCATTGATCAATGATGCCCAGCATCACTGAAGTAAAATATTACAGATTAGCATCTGTTCGCCCTCAGAATGCCAGCCTGTAAAGCTGAAGGTTCATGTTATTTTTCTTTTGCTTGACTTTTCACCCAAATGCTGGTTTTCACTTGCTCATAGTACCGATATATCATGTAACCAGTATACTTCATATTTGCTTCTGGGGGGCTTCAAAAAGCTGGTGGGAAAATGGCATTAAATATTTCAGTTTTTCCCATGAACCTTTTGGAGGCCCCTGGTATATATGAAACAAAGTTCCTTGCCAAACTGCCTGAGAAATCTTTTCAAAATGGCTCAGCCACTAAACTGAATTCACATAAAATGTATCGTTAAGCATTTGATAATTCTCTTATTTTCCATGTGGGCTTGGGATGAGAGAAAGCTTTGTTCTGCTGGCAGTGGGACAGATGTGGTCTCAGCTTGACCATCTCAACCAACAGTGTGCTCAACACTAGAATTCCTGAAGTTATAGGGAGCTAAAATGATATAAAGTAGTAATAAACTACTGCTAGTGATCATCTGGATCTGAGCACATTTAAAGGGAAAACATAACGTGGATTGCTGACCCTGGGTTTTTATTTTCTTAATTATGCTTTGGCTTCCTTTCAAGTTCTCAACTTAGAATATTGAAAGTGTGAACCAAGAGTACAGCCACATCTGGAGCATGTAAAATAGCTCGTGGAGAGGAATAACGGGAAGGGACAACTGTCCTGAGCCACAAGAGTCACCCCAACCCAGTGGACCCCAGGTTAGCCAGTCTCTTAGCTTCCGTGGTTTTGTGGAGGCCTGACTTGGAAAAGTAGATGGTTGGTGTTGATGAGGTCTTCTCATTGGTTTGACTGTACTTCCTGGTTCATATTTACCCTAGCATAAGTTTTTGAAAGCCCTTTTAATATCTAGGAAGAAATGTGCCCCATAAGCAATAAACACTAGTTTTAAGCCAGACTGCCTAGGTTCAAACCGTATCCTCGCCAAGGTGTAGTTCTTTGTGGAGCCTTAGACATATTCTTTAATGTCTGCGTTTTCTTCATTTACGAAATGGTGGCCATTAACGATGCTTTCTACCAGTCAAGTTTGAATTAATCCCGAGTCATGGCAACCCCCGGTGTGAAAAGTAGAATCGCCCATAGGGTTTTCAAGACCTTTTGGAAGAATGCTAGCTTTCACTTGTGAGCTCCTTCTGGGTAAGTTTGAATCCCCAACCCTGTGAGTGGTCATTTGTTTTGTTACATGAATTTAGACACACACACACACACACACACACACACAATAACACACGCTTTTGAGAGACGCAAGTTTCCTTTGAACGTATCTCTAAAAAATCATCTTATTAATAAAAATATAACCTACATATAGAGAAATATGCAAAGGACAAGGGGATAGCTCGGGGAATGCAAAATGAACATACTCGTGTAACTTAACTGCTCACCTGCTAAGCTCACCCTGGTTGGGGTAGCTTGCCTTGCCATCACCTGTGCCTGCCCTAGGCCCCTGACGGGGGCATTGGGTGCTGGTCTGCTGATGGAGGCTCGGTGAGACTGCAATGCCTGTCTTTCCCATGGCCAAACACCCTGCAGTGCACGCTGCTTTTCTGCATGCACTCAGTGTGCTGGTGAGAGGTGCCGATGGGGGCCACAGTGTCTATTACTGCTAGACGGATGTTGTTCATGTGTAAAATGCTGTCGTATATTCTCTATTGGGACTGCTGTGAACACGGCCTTTATGAACAATCTCCCATCTGTGGAATATATGTCTATAATTGGGACTTGAGGATTGAGGTCACACAGCATACACATCACCCAGTTTCTCTGCACCCTTGCCAGCATTTGGTGCTCTCAGTCTTTGCCATCTCAGCCATTCTGATATATACATTTTATTGTGCTTTGAATAAACCTTTCTGTCCTAACTAATGAGTCAGAGCACCTTTTCCTATATTTATTAACCATTTGGATATTTTAAACTTCTGTCACCTCATCTGTAATGTACATTTGAAAATATCCCCCTGAAGTGTTGTTTTGAATATTAAGAGAAATATATGTGGATATTGACAACACACTTTGAAAGTAAAATGAAAAATTTAGTGCACGTTGTTTTCAATGAGTGTTTCCAAAGCTAAGATTTCCAGTGACTGAAACAATAGGAGTTAAAATGAACATTTACCGAAATAGGAGGTGTCTCGATCAGGTTCCCCAACACTAGTGTTACTCCATGTGGTGTTTTGAAATGGGTGGAAGTGATTCAGTTGCTGGTGGTGAATCTTTGTTCGGATCAGGGGTCCTCAAACTACTGCCCGTGGGCCACATGCGGCCCACCGAGGACATTTATCCAGCCCGCTGGGTGTTTTTGCCTCCCTCCCCCCTTTAACTTCAAAGTAAGATATGTGCAGTGTGCTTAGGAACTTGTTCATAGTTTTTTAACTATAGTCTGGCCCTCCAACGGGTCTGAGGGCCAGTGAACTGGCCCGTGTTTAAAAAGTTTGAGGACCCCTTGTTCAGATAATCACAAAAACGAAATGCTTGGCCTTGAAGGGGTTGGGGGTGGGGAGGTGGGGAGAGGGCATGGATTATTTCAGTTTTCAAAGACCCAGGGAATTTTATTTGGTCTAAATTTGGGAAGATGCTAGTTCTTTTAGTGTTTGTGGGATATACTTAAAATTCGTAGCGTTTCAGGCTGGAGAAGTGCTACTAAGCTTTGTTTCCAGTATAGGTTTATATAAATCTGTTTCGCTCTGATACATTTGGGTCTTGATATAAATGAGTCAAGTACTCAACTGTTAACTGGGAGATCTGTGGTTCCAACCTAGCAGCCCCTTCAGGGGAGGAAAATATGGCGTCCATTTCCTTAATGGCTCCCAGCTGTGGGAACCTTAGGGAGCAGGATCACTAGATCCTATCATGTCAGAAAGAAAAAAACAACTTTTAAACTACTGTGTCATCAGAGGGGATTTAAATGAAACAACAAGGTATCTCCTGGTACTTTTATCTACATGCTTTTATCAGAGGCATAAAGCAAAACCAATTCGTTACATCCTGCATGCATTTGCTGACAAACCTTGTCCACCGTGAATATTGACTTTGGAGGCTAATAAAACTCATGTGGAGATTTATTTCCAGACCTAATGTCCAAAACTGGACACCACATGAGCATTGTTTGTGAAATGGCTGCCCTGCGTCCCTATCCTTACAAGCCTATCTGAAAGCAAATTCCATTTCCGCGTAGAGTCAAAAGATTAGCAGTGCAGGCTGTCCTTCTGTGTGTGATCGTCTGCCTGACGGGGAGGGCTGAGGAGAACGAGCACGGTTTTGCACGACAGAATGTACAGCCTGCCGGGTAGCTTCCCCTCAGCTCAGCCTCGCCCCGGTTTATGGGCACCGCTGGGCATCAGCCTTAGAGAACATGAAAGCCTTCTCCCTGGGCTCCTTTCTCTTCCTGTCCCCACAGTGGTTTCCGCACTCATGTGAATTCATGAGTGTGGGGTTTTACATTACTGTTTCTGATATCCAGTGACCAGATTTTCAAAGAACTCCTGGCTCTCTATGCCCAAGTTACCCTCGATTCATTTTATCTGCATTGGCTGATAATAGCTGGGTGCTGGCAACGGCAGTTGGTTCCATATCGTACCCATGATTGGTGTGTCTGATAGCTACCACTTTTTCATCGCCTCCCTAATGGGATACTCTAAATCTATTTTCATGCTCCTTGCTGACATCGTCTCAGAAATAAAGGAAAATAATATTTTTATTCTCTGCTTTACTTCTCAGAATTCAGACTCTACTTTCCTTTATTTTGTTTCATAAGTAACTTAAATAATTTAACATGCTTCAGAATTTCACTGTAAATTTGGCCATTGGTTCTAGCATGCTCGAACAGTATGCATCCTATATCGATAAGCATTTGTAGACTCTAAGAGAAAAGGAACGCTGTCCACACTATCTTGCCGTACCGTTGGGAAATTATATACATCATTTGAAATTAGAGGGACCCCCTTCAATGTTATTTCTTTCAGAAGGGTAGTAGGAGTTCAACGGAACAATGAGAAAAGTCTATTTTCTAGCAAGGTGGTCTTACAGTGTCCAGGAAGAACGTAAGGAATCTCTGGATTGTAGGGCTAATCCTGTGATGGTAGAGTGCTCAAGACCCCTGAGAGTTTCCTTATTTATTTGAAGTCGTATTTTACAATTGGGTAGCACCCCGGTAGGAGAACGACTAGCTTAGTAAAATGATTCAGGGGGATCTGAGCTCAGTGTCCGTGGCTGGCTTCTCGCATCAGTGGTGAGTTCCTGTGTGGTGCAAGGAGCCCTGTGCACTCAGCAGACGGGAGGAAGGAGGACCGAGGCACCATTCCTCCCCGACCATCTTACTTGTAGTTTATGCAAAAGAGTGTTGAGGAAATTTCAATTTTCAGTTAAGGAAAATGACTTCCTTACAAGTATTACATCTTGCCTGCTTATAGTTTCTGAAAATATTGTTTTATTTTGCTTCTGCACTCCAGGGTTTTGATTATCTAAACATTTTTGTAAAATTGTATTTCTGACTGAAAGCATGAGATGAAAACCATCACTAACTTTACGTCCCTCTCACAACCACATCCTGCCAGGACATTTGCTCCCTGCATCCACAGCTGCCTTCCTTCAGGGCTGTAGTTAGAATAGTCTCCATTTTGAGAGTCCCTTTTTCATCGTCATCGTCATCCAGGTCGTTAGTCTCCCCGGCCATCATTTTAATTGCGTTATTTTTTAAAAAGTAGGCCATATTTTAAAGGTACATTATAGATTATTTTAAGAAGCCCAACATATTAAAAGCTCTTTCAAAAATCTGAGAACTTTGCAAATCAGATTTATTTAAAGTTGAGAATAATATTGTACAAGATCAAGTACAATAGTAATAGGTATGAAAAGCTTTGTGATATATATGGGGGTGGGGTGGGGGGCGGGTTCTAAAGAAACCCAGATGTAGAACAAAGCACGGTACCTCTAGAATGAATTAGGCATGTATTACCTAAATGGACTACTAATTTGAATTTTGAAGGTGAGTTGTTCACTGGTAGCTGATGGTGTTACTCAAAATGCTTAGAGTCTGGGAATGCTGAGACCAAGAATTTCAGAAGTGGCTGCATGCCTATTCTTGAAGTTCACTTCACTGTGTTCCTGGTTTCACCCTGAAAAATTCAGTTCATTAAGGTGAGAGGGAACCCAGAATGAATCTTGCCGCTGGTACGAAAAGAAACTCTGCCTTGTCATTCCACCCTCTTTCTTACCAGGCTTCTAAAATGAATTATCTTCCTAAAGGACCGCCTAAGAATCCATTGACTTCTCTGTGCATTCTCACCAACTTTTCTTCCTACCAAAATTATTCTTCATAAAGGAACAAGGCAGTACTGTGAATTTTATAAAATCGGTGCCCTTTTCCTGTTATCCTCATCCTATATTGCCACAGTTCTTTGTCCCCATTTTATATTTATAGTCCTCACCACTTAATCATCTTCTCCTGGTATCCACTTGTCTTTTTACCTCCTATAAACAATCCAGAAGTATTGCTCTGCCTTTATTTTTGCTCTCCTCCTCTTGTTGCTGTTTTTGAAGTAGACTTTCCATTTGATTCATGTTCTCTAAAAATAGCTAAACAAATAGTTTTCCCTGGAGTTTCATTCCCACCCCCTCCATATTTTTTCATTTGTTCAGCAATTAAAATCTCTGTAATGGTCCATGGTTAATGCTCTATGTGTATCTTTTCAGAACAGAGTCATATTGAGAATCCACATGTCTCTATCTCCACAGACTCATCCAATGAACACTGTCCTCTCTGTGAAGGGGGATGGTAAGGAGTGATATTAATGGTTTACCCCAAGTTAAATACTGGGACCATCTAGCTGTCAAATTTATAATGAGAGGAGGAGCCTGCCTATGGCCTAGAGCTAGACTTGGGATCCCCCAATATCAAGCGAACAAGGGAGGGAGGACCCTCTTTGCAAGGATGGACTGAGGTCCCAATCTTCAGCCAGAACCAGACAGTCCATATGATCCAGTAATCACATGAGCGCTGGACATGAATAGGTATATGCATACCCATGTTCATCGTAACATTTGACCATAGCAACCCAACAAATAAAGACCGCACACTAAATCCAAGACCCATCAATGGAAAACCCTCTGATCAGTTTACCAGGGGCTAAGTTGCATGAGTCCGAGTTGTGGGTGGGCAGTCCCACGAAGACATGAATGTCACCAGTAATGGGTTCCATCCAACATGCTCCGAGGAGGAGCTATCCTCCTGTAACTTTACTTCTTCAGCGAAGTCCTCCAAGCAGCAGTATTTGCTTTATGAATGCTGTTTGCTGATACTAGTTCAGACAAACTCACAGAAAACAGGTCTGTCCACTTGGTTTATTTACTCTGCAACTTTACCCTCATTTGTGTGGCAACCCTCTTGCAATTAGAAGTCCTTTCTGAATATCCATGGATATTTAGTCTACATACCCAGGCCCCTCTCCAGGGGATGCTTTGTTACCACCCTTGAGGTCTTCTGAAATGGAGCACTTTGAATGCACATATTAGCATTCCCAAGGGCCAGCTGGCACAAACCCAAGTTAATTATTTTTCTTCCAGCTTATCTGTGGGCTCTTTCATTAATCGTTATCTGTAAGCATTCTGAACGCATCCCTTTTTCTCAATTAAAACTCCAGTAGAATATTTTTGAGCAAACATTTAGGTGTCTGCTCCAATACTCAGAGGCCTTAGGATCTTAAACAACGAACTGAAAATCCATTTGGAATGTTAACCCTTGACCTTCTAAATTTCACTGACTCGTTAATCCCACGTAGTGCATGTGTATGGTAGAGAGACAGAAGTGATTCAGAATCTTCACTATGTTATTGTGATTCAAGACTGTTGCCATTTGGATGGCAGAAGAAAAAAAATGTCCAACTCATAAGTAATTAGAATGATTGTTTGTGATCTTTATTGTGCATCATTCATAACCTGCAATTTAGTGATGTTAGCTACCATCAAATCCACCCTCAGCTCATAATGGAACAAAACACCACCAAGTTCAGAGCCACCTCCTTAAGTACATTGCAGTCCATATGGTTCCCATGAACTCATTTTCAGAAGTAGATCCCTGGGACTTTTTTCTAATCCCTCTAGATCTGCAGGGTCTGCTTCCTGCTGAGCATCAGAGCCACATGCAAGGCTCTACTGACATGTGAGAACAAGAACGGTACTTGCACAGGAGATGCCTTGCTTGGGAATTAGACCCTGGTGTCTACATGGAAAGCAAGAAATCTACCACTGAGCTACTGCGGCCCCCAAACCTTGAGCATGGTTTGCACCTTAGGAGTAAAGTGTCTCCATTAGGTTGAGCTGCCAAATCGTTACTCCAAATGCTGACACTACTGACCATGTTTCAAAGACAATGCCTTTGGTATTGAAATTAGTTGAATGGAAAAATAAAACATGAAAAGATTTTTGCTGAAATAATAAATTCTCTGATCCAAGTTTTGTCATACAGGTTCAATCTTAAAAGCAGTACCTCTTTCAAAGTTGTGTCAATTTACCAAGTGATGCAAAATAGTACAGTTTTGTAAGATAGCAGGATGGGATTTAGAGCCCCACTGTCATCCTCACTTCTGTTCCCGAGAGGGCCCAGGTTGGCATTCTTGCATTCAGCCAGTCTTTTCACCTGCTCTGTGTTCCATTCTGGGCGAGTTCAGAGGTGGGACCACCAAATCTTTGATGTTATTGGTTGCCTTGGGATGACCTTGCTCATTTTTTTCTGACTGTCTTCATCCGTCTTAGGACCTTGCAACCTTGGTAATGCCATCCAACTTGATACCTTCACAGGAAAGTATGTACCTGACTGACTGACTGATGTAGTCTTTTACGTAGTCCTTTTTAAAGCCCAATAAACACCCAAGATAAAGTGCCATCGCAGGTCACTTCACAGTTGCTGAGTTCACAGGGTAGCCTGGCCTCTCAATAGGTGGGCTGTGGGCGTCACTGTTGGCATCTGCTTGAAGGCTGTGAGAGACCCAGGATCTCAGCTCTACCCCACATGATCTGAGGCAGAGTTTGTGTATCTGTAAGATCCCCAGGGGATGACTATGTACATTAGGGTTTGAGGAGCACTGGTTTAGAGCAGAGATTAGCAAGCTATATCCCAGGGCCCATTGACTGCTTTTGCAAAGAGAGCTATAACATACTTCTAGTCTCTTCCACCAGTGGTTACTCCTCCACTGAAAGCTGTTTGCTTCTGTAGGGCTTAAGTAAACAACCCACTCATCGTAAGCAACCATTCATAACGGGCAGGGTAGGACTGCCCCTTGGGGCTTCTGAGACCGAAAATCTGTATGGGAGCAGGTGGCTCTGTCCTCTCAGAGTTGGGTGGTTTGGACGATCAATCTTTTGGTTAGCAGCCAACTGCATAGCCCACTGTGTCACACACATGAGTAGGCTTGACTTGGACCTAGAGTGGTGCTATGAGTTGTAATTAACTCAATGCAATGAGTTTGGTATTTGGTTTATAGTGAATTAGACTGTACATTATGCATTGACCCCCAAATGAAATGCGTCATAAACTGATAGTTACATCGTTCTGTGCTTATCTTACTTTCACATCCCTCTTTCTTGACTTTTTTGGGATACTTCTGCCATTCCTTGCGATCTTGGTAATGCCATCCAATTTGCTACCTTGCCTCCCACTCAGTTCCCACTCTATTGTCTCTCTTCACCTAGTGTTCTGGTTGGTTCTGACCCACAGTGATCCTACGCAGAGTAGAAGGAAACACTGCATGGCCCTGCGCCACACTGGCCGTTCTCATCCTGGGCCCGCCGTCTCTTCACTTAGCTGTCCTTCGTTGTGCTCAGACTCAATGAGTCAAGACCGACTCCTCGTGATCCTCATAGCGATCCTATAGCACAGAGTGGAACTGCCCCTGTGTGTTTCTGAAACTGCA
Source organism: Echinops telfairi (assembly GCF_000313985.2). Taxonomy (NCBI): domain Eukaryota; kingdom Metazoa; phylum Chordata; class Mammalia; order Afrosoricida; family Tenrecidae; genus Echinops; species Echinops telfairi. The sequence goes on from NW_022103928.1 coordinate 12,636,740, forward strand.
ACTACTCTAACCAGAGTGGAAAATCCCATCTTTCTCTCACAGAGCAGCAGGTGGTTTTGAACAGCTAACCTTGTGGTTAGCAGCCCAATGCGTAACCACTATGCCACACTAATTGGGGGTCAGCCCAATTGCTTCCCTGTACCCCTGGCATTGAAGTTTCTTTCAGGAATGGTCACAACTCCCAGTGACAATGGCCAGTCATCGGCCTCCAGGGGCTTTCTCTTGGATCTCCTGAAAAAGACTGCCTGACTCAGGGAATATGAGCAAAGCTGATGTGACCTAGAAGCCCGTGTCCTCTGGCACTTGAGTAGCACTGAGGTGGAGACTTCCCTACGCATAGGGCTTTGTGCCTGAAGCCTTGGCTCTCTGGTGGGGTCCCTGGACCAGCAGTATCATCTGGAAACTTAGTACAAGTTCTAAGTTCTCGCACACACCCCTTAAACCTATAGGGAGAGGCATATCAGTCTGTGTTTTAACAAGCCTTTCAGGGAATCCCTCCTGAATCTGGGAGCCAACGTGTTCCTTTTTATTCCACCCTAAAGTTTGAGTTGATTTTCTCTTGTTGTTGTCAGCAAGTACTGTGTAGCAGACCTTATGTGTATTCTACTTACCAAACTGCCCAGTTTACTCTGGTCATTCTTTCATAGGTGACCCTGCCTCACCCCTTTGAGCACTGCTTTTCATTTCTTTACCCTTAGACGTTCCACTTCCTGTGTTGTAAGATATTTATTCCCCTTGTATCTCAAAGCCTCTCCCCGAAAATGGAAGGTAGAATGACTTTTCTACCCAAACGAGACTTAAGAATAATGTTTTAGTTAATAGTGTTCATCAAGGGGGCTGGAAATGCATTTTTCTGAGAATGAACTCCCACACGGTGAATTTATTTCTCTTCTCTCCAATAAGTACAGCAAGAAGTTGTGCGTTTTCAAGTGACTTCCTATAAACTTTATGAAATTACTTCATCTGGAGTTCAGTCATTGAAGTAAATCTAATTCATTTTTTGCCCCTATTAAGTTACCATCAGCTGCTGCTTTCCCCAAGAGATGTCCTTCCCATTGCTGTTCTCCAGGCTTTTAGCCCCTCTTGCTCTCTAAGTGGCTTGCTGTTATCCAGTCTCTGGTCTAGTCCTGTTGCAAAGAACAACCTTCGTTTGTTCCCTGGGATATTTTACTACTGGGGGACAAGGGAAGTGGTCAGGCCTTTCAGTAGTTGAGAAATGTTGTGATAACCTTGTTTCAAGATGGAGAAGTTGAATCAACTTTATTACTTGGTCAGGAATGTTGGTATGTGATGGTATAGGACATAAGATATTTGCCAAGTGTTTCTTTAGCATCTATAGAGGAATGAGAATTCACTGTATTTTAGGAATGCATTTAAAGCTATTATAGTCGTTCTTTCTAAAAGACCCTTATACGGATTACTCTGGTCATAGAACCGCTGTGTGATTCTGCCAACCAAACACGTTTTGATGTCACCTGCCATTTCCAAATGCTTTTAAAAAACCATCGTTTCGATATGGAGAGCTCCTGAGTGTTTCTTCAGCCTCGGAAGCTGTACCACTTTGTGGGGCATGACTGTCTCCCTTACGAGGGAAGGCCACAGAAGCTGCAGGACAGAAGCCCGTTTCCTCCATGACGTTAGTTCCCACCCCCCTCATCGTAGCCTCCCGGAGTGGGGTTATTGCCTGTATGAGGGTTAGGTGCTAAAGAAAGTGCATAAGGCAAAAATATTTATAAATCAAATGACCGTTGAAAATCCCCAAGCTACCCGTGCATTTTAGTACCTTTAAGCACTGGGATTGGAGTCTTTGGGTGGTGTACAAGGTTAACACACTCGGCCTTAGGTTGAAGATTTGAAGCCACGCAGAGGGGCCTTGAAGGAACTCCACTCGCGGCCATCACGCCATTGCTGACTCAGAGCGAGTCCTTATGAGTCACCAAGACAGTCACTGTCTACAGGAGTGAGAAGTCCAGTCTCTCCAGGGGAGTTTCCAGTGGTTTCAAACAGCTGACCATGCAGATCGCAGCCCCACATGAAAACCTGGTCCACCCATGTGACTGCCTTAATACTTTGTGATACTCCTATTTATCGCAATATAAATGAAAGTTAAAAAACAAACCCAAACCCTGCGGAGCACAGCTCCATCTTGACCCAGCTCGGGGCACCAGGATTGGACTGGCACTGAGCGGAGCTCTTGGTTCGTTTGCTTGATGCACACGGAGCACCGGTAGTGGGATGAGGTGCTGACCCGATGAGCCGTGGAAACTCAGAGACTGGCTTTGAGTGGAATGAGGTCATTACTGGCTTTTGTTCACGTTTGTGCTTTCTTATTCACGTGCTTGTTCCGTTCCTATGTGATTGGATTTAGGTCCATTAGAATCATGGATGGCGTAACTTCAGTGGAGAAGGAACACAAACATGCTAATGAAAGCATGACGCGAGCAGTAAGAGACCAGGGGCCAAAAGGCCGCTGCAGTGTGTTCTCGTGGTGCGTGTTACGTAGCCAGAGAGAATGCGTAAGAGCTAGCCCTTCAGGGACAGGGAGACAGACCTCAGTCAAGTCTGGCTTGGCCAGTTCCTTGCTGTCTGGTTTGGAGCAAGTTGACTGACTTCTGTGAACCTTGCGTATGTGATATGGGAAGTGGCAGGAGTAACTTGTGCTATTAAGTGAAATACAGCCTGGAGTGCTCAGCACGTCTAGCCCTCAGCATGAAGTAGCCATGATACGGTACCTGTTGTAGGTTTGTGCTGTGGAATCCTTGAAGTAAGATGCATAAGCATTGGGCTGCTAACTACAAGATTGGTAGTTCAAAGCCATCAGCCTCTGTGAGGGAGAAAGACAAGACTGTCTGCTCTTGGGAAGACTGACAGTTCGGGAAGCCCTGTAGCAGGTGGCTCTGGAGTCAGAATGGATTCGCCGATGACTCTGGGTTTGGTTCTTGGCAATAGTCAATCAGTATATAAGTGGTAGCTGCTATGACTGAGTTCGTTTTACTCATTCACCCCTCATGTCTTTAATTCACCAAGGTCGCTCTGCACGCTGCACTGCAGTTCCTGACAACATGTAACCAACACAGTGGAGACTCTTCTTATTCCCAAGGAGCTCAGCATGCAGGAGACCAAAAGGCATTCATAAACTATCTCACTAGTATGCTAATTACAGGCTATGATGGCAAGGAGTGCTGGGGAGGAAAAGATGAATGGCACTAGAGTTTGCATCCCCCAAATAAGGGGGAGAGTAGTTAGAGATAATTCATAAGGACTTAATCATCAGGTCTATTAAGGAGACAAACCTGGCCCCTCTCTTATGTGAATGTGGTCCTGACTCATGGCATCTCAGATTCAACATTTAAAATAATGATACGTTTAAAATTTTTGTGTATATATTAGTTACATGTATACCTTGAATTTCACGGAAGTTTCATTGGAAGTTTAGGGAATGAGAATGCTTCCTGAAACCTTGTGGTCTCCAGAGAGCTTTCCTGCATCGTGCCCTGATACAGTTGTCCTTCCAGATAATATCTCAGATTTATAACTTCTCGCCTTTCAAAACGAAAAAAAAATATATCAATTATGAGGTGGTCTAGATGATAGAAATGCTTGTGCAATTTCATAGTTGGTGATGAAACACGAGTGCTTCGTGCTCACCAGATTATTGGATTTAAAGGTTTGTGACCGCTAAGCAGGACTCATCATTGAAGACAGCAGCAAAAATGACAGGGACTTGACCAAGTTGCAGGATTTCATCCAAGATCGTACCCGCTGCCTGCTGGAGGTCACCCGCAGGCGTGTTTCTGAATTGTGGACGATTCACCTCAAAACGTCTAAGCTGCATGGATTTTGTTACTTGGCCTGGAACAAAAATGACAGGTGGGGAATATCAAGTAGTTTTGTCACTCAGTGAGGGGTAGGGCTTAGTGGTGCAAAGCCTAAAGTTTCTATGCTATTAGTACAATGAAGAGAAATAACTTATTTTCTTACAAATAAAGATGTTGATTGATGATCACTTAATGAATGCCTTGTTTAAATTACCTAGGATTTATACAGTTTTCACTTTTGATTTGGTTAATCCAAAGTAAGCAGCAGACGTAACTGAATCATGTCAGGCCAGGCATTTCCAGCCCATGACTCGGGTTGTTGCCTTTGACTCAGAGTTGTCTGCTCAGTGATTGTTTATCTATGACTCGTGTCATGTAATTATAGGACACTAATGTAAGAGATCTTGCCATGAAGACGCCGAGGTTTGTGTTTTTATTCACTGTTATGCCTTGCTGTTATCATGGGTGGATAATTCCAAAGTTGGAAGACTGTTGTCAGGAGAGGTCAGGCCCTGGAGAATGACATCATGCTTATTGACGTGGAGGGTCAGCAAAAAAGAGGAAGCCACACGCAGGCTGCAACAATGGGCTCAGGCCTGAGAATGAGTGTGTGGACAGGGCAGGACCATACAGTGTTTTATTCTGTTGACATGGGGTCTCCATGCGTCGGGACTCACTGGCTTGCACCTACAACAGCAACAACAACAGCAGCAACAGAAGTATCTTTTGTGTGTGTTGAAAAGTAAGGAGATCAGTTTGAAAACTAAGGCACGCTTTCCTCAAGCCGTGGTAGTTTCCCTTGCCTGTAGGCAAAGGACAGTTGGACATTGCATAAGGACGACCAAAGAAGAATCAATGCATTTGAACTGTAGTGTTGGCAAAGAATATGGCAAGTTCAATGGACACCAAGAGAGCAAACAAATCTGTTTGGCAGCAAGGATGGCAAGATGTCCTCTTACATACTTTGGACATGTCGGGGGAGCTGAGTCCCTGGAGAAAGACGTCATGCTTGGTAAAATAGAGGAACGGGTTAAAGGGAGGAGGGCCTTCAGTGAGATGGATGGACACCGCGGCTGCACATGCGCTCCAGCGCAGGAACAGTTGTGAGGGAGGCTCAGGACGCCAGCAGTGCCTCGTTCTGTGGTGCACAGGGGCGCTGTTGGTGGGACTAACTCAGTAGCCCCAGACAAGGACAACAGCAGTAGCTTTTTAAAGAAAAGAGCAGAGGCGGCTTGATAAGTGAAGTCAAGTGAAGAGTCCTTTTTATATGCACTTAAGACAAATGACTTTCACTAATGAGAGTTCACCCTGTTATTGCTGCCGTTGGCAAGCGCTGGGGGGATTCAGGACTGCAGTGCTTGATACTCAGGAAATATTTGTAGAACACAGCCGTATGTCTTTCCCAAAAGAAATCCCATTTTTAAATGAAGTTGGATCAAAACTTAAGTAGCTAAATTGTTCTCACCTCAAAGTAAAATGCCTAATATTATTAACTTTTTATGATTTGTAGTTTTAGTGAAAAAATCCTAACCATGAACTGATAGCTTGCTGCAGAAGCAAGCATTTTAATGGTGTCTAACACATATCCTTTAATATTCATTCTTTTCATATTTCTAAATTAATTTTTGTTCCTTTAAAAAAAAATCACAAAATTTGAGAAATGAGTGTCTGTGAAATCTGTTGCATTTCCTCAGTAAGTCTGTTTCGTAATTTAATGCGGGCTCGTTGTAGAGGACTGGAGTAGTATAGAAAAGCAGTAAGAATAAAGTCAAAACCTCTACAACTCTGCTTCTCAGAGGTAACTATTATTAACATTGGGCAGATTTGCTCTCAGTGTTTGTTTTTTCCTTTCTTTCACTATAAATACATGTCTGTTGTAAGTTAAAATGGCAATCACTTTTCCCCTCCTCCCACACCCCTCCTTCTTTTATATCCAGTCTGCGAGACAGAGACAGAGTGCTGTGGCCAGTTATGGGATAAATGGTGCCTGTTCCACTGCTTCCCCTAGGCGGCTTCCCTGTAGTATGGGAGAAGGGTCAAGTGTAAGGTGACCAGATGTCCCACTTTTGGCGGACCGTCCCGAGTTTTAACAATTTTTCCTGCGTCCCACGGCGTTTTTAAAAAGTCCCGATTTTTGGAAGGAATGCACGACAAACTAGGGTATATGGTTTTCGGCTGCCATGTGGCTCTTTCACCAGGACATGAGTTTTATCAACGGTGTCCCGCTTTTTTCCTGCTTTACCAATGGTAAAATCTGGTCACCTTAGTCTGATGTTGTTTGTTGTATGTCACTGGACCGGCCAGTTCGGACACTTGCCTTTGGAAAGTAGAGTGAAGAAAGCCAGTGCGATTTCCTGACTTCTTTCCATCGCGTTGGATGAAGAAGCCCTCAGTGGGGTCATCCTGTCTTTCTAGGATGTGCAAGCTCCAATCTCAGTTGATAACAATGATCCCCTGGTCCTGCCTTCCCTTTCTGGCACATTCATTTCCCCCGGTGACTCTGTGGTAGCCTCGTCATGGTGGCTGCTAGACTTTAGGTTTTCCTGGCCAAATGCCATTTTAATGGCATCTTCATAATATACCACCCTGGCACTTGTTATAATTCCTGCCCTAGTGAAGATTGGTGGTTCAGACCCACTCGCTGGTCCACAGAACAAAGACCAGGAGACCTGCTTCCATAACGATTCCCGGCCTTGGAAGGCCGCATGCGACAGTTTTACTCTTCCCTATCAATCTGCTCTGTTTCAGAATGGACTCACTGGAAATGTTTCTTTGGTATTGCTCAAGTAATTCCTGTTCTTAGAAAATAGCCACAAACAACAAACCTCCAAATAAAAGCTACTCTGATCCTAACACCCAGAGGTGGCCACCGTTAGCGATCCCTGCAAAATCCAGCACCTGTGTGTGGTGGACCCCTCTCAGAAAAGGAACGCTCAGCTAGTTTCCTCCCATAAAACCACACCAAACCCTCTGCTATAAAGTCAATTCCAACTCAGCGACCCGATATGATAGGATAGTTTGTCACATAGGATTTCTGAGGCTAATCTTTACGACAGCAAACAGCCTCATCTTTCTCCCTGAGATCAGCGGGTTTAAACCACCAGAGTTGATGTTAGTAGTTGAACAATGAACGCACTATGCCTTATCCACTAACAGAGTGCAGCAAAGGTGGAAAACGTGCAAGTTTCAGAAAACTTGCAGCTCTCGTAGGTTTTGAAGTATGTTCTCCTGAACAGACTATTCTCAGGCAGCAGTGGTTTGCGCCCAGCCTTCCCTTTTGCACCCCCAGCCACCCTCCCCGCCCAGGGCCTCTCGTAACTCAGCAGAGAGCGCAGACAAGGGGGCTTCAAGACGTTCACAGGAAAATGGAGTGAGAAGAGAATGGAGTTTTCCCACAGCTGAGCTTAGAAGGTGCCCTCCCCCCTTTCTTTCTGGTGCTCTTGATGTATGGGGCAAGCAAGATGGCAGTGGGCAGACTTCGACCAGCATTGCAGTGGCGTTGTAGAGACCAGCATTCCACGAGGTTTAAAATAAGAAGGCTCAGCAGAGCAGGAAACTGAAGTGGGGGCCAGAGCATACGAAACTTGTGTGCACTACGCTGACTAACTGGGCCGGAGAAATTATGTGAAATGTGAAGAATTCATTTACGCTTTCCTCCTCAAACCATGCCATTAGTTTTGCTGTAGTTTAGTTTAGTGTGTTCAGTTTAAGTGCATTCCGCTTCCTGAATTCCCTTCCAGAATTGTGTGTGGGCCATACACTTGATCTCATTGGGTGAGCCAAAAAGTTTGAATTCAGAAACTAACTCCCTGGGTACCACGCTCATTTCTTTCTCAGTATTTTCAGCTAAGAATGCCTTACTGTGTGAATGTCTTACTATAGCAAAGGGTGAATAAAGGGTAAGTTTCACTTCAACCACCGTGTACGTGAATCTCCAAGGCCTTGTGTCCAGTGAGATTCTCCTTTGCCGTTCCTGGAACCCTTCCTATGGGGACCCCAGTGATCACAGAGCTTGCCCTGACCCTAACCTTGCTTCTGAACGCCTATTGGTCTTATGATACAGTCCAAAAGGCTTAAAGATGACTTAGAAGACTCTCCGAGATCTAGCCCCTGCCCAGTTCTTTAGATCTCCTCAAGCCTATTTTTATGTCTTTAGTTTAATTTGTTCAATGATTACCGTTCTCATCCTCAGAATGTTGCCTCGGTACTTGTTTTTGCCTTCTGTGTAGTTTCTTCGACTTGGTTTTCAGATCTCTGCATAAAGGATATGCAGGGAAGGAGTCTGTGAACTCCTCAGAGTTGAAAACACGGGTATTTTCCTTGATGGGCCTTCTCAAATTGTACTTGTTTAATTATGTAGCCACATTGGTAATTCTGTGTTCAATTCTGTGCCTATTTATTACTTCATAACAAACCGTCCAAAATGCAGCCGTGGAACTATTTCGTTTTCTCTCTCATGAGCTGTGGACTCAGTGGGAGGATCAGTTGACGGGTCCTTGTTTGAGACCTTCAGTGGTGGCAGGAGCTGCCTCCTTCATCTGAAGACAGAACTGGATTGGACATCCCGCTGGCTTCCTTCCACATCTGTCACCTGGTTGGTCCTTGGTCTTTCTCCCCAGATCTCAGTTTGTCAGGACAGCGTGAGAGGGCCTTTACCCAGCATAGTGGCCTTAGGACAGTCACTGCATTTATAGGATTGGCCCTGTATTACTTCTGCCATATTTGATTGGTCAGAAAAGTCACTTGCCAAGGGGAATGAAGAAGTGGATTCAACTTTTTAATTGGGAAATTGCAAAGTTACGTTGCGAAAGCACGTGTGATGGGAGATATTGCTGTGATCATTTTTTAAAACTGCCTAATTTTCTTTGCTAGACCTGCATCATCAAGTTAACACCGACTCACAGAGACCCTGTAGAACAGAATTGCATTGCCCCATAGTGTTTCCTGGACTATAAACCTTTACGGAAACAGACGACCTTATCTCTCCCACAGAACAGCTAGTGGTTTCAAACCACTGGCCTTCGGGGAAGCAGCCCAGTAGTGATTTCCTCTGAGATCTGTTTTCCCCAAAGAGGCTACTGAGAGGCATGCCTTCTATTCTTGGGGAAGTTAGCTCAATGTGAGGCCTTGTTGCTTGATTGGGAAGCACTTAGACTTGCTTACAAGTTAGCCTGGGTTGGAGTTCCAGCTCCCTCTTAGCTTTGTGACCTTGTTCAGTGAGCTAATTCCTCTAAGCCTCATTTTCCCCCCTTTCAGTAAAATAAGGGTATTAATATGCATATCCCCACAGGGTTGCTATGAATATTAAATGGTTGTGTAAGACATACAGCTCTTAGCACATTATACTGTTAGTGATTGCTGGTTTCCAGAGGCTCTGGGTTTTTATGTCACACTGCTACAGTTCTCAACTCATAAGTGTTCGCTGAGTGTGAGCAAGCAGTTCATGATTTCCGAGTGTTCCCCTTAAAGATGTTGCACCGTCATACTGAACCAGTATTGGGAAAATTTCAGCTTACGTCTCCAGTATTACTCCTCTCCCAAAGCCCTGATGGAAAAATCTATCCTCCAAGCCAGGCTTTCCTATCTCTTGTATTTTCTGTGCTACAGGAAGACAGTGGAGGGGCTTTTCTCCCCCCTTCACCCTTCAGAGCCACTCTCTCTCACGCTTAAGCAGGTAGGTGCTCTGGTCAAACCCTTTGGTCTTGTAAGAAAATTGTGAGGAAGTGGTTTCAGTAGTTGCAAGCTAGAGAAATACAGCAGAGCATTTATTTTGATTTCCAAAGAAAAAAGATTTGTCCAGTATTTTAAAAACGTGGATTTCATAAGATGGTCATGATACAGTTACGTGTACGATCAGCCTCAAGAGGAAGCGGAAGGTGGGGGGAACCTTCAGAGATCAGACCGATGGCTCGGCGGGCCACAGGTCATTCATTAGTAAGAAGGGACCTGGCCCCCCCTGACACCCTACCAGGGTGAAAGTTCCCATTTCTCAACTCTCAAAAGCAAATGGAGTGCTCCCACATTTCAGAATCCTGGCTTGTGTCTAAATGTTATAAAGGACTAGATTTAATATACTTTTTTGCTCACCAGAAAAAGACAGTTAAGGATTTAGGTTAGAAAGGAAACTCTCTGCTGTCTCCCATTTGTAAGCAATAAAGCATGTTATATCCTTTTATATTGGATGCTCACGGCTGGATGATATTTCATACTGTACTGTCCATAAATTCCCTGACTGTAATCAATCCATTTCATCTTTATCGTACTTGCTTGCGCCATGGCTGAGCACTCGCCACTCACCAAAACCTTCCAGGAGATCTGAAAGGATCTAAAAGGGAAAGAAATAATTTTTTTTTTTAGAAAAAAGAAGAAAGGAGGACAAGATACCGGTTTTGCCACCTAGAAATCAATAACTGCACACCCCAGGGCCGTTCCATCTTGCCAGATGCCATCTTGATCGTGCTACTGCCTTTCCATGTTCATAATGGCAGAGCATCAGATTAAGCGTCCCTCGCCAGAGAGGGGCATAAATTGAGAATTTTATCTTTGCTGCCTAAGAGCTACAAAACCGGTTAGAAACATAGAGGAAGTAAACCCATGCTCTAGAAATCCCTTCAGTTTGCCTGGTAAGTTAAGGTAATATCCATTTATTAAATGTTTTTTTTAAGTGGATATTAAAAGAAAAAACAAACAATAATTCAAATGCCCTTTTGGAAACAAAGTACTTACACCAAGAAAGAACCTAAGGGCTGTGCTTCTTAAATGTACTGGTTGCTAAGACACCCGCTGGCTGGGTTCCAGTCCTTGCTCTGAGTAGAGTGAACTGTGTCCCAGTAGGTCTGATTTCTGGCTCGGGAGCACCTGGAGGGCTTGGTTGAATGCAGATCACCGGGTGCCAGTCCAGCTCCTTTCCCTTAGTGGTCATTGCTCACCGGGCAATAATGTAGGAGGTGGTGACAGTGAGTTGGTAGTCTAGATTCCAGGATTACGTGTACAAGGATTTCACTAGAGTTAAGCCTATGAGTAAAAAGAGGAGGGCTGCCTGGAGATGCCCAGAGAACCGTCAGACTTCAGGACAGGACTGACCTAAGTGAAGGCAGGGAAAGCAAAAGGGAAGGACGCTGGGGGAGGAAGCAGCCGACATGCACGGTCATCTACAGCAGATTTGGCAGGGCTGTCAGGGGAGCCTGCAATGGTGCCGTCTGTTAGAGACGTCCCCTGTCTCCCAGAGAATGGACTGCCGAGTCTTTCCGCCCTAGTCATTGGTGGGAAAGACCTCCCTGAGGAGGGGATGCTGGACCGTGGACTGGAATGGTGTCAAGGCCCGAGCTTTTCCTAGTCTGGAGTTAAGTGGAAACACCTGGGCAGGTCAGAGTTTTCAGGAGCAGAATGAATGGGAAAAGCTGCCGGAGATGAGGATTGGGCTGGGACTGCTGTGAAAGACCTTGTAGGCCAGTTCTCCCTGGCAGCAGATCCCGTCAAATTGACTCAGACTTGTGGCTGCGTGTCGGACAGCAGAGCCACATGCTACCCAGACCTCCGGCCTCCTCCGGCCTCTCGTCAGTTGTTACGGCTATTGTGCCCATCCCTTCCACCGAGGGTCGCCCTTGCCCTCCCTGCACGCTCTACTTCATCAAACATCACTGACATGCTGAGAAACGCAAGCATGTCAGAAATACTCTGTTGTGATCCATAAAGCTTTCTTTGCCAGATATTCAGAACTATATCACCAGGGCTTTCTTCTTAGTCTGGGTCAATCGGAATCCTCTCCACCATGAATACTGGCATTTGAAACATGACGGGCAAACCTTCCAGCATCATGTAAGCCACCGAAGTATGACAAACTGCCTGACCACAGGGGGTAGACACCCAGTTAGGACATTTGAATTTTATTCCAAATCACATGGCTGCCACCCAAACCGTTTAAGCAGGAGAACGATGGAATTCAGGCAACTATAGTATTTCCGTTACTGATGCTGCCGTGACAGAATTGTTTTCTCACACTTGAGGAGGTTGGGAGTCTTGAATGCAGAACGCGGTTTCTAACAGAGGCCTATTCTCCCGGTGGATTCGGAGGAAGGTCCTTATCTCCTCAGCTTCTGTTTCCTGGTTCCTTAAAGATCTCCATGCCTCTTGGCATCTCTCTTACCCATCTCTGACCCTCTTGCTTGTTTAATCTCTTTTGTATCTCCAAAGAGATTGACCCTGGATCCACCTTGTGCTAATCCTGCCGCATTAACACAACAAAGCCAACCCATTCCATGGGAATACAAGCACTGGCACCAGGTTAGGATTTACAACACGTGTTTGGGGGGACATAGTTCAATCTTTAATAGATTGAATAGAGGATACATTGTGGAAAGGGAGGCAACAAATTAAAAGGACTAGTTAGGAGACTAATTAGTATTGCCTGGTGGGTCAAAATTATCTGCTTTTGAATTACCTGCTTGTCCCCTGTTGGCACAATAGTTAAAGTGCTTGGCTGCTATCCGAACAGGGAAAGGATAGGGTAAGCTGGTTCCATAAAGATTGGGAACCCTATGAGACAGCGCTACTGTCTTACTGGGTTGCTATGAAACAGGTTTAATTGTATGGAAGGGGCTAGACTTTTTGGTTTTGATTATTCCTCTTTAAGGGAAATTAACCTCCCACTCTTTGGTTTCTTTTCCCATGTAATATATTTCAGGAAATCATCTTTTGTGACTCCCTCTTCAGAATAACCCTTTTTTTTTCGTAGCGTAAACCAGGAGTCCTCAAACTATGACCTGCGGGCCACATGTGGGCCCGCCAAGGACGTTTATCCGGCGCACTGGGTGTTTTTGCCTCGTTTGTTTTTTTACTTCAAAATAAGATATGTGCAGTGTGCATAGGAATTTGTTCATGGTTTTTTTAAAAACTATAGTCCGGCCCTTCAACGTGTCTGAGGGACAGTGAACTGGCCCCCTGTTTAAAAAGTTTGAGGACCCCTGGTGTAAACTGTACCCATCCTTTATACCCCATGTGATACATAGATTTTGTGTCAACTCGCCTGCACCCATACGAAGATAAGTGCGTAGTGGAGCTCCTTACTGGATGATGACCCCTTAGAGGTATGGCCCACTTACTATCCATAAAAGAGACCCTGTGAAGAACTGTCTTCCTCTTCTTCGTCTTCCTGCTGGCCTGGATCCCGTGTGAGAATGGGGCCGCTGGCTGGCGTCTTGGCCCTGGGGGCTGTCGCACCTCGGTCATGTCGCCTGCCGACATTGGATCCACCTGACTCTTCCTCCAGCTGAGGTCCTCCCACCTCCTACTTCGTCCTCTGCCTCCTGGCTCGCCTCTGGCTTCTCAGTTCCCCAGCACTGGGACCTGTGTGAGTTGGGAAGGGGCGCCAGCTTACTTTCGGAGCCCTGGACTTGAGTCAGAGCGAGCCTGCCACTCTGCAGTTGTATGAACTCACTTTTCTCGATAAAACATTCTTACTTACATCTACAGTGAACCCTCGTTTATCGCGGTTAATCGGTTCTAGACCCTACCGTGATAAATGAAATTCCACGAAGTAGGATTCCTTATTTGTAAATCAAATATTTTCGTAGTTAGAGCATAGAGGACATGAAAAAACACCCTTTAGTCACCATTACACTCGTATTACCCAATTTATTAAACGAAAAAGGGAAAATACAGTAAAATATTTTGGACGTTACAATTATCATTTATTATTTATTATATTATTTATGGCATCTAGTTTACAGTATTACATATTTCACATACAGTATTATTATACATAGTTCTTACAAATACTGTAATCAATAGCCTATGAAATGACTTAAGGGATGTACTCTACAGGTGGGTCGCCGTCTTTTTCCTCTGAAGGAGCGGGTGTAGGCAGTGGGTTTCTGGTACACGTTTAAGAAACATTGTGATTGGCAGTTGCCGACGTTGTCTCTTCATTTCAGTGAAAAGGTTTTTGTAGGGTTCCATTGCCCCATCGAGTGCATTCCGGAACCGTAATGCACGATTCATTTCTGGATCCCATTCTTCAATCGTGTCCTGAACTTCTTTGATTGTTCTTACGAAATGCGAGAGACACTCCATTGTGAGGCCAACTAACTCCTCATGATCCTCAGGAACCTCCGACTGCTCTTCCGTCTCCTCCTCACTTTCATACTTAGCTAGTTCCACCAAATTCTCATCATTTAAATGATCTGAAGACTCCAGCACCTCAAATACGTCATCGCGGTTCATATCCTTGAAACATTCTCCTTCCAGCATCTGGGCTAGTCTCACTGTGTTATCCACCGCCGAGTTTCTGACTTCTTCTAGGGTGAATTCTTCAGATTCCTGGACAATCCCAGGCCACAACTTCTTCCAGCTGGCCTTTGTCATCTCTACCTTCATGTCTTTTAAAGTGGCCTGGATGTTCTTCAGACAGGTCGCGATGGTATAATGACAGAGCATGCGCTGTTACACAAAAACCGCGATAGAGTGAAGCCGCAGAAGTCGAAGCGCGAAGTGGCGAGGGTTCACTGTACATGCCATATATATTTGCGTATAAAATGAGTTTTCCAGCACATTTTTAATGCAGTTTTTGTGGTAAAATCAGGTGCCTTGGCTGATAATCGAATCGGCTTATACTCAAGTAAATACGGTAAATGTCACTAGTTTTGTTTCTCTAGAAATCTAGCCTTGTCCACGCCCCTTTTCATTTTGTGCACGCAACTTCACATGTGAAGGTACAGTAGCTTCCATATGCCTTTCCCTCACATCCAAACCAACGAACATATGACCCTTCTCGCCAAGCTCATTTCTCTGGCTATCCTGTCTCCAAAATTACATATGATTGCTACGGGCAACATGGAGCCCTGACACCTGTGGAAGTGACATCTCTGGGAGAAACATTTAGAGGAAGACAACCCCAAACTAAACCACGTACTGTCAGGTTGACCCAACTCGTGAATGCCCGTGTGGCTCCTGTGTGCTCTGAAAGGTTTGCGTGGTTATTTGTGGTGGGTGGAGGGGAAGTCGATGACCAGCCATTTCTTCTGAGGCATGTGTGGCTTAGCTGCTGGGACCATTTACAGTTTCTCCTTTTGTGATCGATGCATGTCCCTGTCCCCCGGCACAGAAGTCCCGCCTGGAGGAAAAGTGAAAATAGGCGTTTCGATGAGGCGTTGGGTCCAGAGTCCCGTCACCCCGCGGCTCTCTGTTCTGTCTTGAGCGGGAGAGTCCTGAGGTGGGCTCTTGCTGTGTCATTCTGACTGGGTTTCTGCTCCCCACCAGGGGAGGACTCAATCCAAGGTGTCATGGTTGAAATTTCATTTGAAGAGATACATCTCTTGGAATTGGGGTGTCCCCAGTTCCAAAGGATGCAGATAGAAAAGGGCTATTCCCATGACAGGTGTGTGCATCAACATGTAAAATTTCACTTGTGCCTTTAGGAACTCTTTACCTTTTGTGATACCCTCTTTACACACACACACACACACACACACACACACACACACACACACACACGTGGGGAACTTTTGCTGACGGGGCTTATGCTTTAAGTAAAGCCCTGATTGCCCTGTCACTCAGAGCTCTGAGGAACTGGGAACTTCCAAGATTGATGCTTGACAAATAATTAGAAAAATGTCACTTTCAGTAACCATTTGAGCACTCTACAAAGGAGTAGGCACAGGACAGGCCTCTGCTGTCCAGTTCTTGAGGTGAAACGTCCAGGAAGGCAAATCACAGTGTATCATGGGAGAAAATTGCCTCAGAGGCACCTGGGCAGGGATGACCCTCAAGTCCTGAACAGTGAAGCCCGGTTGTCTGGACGTTTGCAGTGGTGTTTCCCTGGCCGTGTGCTACTGCTGCTATTTTAATACTTCCTAGAAGGTATTTCACTCTGTCAGTTGGTTACCTTGGAGGGATGTGTGCAGACAAATGGTGCGGCAGCTCCCTCCTCGAGCTTCTCCCAGGGCTGGCATTTTATTTCTCCACCCTGCATAGAGCTCTGTTGCCCTTGCGTAACCACTGGGTCCCTGCGCTGGGGTCTTCTCCATACAGGCCTGTCAGCCCCATCAGGACTCTTCTTTCCAACCTGATAAGTCCCCTTTAATTATAGCGAGGACAGCAATGTGAACGCATAGATATTTGCCTCTAGAAAAAATTAAAATTTGATGTATATGCTATTTTCCTTATTGAAAGAAAGACATTCAAATATTTCCAACAAAATTAATGGAGATAAAGAAATATTTAAAAACCTTTCTTACTAACGAATCCCTTTTTCGTAAAAGAATTTCAGAAAGAAAAGAGCTCTCCCTGTGTGTGCATCTATATGTAGATATAGAGATTATTCCCGGGGCCCACACACTGGTTTCTTGGATCAGATCTGAAGAATGTTGACAGTGGCCATCAGAACCTCTCCTCCTGAAGTCAGCCAGGTGGCAGTAGCAGTAACAATGAGGAAGTTGCTTTGATGGGAATGCTCTGTGTGTCCTTCAGTGTGCAAAATACTCTATGGAAGTTAAAATACTTGTTTTAAAAATCAGAACATCTCCAGTGGTGTGGTTAATCACATAAGCAGACCGTCTCACAGAGGGGTTCTAATTCTATCAACAGCGCCCCCCCCCCACCACCACCACCACCACCACTCCTGTCATGGAAGTTTAAAAGTGCAGTGGGCTCCACAGCACCACTCACAGTCACACATCAGGACTTGCTTTCAGTTCATTCACCTCCACTGTTGCTCATGAACTTGAGTGGACCCACACTGCCCATAGATGGTGTATGAACTGCTGACTCACAGACTTCTTAGCTCATGTTATCTGGTGCCAGGGGACTGTATCTCGCGTGACTGCCATACATCTTACCATCTGAACCAGGTAAACCCTTGCCCTAGAATGTTTCCCCTCACCTTTCCTGTTTTGCTGCCTTAAGTATCACTCTCTTCAGTAGATGATGTGAACTGGTGAGATATCCCAGACTCTCAAACTCATTGCCATCAAATCGATTCTGAGTCCCAGAAACCCTGCGGGTTTCTGAGGCTGTAACTCTTCAGAGGGGTGGAAAGCCCTGTCTTTTCCCACCGAGCAGCAAGGGTTCTTATTTGAGATGAGTTGTGCTCCTGGGGACATTGGGCTATGTATTGGAGACCTTTGTGGTGTTCCTAGTTTAGGGAGGGGGTGTTACTGTCATCATGTGGGGAGAGGCCAGTGCACAGGCAGGCCTTCCACAAAGAATTATCTAGTCCAAAATGACCTTAGGGCCCAGGTTGAGGAGCTCTACCTGTTGGAAGATGCCTTTCTTCTGATGCATCTCCTCCGTGCCTCTCACATACTGACACACTGTCCTCGAGTCAGTTCCAAATTACAGCAACCCCGTAGAACAAAGTAGAACTGCTCCATTGTGCTTCCGAGATAATGAGTCTTTATGGGAGCAGACAGCCTCATCTTTCTCCCAGAGAGCAGTTGGTGGATTTGAACACCCAATCCTGAAGTTAGCGGCCTAGCAGTTAACATACTGTGCTGCCAGGGCCCGTTCCTCCTGACACGCAGCAAAAGATTTTGCAATGGTGAGATTCATACACACCCCTCCTCAGGCTTCCACTGAACTGTATACTTCTATTAAAATTCTGTGGATCACAATGGATGGCACATAAACACACACACACACACACACACACACACACACACACACACACTTTCAGGGGGAAGAACAACAGAAACCAGAAAGAAGAGAGACACCAGTTGGTGTGAGATATGAAAATAATCTATAATCTATCAAGGGGCCACGCGGGTGTCGGGGGAGGATAGTGGGGAAAAAAAGAGGAGCTGATCCCAAGGGCTCAATAGAAAGTAAATGTCTAGAAAAGAATGATGGCAATTGTAACAAGAGTTGTAAGAGCTCCCATTAAACTGACCTTAAAAAAAAAAGAACTATATGGAAACCTAATTAGATTTTGTTTTGTTGCCAACATGCCACAGTTACTGAGATACATAATCTGCACTTAAGATTTCAAGCAGATTTATGGAGTTGGCCAAGGGAAATGAGAAATGAGTTGACTACAGTGTAGTTAGTGGTCAAACTCTGAAAATCCATGGAATATTACATTTATGCAAGACATGAGCACTATGCTAACAGTTGTGTCTTAGATTTTTGTTTTGTTTGGACCCTTGGAAGAGAAATGTAAAAATATTTTCTTAAAAGCCAATTAGAAGGGAAAACAGTCTCTTTGTTGTTGAATTTGAAGTCGTAGCCATATTTGACACATGTCTCAACCAGAAACTTCGTTAATGTCCTGGGTAAAGCAGTGAACAGAAGAGGTGGGCTAGAGGCCTGCTTCTCTAGCTCCGTACCTGTGAAGCATGAAACCCATCATTGACCTCACTCTACACTTCCCCTACCCATCTATAAAATAGACCAAACCCAAGCTCGCTGCCATGACATCCATTTTGACTTGTGATGACTCTATAGGACAGAGTAGAATTGCCCCTGTGTGTTCTAAGACTGTAATTTTTTACATACATAGAAAGCCTCTTCTTTCTCCTGATGAATGGCTGGTGGTTTCAAACAGCTGCCCTATATCACCAAATGGAAATTAGGATAAAACCTATTCCAGAGTGTAGTACTGGGATTGTGCAGAGAGAGAGCTTTGTACTGGGCCTGGCCCTATGAACACTTCTTGATCACGGTTCATGCCTTCATTTAATAAATATGTGTATGCAGTGACAGTGAGTCTAACACTGTTCTTGCCTCTGATGATACAGCAGCGAACTAGTTTACATTCTTCCTCGTTGCTCCAATGGTGATGATGATGTCAAAATAATGTATTTGGAGGTCCCGTTTTGGGCCAGCGCCACTGTGCGTTCTCTCATGGCTTCTCTTTCCGTGCTCGTAGCCGCCCTGTGGCACCAATGTTCTTAGATGCCCACCTTATATGTGCAGGACCTGAGGCTCTTAAGGGATAAGGCCATTTTTTACTGGCATACCTCAGAGATATTGCAGCCTCAGCTCCAGACCACAGCCACGATGCAAACGTGGTAATAAAGTGAGTCACATGAGGCTTTTGATTTCCCAATGTGTGTACAAAAAGTGTGAACTACTGTGAGAGTTATCAAACTGTGACACTGAGAACATGGCATCTGTTAGGAAAATGGCCCCGATAGGCTTGCACTGTGCAGGGTGACCACAACCTTGGAGTTTATTTAAAAGGAGAAAGTGTACGGTCTGCAACAAGCAGTAGAGTGAAACTCTCTAGAAGGAGGTATGCCTGTACTAAATGGTAGAGATGGCCTGTGGATGCCTGCTGAGAGGGGCTACATTGTGCCCCGAGCCACCACACGTGATGGGTATGTGGTAGGTGTGTTGCCAGTAGCAATAGTCTCTTCATCCAGGACCCACTTCAGAGTTTTGCTTGATCATACATATACGTGTATTCATGCATTATGTTCCAGTGCCTGGAGACAGATATATTGTTAGATTTTCTCTCCTGTGTATAATTTAATTGTTTTGATACTCTAGTTGGGTCCCTAGAGATGGATTTTCTGTTTATTTATGGGTGTTCAAAATCCCCAAGAAGGACCAACTTCTTAGTTTGGGACCTTCTGCCCCTGGTGGCAGTCCACAGCTGTGTACGTATAACTGGACAATCCTGCCCAACATGGATCAGCCATGGGCCCGCCACCTTGGAGCTGTCGGGAACCCCCATGTGGGTCTCCTCTGATCTTCTCGGACAGCTTCCTTTCTGTGTGTGCTTTGACCACACTCCCTCCTGTTCCCTCAGCCTCAGCTCCTCCGGTCCCTTGAGCCAGCTGGGCCCTTCTGCTGAACTTCCCCTCCTCTCAGTTCATTTCAGAACACGTCGTGTGTGAACCCTGTGGTCCACAGTCTTTATGTGACCAGCTTTCGAAACCGACACGCGCTTTGATGACAAAGCGTAAGTTTCAATTAACTTGTTGCAACTAAAAGATGGCTGTCAATTAGCTTATGTAGTACAACTGAATGCACTTCACAGTGCAGGAAACCTTACATAGAGAAACTTGAGTTTCCCCGTCCTGTCTCTCTAATGGGTGAGATGCTACAGCAATCTTCGTGCAGAATGTGATTCTGTAACGACCTGAGTACAGGCTGGTCCGCTGCCTTCGAGTCACTGGGACGGAGCTTACAGTTGAGTCAGACTCCTAAATCCAGCAGAAATCCATCCATCGATTAAGAACAAACCCAGAGACTGCTCACCCAGACCCCACCTTGGTTCTCATGTCATCTCAGCCTGGTGACACTGCAGGTGATTTACACTTCCTTTTTTCATATTATTTAATCTCCCCTCCCCCCTGAGGTGGGCATTTATTATTGTTAAAATCTGAACACTGTTAAGGCACGGAGGCAGAAGGAAAAGCTAGGATTTTTAACTTTCTCATCTGTGGCATTTAAAGTGCCATGGATTAAAACATTCAACAAAACCTTACCCCCAAATCCCATCTTGCATTGCTTCAAAATTGCAATAATAGTTATAGTCAGTTATAGTAAATTAAAGCACTCCAACTATCAAAACCTTAGTTTCATGAACTGTCAAATGAGAGTTTGGTGACCTTGTCTGGGTAATGATTGATCCTCGTAAGGAAAGCTTTGGTAGAATTGCAGTTGTTTTTTCCTGGCAGGATATAACCTTTAAAAAGTCACTTCCCATCTCTAAGGTCAATGCTTTCTCCCATAAAATGAAGTGACCAAAACTCGAGCAGGTTTAATGTGAAGAATGACTAAAATAAGGCAAATGAGCCAAAAGGCACAGAACATGGTATTCAGTAAATGGGAACCGTCACCTGTTGGTTTCGGGTTGATTCTGCCTCATGGCGAGCCCATGGGATAGCATGAATGCTTTTCAGTGGATTACTCTTGGTGTAATCTTTATGGCAACTGATCAGCGGGCCTTCCTTTTGCAGTGCCTTGTTAGTTCAGTGGTTGTGTGTTGGGCTGCTAACTGCAAGGTGAGCAGTTTGAAACCACCAGCTGCTCCTTAGGAGAAAGATGGAGCTTTCTACTCCTGTAAAGAGGTACAGTCTGTAAACTCGAAAGGACAGTTCAATCCCATCCTATAGGGTTGCTATGAGCTGGCCCCCATTCGATGGCAGTGAGTTTGGTTTGGGGTTTTGCACGGGTTCAAACCACAATCTTTAGATTCACAGTGTTGTTATTGTGAGGGGCCAAAGAGTTGGTTCCAACTCACAGCAGCACTATGCACAACAGAGCAAAACACTGCTTTTCTGTCCCGCTTGTCCCTGCTGTTGAGGTGCTATTATAATGGCAGGAGCTGCTGTAGCCACAATTTTGGATTCAGCACCTTGGAGAGGTAGCCTGGCACCACAGAGGAAAGGATGGAAGGGATGGGAGCCTCTGAGCGAATGCTGGGAGCAACATCCCATCCTGGACTCCTCTCTACTGGTCGTCTTTTGTGTGAAAAAAACAGCACTTATACCTTGAAGTCTCTGTGTTGATTTCTTTGTTCTAATTTGGACATGATATAATCTCCCTGCTTAGAGCTTGATGTAATCTCTTTCATTTTAGCATCATGGACTACTTCTTCTTTTTTTTTTTTTTTTTTCAGAAAACAAAAACAAAAACATTTTACTGTAAAGGTTCATGGGTAAAGATTTCCATTCAACAATCTATGCATTTTATTTTCATCCCATTCATTGCCATCACTGCAATATTTCATTACTGATTCTTCTGCCTTGCTTTAATTCTGTTTTCATTTCTCTTTCCCAATCCTTCTGAAATTTTCCCTTGGGTAAATGCTGCCCTATGATCTCCAAAAGTTGATTATTCTAGGACAGTGGTTCTCAACCTTCCTAATGCCATGACCCTTTAATACAGTTCCTCATATTTTGGTGATCCCCCCAACCATAAATTTTTTTTCATTGCTACTTCATACCTGTAATTTTGCTATTATTATGAACTGGTGACCCCTGTGAAAGGGTCATTCGACCCTCCAAAGGAGTCATGACCCACAGGTTGAGAACCAATGTTCTAAGGTGTGTGCACCTCCCGGCTATTCTGATTTCCCAGAGAGACCTATTTTGGGGCTGCACATTGAGCCACAGGAATGGATTCCGTTCCAGACAGGAAGGACTAGACTCGATCCTCTCCGGAAGCCTGGCCTTTTTTTTAATTCTTCTGGTCTCAGGGTTGTGGAGAGATCACTTCTTGGCCTTTTGGCTAAGATCAAGTGTAGTATCAGAGTTGTGGAGACCGATGCTTCCCTGGCTCATTAGTCCCTGGGACTAATTGTTTGGGACATTTCAATAATTTTGTTCTTTCCTAGTAACTTTCTCTTTCATTATAACACAATAAAGGCAAGCTAATCAAAATATTTAACTTGACCATTGGGAAAATCATCAGACGTCTTCATAGCAATGTAAGGACTACTCATCCTTAACATGAATTTTAGGCTTCTTTTCAAGATGAATTGTTTTCTAGAAAGGAGTGACTGACCTGTGAAATGGATTTGTTTCCTATAGACCATCAGCATATGGGTTCCCAATCCAATTGCCTATCTTGTGGTTGATACCACTTTCTTGCCACCTGATATGTCTGACTTTCTATTCTGCTGTTTAGTGTGGGGTTTTGTAAGGTGGTGCTAGACATCCTTAAAGCTCTTGTCGTGTTTCCTTCAAACTGATGATTGTAGCATGGATCTGGTGGGCTCCTCATATGCATTTAGAAAATTTTGTTCTAAGAATACAAAGAATGTTCTTTTATTTTTCCCCATTCCTAAAATATTCTGTCTAGTAGGTCATTTTAGTTTGCATAGTAGAAAAAAAAGTAAAAATGTGGTATCTAATTGATAATAAAACACATACACAAAACAGCTGCCCTTTAAATGCTTCACTGGCCACCAAGATCAGGTGCAGGCTAAATTAAGAGCATTTGGGTAATTGCCCAAATTAGAACAAATTAGAATAAATTAGGTTTGACTGATCACAAAACAATTTAAATAAATTTTTTAAAGTCATTTCCTCTTTCTGGTCTACCTTGTACTGGGTCTCAGAAGGATCCACCGTAGGATTTTTCTTGCTGGAAAAGTTCCCTAAGCACAAATTAGCAGACCAATACCAAGACTGATATTTTCTTGTGTCCTGTTTGTTTGTTTGTTCATCTTTAAATTGTAGCTCTCAAAAGAGCACACAACAGACTGGACTGTTTAAAGACATTTAGAAGGGCAGCATGCTGAGAATGTTGTAATATGCACCAAACTTTACATGCTAGACTTGGGGAATCATATCTGAGTTTCTGATTTCCGGGGCCGTTGGGTTATTTCTTTGCCTTTCAGAACTTTGTCCTTGTGTATGTGTGTGTGGTAAAGACCACTGTGATTCAGCAGTAAACACAGGGCCCTCGATGCCAGTGAGCACAGTCAGGAGAAGCAAGGCCAGTCACAGGACATGTCCTGCCTGAGACCAGCAATGGGTCTGATGTGCAGTGCTGTCCCCTGCCATCACTGAGAGGTGGACTTCCTCACTTGCCACAGAAAGAAGTGATTGTTAGTATCTATTTCTTAAGATTGTTTTGGGGTTGAAATAAGTATCTGAGTAACACTGCCGTATCAGAACCAGCTCGACAGCAACCTGTGGGTTTTTGGTTATTGTTGCTATATAGCAAAATCTAGTGGCTTAAAACAATAACCATTTTATTTTCTTATGATTTTTCTAACAGGGCTGGAGTAAGCTGGGCTGTCCTTCCCCGTGTTCTTGTTGGTGTGGCCCCAGCATTTGGCTGGCAGGTGGACTTGTGGCTGGACTCACATATCCATATTGTTTTCAGACAGACCTCTGCCGCCTCTGAGTTATCATGTCACTTGGTCCCTTTATGTGGCCTTTTCTGTAGAGTAGCCAGATACCTTATATGCTACGTCAGAGCTTTGGAGCCTTTTAAGGCATAGGTCCAAGCAGCATCTCTCCTCCCACAGTGTAATGGTTAGAGCAAGTCAGAGGTCTAGCCAAGATTCAAGGGGAAAGGACTATACTAGGAGATTAAGGATGCTAGATTTTGGTTTATTGGGGGACATGAGTGTTACGTGACCACAGGCACATACCGTATATACTCGAGTATAAGTTGACCAGAATATCAGCCAAGGCA
Source organism: Echinops telfairi (assembly GCF_000313985.2). Lineage (NCBI taxonomy): Eukaryota > Metazoa > Chordata > Mammalia > Afrosoricida > Tenrecidae > Echinops > Echinops telfairi. The sequence goes on from NW_022103928.1 coordinate 12,660,652, forward strand.
CCTAATTTGACCACAAAAACTGCATTTAAAATGTGCTGAAAAACTCGGCTTATACTCAAGTATATACAGTACTATGTCTGGCATATACTAAGGATCAATTAAATGCTAGCTGCTCTGATTTTGATGTAATAATAGTACTACTATTGTTGCTGTTGTGCTGCTGTTATTATTATGAATAATCATAGATGGAAAGCCATTTATATAAAAGTTTTGAAAGATCAACTATTCATTTCATTCTGTATATTTTCCTTGAAATCTGTATCATCATTATCCACAGCTTCCTGGGAGTGGTATTGGGAAGCCATGTATGGAAAACCATGTTCTTCAGCATAGGTAAAGTCAATTCTTCACGTCAGTGTACTTCACATTTCATTCTATGTGTGAATCACCTGGGGATCTTGTTAAATGCTGATCCTTATTCAACCAGGTGGAGGTCAGGACTGCAGATTATGAATTTCTAAAAAGAGATCCAAGGTGCTTTGATCAACAGAACCATTTGGAAAATGTTTATGTTTGATGAGTTTTCCATGTCTGACGAGCACATAAGGTTATTGGATGACTACTCGAACCTTTTCCATTTGTTAGAATCCTCTGCCTTTTAATTATAAGATTACACATTTGCCACACCAAAAGTTCAAACAATAAATAAAAGTATGGAGAAAAAAGGAAAAACACCATGGAGTCATTCATGTTAACATTAGCAGTGGGCTGTCTGGTATCCTGATTTTTTTCATTTTCATCGTTTCCCCCTTAAAAAACATCGTTTCCCCCCTCCTCTCTGGCCAATTAGTGTGCCTAAGTGCTTTTAAATATTTACAACTGAAAGTCTTCTAGTATATTCTAAGTGTAGCAGTTATGCCTGAGAAAAAGACAGAGGGGTAAAAAGATACCATGATATTTTGGCTAATATGTTTTAGACTTTGAATTATTTACAGTCTTTCCATAGAAGCTTGAAATTCAATTCTTTTTCCTTACTGATTTTGATTCTTTCTTGTCTGACTTACATTGATTTCAGCCTTTCTGCGTTTCGAATGAAGCCTGAAATTGCCATCCCCTGTTGAGTGTTTTCCTGGTGCCCTCACACACTGTGGACAGCACAACTTGGTTGCTATTATCAGCCCATTATCAGCCGCGTTCACTTCCTTCAACCCATACTCTATCCGATGTTCTGGAAAAGCTTTGAATGAGGGTGTATTCCCCAACTGAGTTTGCATACATCTGGATCTCTAACATTTGAGGAGTATTTTTTTTTTTCATAGAAGTACTTATTTTCCATGTGGCTTCTCTTAATCCTCCTTCTGGAAGACTTTCCTGTATCAAAGCCCTTGCATATAATGGGCCCTGTGTTTTGACCCAAATGATTTGTCGACTGATTGGTAATGAAGGCAATGGTTTTACTTAGTATAATCCGTTTGTGGGGTGGAGTGGCCCCGTGTCCAGGCTGGGCACCCTGAGTTCCACATTATCCTTATACTTGCATCTCATTGGCCAGGAAACATGTTTGCACTGATAAGGAAGCTGAAACCTACCATACAATTGGCATGCTCTTGATACGCTACTACTGAGGAAGAAATTAAGAAATATTATTAGGTTCCCCCGTATCTTTTGCCTTGTGCTAATTTCTAATGTCTTCAGAATGAGCCATGCCTGATTGGGGCATTATTAAAAGTAGAAGGTTAGCCAAAAATAACAGTGGCGGCAATGATAGCATACATTTGCAGAGCACCAGGCAAAGATTGCCCCGTATAACCGCACAACAAGGCGAGAGCGGTCTGTTAAAGGCCCAGGAACATGTGGGTTTTCGCAGTAGCTTAGAGCACTGGGAATTCGTAGATTGAGAAGGAGGGAAAGCATACTCTTTCAGGGTCCAGAACCCTTTGACACTGACCGCCCCCCCCCCAACCCCTATTTTCTCAGCCACATTTACTAAGGAGGTCACTAGCCTGTCAGTGTTTCCTCACACCCTGTAATTCGAACACGCTGCAGTGTATTTTGATTGTAGTAGTCATCCTAACATTGAGAGCGATACAATTATAATTGTTCAAGCCAGAAAGCCGGTATCCATACTTTCTCCCCACCAAAAGCATCTTGCATTTTCATATGTATCACTTTAGCGCATCCCATTTTTAGTAGCAGGAACAATTAAGACTCTCCTTCTTTTCTCCAATTTGGTTCTGGAAAAAGAACTCTCTTTTTAGTCAGAAGATTCCACTGAGGTGTTTATAGAACACGAAACATGCCTGCAGTGACTTATGTCCTCCAATCACAAGTATATGTCAAGGGCTAAACAATACTTTATGTATAGGAGGGTGGACCAAATGACTTTCATTTATCTAAAGAGGGGGAGAATGAGTCAGAGGCCTGAATGATCCATAATTGAGTTTAAGTTATAAATATAAGAGACTTGCTACTAGTCAGAGAAAAACTGAATCAGGTATCCAACGGAGCTTCAAAGGTTCATGGAAGCACAGTGTAAAAAAAGGATGGAATTTTCCCAATTTTTTTGAAGCTCCTTTGCATATGGAAACGAAAAACTTGGAAATATAGTAAGTTGTTAAGGTTTAACATGAATAGGCCCAAAGAACCACAAATCATTGGTCTTGGTTTGACCATGTATACCTGTCATACATTGGGATAATTAGAAGAATCTTCACTCTTGACTACCTATCAGATGAGGTGACAGTGTGTTTGCTACTTGATGTCAACTCCAACTCACAGTGAACCTATAGATACAGAACCAAATGCTGCCTAGTGCTTGGTCCTTCTCACCATCATCGGCACGCTCAACTGCATTATTGCAGTTCTCTGTATTTTTAGAGTCTTCAAACTTATATCAAACAATATTCTCATGTGATCTATTGGGGTTTCATTGGGTAATTTGTGCAAAGTCTTTCGTACTAGTGTGGCTTAGCCTGGAGGCTTTGCTCACCATGGGTGACCTTGCTGGTACCTGAAATACTGGTTGCATAGTTTCTAGGATCATGTTGATGTTCGGTGCCACTAAGTCACTTCTGAGTCACAGCAAGCCCATGTGTACAGAATGGAACCGCTCCATGGGGTTAGCAAGGCCACGACCGTATGGAAGAGCTTCACCAGGCCTGCCTTTGAAGGTACCTCCAGGTAGGTTCCAACCACTAACCTTTTGGCTAACAGTTAATCGCTTGTTCGTTTCTGTCACCCAGAAACCCCACCGTAATACAACAAAATGACAGATGGGTGGTAAATTCGATGATAATTGGGAACTATTATTAGTGTTCTTAGGTATTCTAATAATATTGTGATTATGTAGAAGGATACTTTTATTCTTAAGAGATACATGATCTAGCATTTAGGGACAGAATATCATGATGCAGCAGTTTATGTTGAATGTCAACAGCAACAACTCATACATATATAAAGAGAAATAAAGCAAATATAGCAAAGCATTAGAAACTGTTGTCTAAGTAGAGATATATGGGTATTCCATGTAATATTTCAAATGGTCTGTCTTTTTCCATTGTCTGTCTTTATATTTACTTACCCCCCCACCCCCCACCCCAATCCAAAAGATGAGAAGCATTGTTGTGCATCCACTAACCACCACAAGTTTGGCCCTCACCCCGCCCCCTATTTTCAGAGTTCATTTTTTATTACCATTGATTCAATACGCACAGTTTATGTTAGGTACTGTTTCAAACTCCAAAGATATAAAAATGAATAATATTCTGTCCTTGCCTTTAAATAGCTCAAAATCTAGTGTATTTCTTTTGCTATTTTTATTCAGTTCTAAGACAAACTCTTATCAAATGTTGAGAATTAACTAAATTTGACTTGCATAAGCTTAAGAACATTTTACAGCAATGTATATTAATCTGAGGAAGTAGTCAGGCAGGCAGGCCCTTAAAATTTACTTGCTTAGTAAGTTTTGTGTGAAAGCAGTAAGTAGAAATGAATATATTTCAGGTGCTTGAACACTCAAAAAGAGTGTGGGAGTTGATACAAGTACATGACGGAATTCTGGGTATAGAGTTAAATTCGTTGTGAACCTAAGCATTTAGAATGGTTTTTGAACTGTTTAATGGCATCTTTAGCTGACATACAAATGCGTAGCCCATGCACATACGTTTTCCAGAGATGGCGCACCTTGCTGAGAGCCATTGCCGCTAATGTGTATCCTCCATCAAGGAGTGCATTCAAGGAAGACCGAAGAATTGGTTTGTTTGAATTGTGGTGAAGAAATTACCGTATATACTGGAGTATATGCCGGCCCGAATATCAGCCGCGGCACCTAATTTTACCACAAAAACCGCATTAAAAATGTGCTGGAAAACTCAGCTTATACTTGAGTGCATACGGTACCGTGGACTGCTAAATCTGTAGTTGAAGAGGTACCGCCAGGAGGCTCCTTAAAGGCAAGGATGGCAGAACTTCATCTTATGTATTTGGACATGTTGGCAGGAGAGGCCAGTCCGTGGAGGATGCCAGGTTTGGTAAAGTAGAGGGCGGCAAAGGAGAAGGCGGGCTGTAAGGAGATAGGTTGACCCAGTAGCTGCAGCAATGGAGTGAAGCACAGGAACAACTGTGAGGATGGCGCAGGATGGGGCAGTGTTTCATTCTGTGTTTGCATAAGGTCACTGTGGGTCCGAAGCAACCAAAAGAACCCAACAACAATGTCAAGGAAGCAAAGAATTTCTCATGTAGTAGGGCTCACATTCTGAGCACCCCATTTGCCAAAGGCTATGGATAATAGTGAAAATCAAAAACCAGTTTGGAGACTGCAGAGCCCAGTGTAGAGTAAGCCTCCACTGGACCCTTTCTGACTGTTAGCCAAGATGCAAGTAATCTGCCCTAGAGTGCACTGGAAAGTGGATTACTGCCTCAGCCCTCTCCAGCCAGTCCCGGGAGGAACCTGTCTCCCTTAGGGGCTTCTCTGGTTGTGTCCTTGATGTGTACTGGGGATCCCATAGTGATGAGTCATGCCCTGCAAATTGAACCCTAACTGCCTGAGTCTGAAGCTATTTTATGTGACATAATGCATGTGTCTCAATCGTCGGTATCCACTCCTGTGGGCCCCCCGGCACTGTGATGTATTGTTCTGCCACCAGTAATGGACTTGTGACAGTTTCCTTTGTTTCATGCTTTATTTAACTTTATTTAACTATCTTATTGACTGTGACTCCTCAGGTGCCATTTTGGCCTTTCCTTATAATCTCCCTCATCCAGACCACGTGTCTTTGTCCCTGTCTTGTCTTTGTCCCACTTAAGGCTTATTGTTTCTCTGAGACTGCGTTTGATAATGGGATCACTTTTGTACCATAAAACCACCACCTGAACATAACTGCAGTGGAACACACACACTTACTTCCACCCCCATCACCTCCTGAACACACACTTACTACCACCCCCATCACCTCCTGAACACACACACTTACTACCACCTCATCACCTCCTGAACACACTTACTACTACCCCATCACCTCCTGAACACACACACTTACCACCACCCCATCACCTCCTGAACACACACTTACTACCACCCCCATCACCTCCTGAACACACACACTTACTACCACCCCATCACCTCCTGCTCCTAACTGGTAGCCAGATAACCTGAAAGGCAAGACACGCTCACACTAAACATTTTCTCCACGTTATTCCTTTGAAGAAGCTGCTTAAGAACTCAAGCATCAGGGCATTTGAAATCCCATGTTGCACTTCTTGCTGATCGGCTACCAGATGCACAAGAAAAATCTGAAGACGAAAGAGTAATACTGAGGAAATGATTGCTGGATTTCAGGTTATGATGTTTTAGAACTTAAAGGAGTTCAGGAAGGGAAGAGAAGGGTCCATGTTAAATCTATGAAGAGCCCTGGTATGTCGTGGTTATGCATTAGGCCGAGATCTGCATGGTTGGCAGTTCGAAACCACCAGCAGCTCTATGGAAGACAGACGAGGCTTTCTACTCCCCTGAACACTGGTCTCAGAAACCTACAGGGGGTCACTATGAGTCATCCTTGACGCGTTGCAGTAAGTTTTGCATTTTGTTCAGTCATGTTTAGATCGTACCTGTGACACCAGTTGAAAAGGAAGTAATCGTAGTCTGAGGTTTCTTGAGTGGGCAATCCCTCAGTCCTTGGCTTCCCAGGAGAAAGAATTCACGCCGAAGCCAGGTTTGTGATCTAAGTGAGTTTTTAGAAGGACAGGGTTTGCGGTCTCAAAGAGTACACCCCATCTCAGGAAAGCGTGTCAAACCTTGTGGAAGCTGCGCTGGGGTTCACACACGGACCAGAGCAGCCACATACGTGGTGAACTGAGGCCGAGAAAGCGCCCCCGGAGAGGCTGTTGTGCATCCCAAGCAAGCCCTGAGTGGGTGCGGGGCCGCCCAGGCAGCGCAGGTGCACCTCCTACCTCCACCTGCCTCTGACCAGGAGCAGAGTTTAAAAACAAAAAAGCAAAAACGACCTTCCTGCAGCCAAGATATTTAAAGCCTCTGGCTGTGGAGGTGTGGTTGATGGTATTGGTTGAAGCCATTGGCCGAATTAAGCCCACCTGGGCCTCGTTTGGGCCTCCCAGGGGTACCGCTCACCTTGCTAGGGACCTGAATTGGAGCATGCCCAGTTTGGGGGTCTTCCTGGTTGGTTAATGCTAGCCTGATTCCTTCCCCACCTCCTCTAGGGGGGACAACCCCTTGTCCCTGTCTCTAGCAACCGAACATTGGACTTTTCTTGAAGAAAGACTCAATTCTACAATTGAATTATTGGCTTGAAAATTCAGCAAATCCAAGAATCTGCAAAATTAAGGTGGTATTCATGGCTAGTAAACAAAGCTACTATTTAAACCTACAGACCTAATTAGAATTTCAGTTGCAGAATAGCAATCAAATGGGTTTATTGTATTTACCTACAATACAGAACAATGTCTTTGATTGGATTGGGAGTAGTCGGCTTAGTAACCACTCAATAAGTGTGTGAATAAATGGGAAGACAGGAAAGGGAGAGGGAGGAAGTGAACGAAGTGGGTGTGGAATTGTTTAGTAAGCTGAATAAGGATTTTGTGATAATTTAGCCACTAGCTGACAGTTCCTTCTCTTTGACATAGGAGAAAAGGCTTGCTTTAAAAAACCTAGAATAAAAAGTATTGTTGATCTGTTAGGGGAACTAATAATTATCAGCCCATAAAAGCAGTAAAGAAGCACTTGTTTACATAAATAACACACTACTTGTTACCCATTGCTAACTACATATTCCCAGTAGTTAAATTCACGACCCATGAATGTTCTTGATTCTCATGGATGGTACATACAGCATATCGATGTATATTGTGTTCATCCTTAAAGTTAATATTACTCCTGGTGTTAAAGTCAGAAATTTTGTCAACAGTTGTTAAGCCACTTGAAATTGGCCGTAGTCAGAAACCAAACTCAATATGGCGTCTAGTCGATCCCGACATTTAATCAACCCTATAGGACAGAGTAGAATTACCCGGGTGGGTTTCCTAGGCCGTAACTGATTAAAGGAGTTGAAAGGCTCATCTGCCATCCCAGGGGCAGCTGGTGATTTGGAACCGCTGACTTTGTGCGTGGCAGTCCAGTGCGTAACTGGCTGCGCTACCAGAGCGCCCCCCACAAAAGGGATTGGTAAGTGCTGTAAACGAGGGCTTCACCAGCTCATCACACACTGTGCCATCGTTCATGTCTTCTCAAACGTTCAGCTGCTGTCAGTCTGTGATCAGTTAATTTTAAAGTAGCATCAAATTATGGACATTCTGCAAGATGTTGCATCATTTAAAATGAACGCACGATTTAAGTGTTCCCAGAATCAGAAAGTATAAGGAAGAAAACGATACATTGTATCTTTTAAAAACATTTGAATAATCACTTTCTGTTAATGATTTTATCCTGGAGGGTACAAATCGTTGCAATGGGCCATATGCTCAATAAGCCTTCCGAATTGTGCTAAGGGATTTGAAAGGGCATATAATCTTTTAGAAAAGTGTTTCTCAAATTGTGACTGGAATTACTGGTAATTCTTGAGAGCAGGGGTTTACCCAATAGCATTGAATAACCATAATTCTTTTTATTTTTTAAAAGAATTTTATTGGCACTCATAGATATCATAACAATCCATAATTCAATTAAATCAAGCATAATTGTACAATTGCTGCCACCATCATTTTCAAAACATTTTCTTTCTTCTTGAAATCTTTGATATCAGCTCCCCTTTATCCCTTTCCTTCCCTATCCTACCCCCCAGGAACCCTTATTGTGTGTGTGTGTGTGTGTGTGTGTGTGTGTGTGTGTGTGTGTTGGTTTTTTTTGCGTATCTTACACTATCCAATGTATCCATTTCCCCCTACCACGCCCCTTCCCATGCCCTCAGGGAATCATTACAAAATCATTACATTTTGGATTTTATGTATCAAACCACATTAATTATACAAATGAACATGCACAGGCCTTATAGGCTTTTTAAGGTAAAACTAAGACCATAATGGAAGGAAATATTAAAGAATTAGAGGATAGTTATGTGTTTCCTCAGTGTTATACTTCACCCTGGACATACCATCCCGTGTGGCCCTTCTGTGAGAGACTGTCTAATTCTCAGAAGGGGAGTAGGGGTGTCTCCACTTTTTCTATGCTCCTTCACATCAATTTGATTGCTTGATTTTTAATTTCTGATACCTTTTCCTGTCAACACCTCATGATCACACAGGTTGGTGTGCTTCTACCATGTGGGTTTTGTTGCTTCCCTACTAAATGGCCGCTTGTTTAACTTCATGCCTTTAAGAACCTATTGCTATAGGATCTTTCAATAGCCAGGCACCATCAGCTTTCTTCACCACATTTGCTTATGCACCCATTTTTGTCTTCAGCAGTCATGATGGGAAGGTGAGTATCATACAATTCCAAGCCATTCTCGTACTAAGGTAACCTTTAAGTAGAGGCCTAAAGTCCATCTATTTCCTTATTGTATTTATACACACACAACACACAAATACACCTATCTTTATATATATAAAATTTTCCTGCTGCCCCACTATCATTATTGCCCATTGTTCATCTCTCAGTAATTTCTCTCTGATACATTTCAATGGATCAGACAGGATTAGGAATGTTACACCTTCCTCACTGTCATTTTAGATCTCTTGCTAGTCCCTTGTCCATGTTGTTTTTTGCTCATCACTTCCCCAACCCCACCCCCATAACTGTCAGTCCTGCTGCTGTCTCCTTGGGATTGTTTATCCTGCCTACCTTATATAGACAAACACCAAGGGAGAGAAGAAAAAAGAGAGAGAGCGAGCGAGAGACCATACAAATAGTTCCATGTCTAACTGTTGGCCTGACCCAGAGTGGATCCCTCTGTTAAATGCTGAGCAAGCCCTATTCTAATCCATCGGTCCAATCGCCTTTTCTTTCAGGGATCCATAACCAGGACCCACTTGTGTAACAGGACGTATACCTTTCTTGAATAACAGGTGGATAAATCCCTAAACCAAACCCACTGCCATCAAATTGATTCAGACTCAAAGTGTCCCTGTACAGAGTTTCCACAACTGTAAAGCTTTACAGGAGCAAATAGTCTCATCATGCTCCCACGGAATCGCTGGTGGGTTTGAACTGCCCACTCTATGGTTAGCAGCTCAATGCTAACCCATGGGGCCACCAGCACTTAGCAGGTGGGTGGTTGGTAGTTTCCAAATGATGGTTACAAGAATAGTCAGTGTTCAGTTGTGTAATGATTGTGTCCTGGAGATTGTAACTAGTTTGAAGTAATGGGGAAAGGTAGCAATGGGGCATATGCACAAGTTCCCATATGCTTGAAAAAAATTGTAATACATCAGAAAATAAGCCATGAGAATACCTATTCTTTCTTTCTCTTAAAATTCTTAAGGTCTGCCTTCAGGACCAGTGGTGAGAGTGGTGATACCTGGAGGGTGGAGGGCAGGTGGGGTAGAAAGGGGGAACCGATTACAAGGATCTACATATAACCTACTCCCTGGGGGATGGACAACAGAAAAGTGGGTGAAGGGAGACGTCGGACAGTGTAAGATATGACAAAACAATAATAATTTATAAATTATCAAGGGTTCGTGGGGGGGGGGAGTGGGGAGGGAGGGGGAAAAATGAGGAGCTGACATTAAGGGCTCAGGTAGAAAGCAGATATTTTGAGAATGATGATGGCAACAAATGTACAAATGTGCTTGACACAACGGATGTATGGATGGATTGTGATAAAAATTGTATAAAATAAATGATTAAAAATAAAATGATTAAAAAAATAAAACCAGAAATCATACTCCAGAACAACAACAACAAAAAAAATTCTTAAGGTCTCGTGAAAATCTCTTTGTGTCCATGATAATAAATTGCTGAGGCCCAGAAGCACTAACAGGGTGCACTTAGGCAGAATTTAATTATTTATTTGTTTTATATTTATTGTTGTCTATAATTTACAGGGACATCGTACCACTTTTCTACAGTTGATAGTATAGCTGATTCCTTTTCATATAATGCATCTGGAGTTTTAAGATATTCAGTAAATAACAGTCAGGTAATACACTGGAAAGGAAAAAATAGATAGTGCTGGTCGATATAGAATTGCTTATAGAAAAGCGGGACAGCTGAAGAAATTTAAGTGTGTGACCTTACTAGTTTTTCCAGAAATTAGATAATTCACCCTGTGCTCTCGTTATGGCCATAGACCGTATATCAAGTTTGCTGTTTTAGAAATCCTGTGGTCACTAGTCAAATTCCGTAGCTGGCACTGACTACCTGTGTCCATGGCTAGATTGACTTCAAAAGCCTACTAAACGTAAGATTCAAGATAAAGCCTACTGGTTTTCTGGACATAAGATGTGGCATTGCTTACTTGCTTCGGAAAACACTGACATAATTCCCAAAGCAAGCTAGAGTCCCCAAACGAAATAGAACTACTTCTCTAGAGCGGCTTGCCAAAGCTGAGCTGAGCCTAGTTGTGGATTGGATTTAAATCTGCCAATCATAATCACTTCTTTATAGAATTTTCATCTCTTGATAGAATTTATAAAACACTGTGAAAGTACTACACTAATAAAAAGTAAATGTACAATAATGTGTTTCTACTACAACAGAAAAGCAACAAATATTCAGCAAATTAGTTTGTGTGTTTATACTGTTTCCATCTGGCTATTGGTGAGCTTCTCTGTTCCATACTCTCTGAGCAGAATGTAAGTTTTTATCTTTGTTTTTGTTCCACTACTGGAATTAATAGTAGCAAAGGTGAGTAAACAAAATAACTGGAGTTTACCCCACGAAAGATTTGTTTTCAATACGTGATGAAGGATTATACTTCTTCATGTACAATTTTAAGGTATATTACTTTCCAGAACTAATTAGGGTCAGCATCTACATCCAAGTCCTTTTCAGGCCACTTTTTAGCACATTTACATACATTCCCATATATACATGCATCTCACTTGTTCTTTAAATCAATGTATATAAATATATATATTGTATATATTTTTCTGTGGCCTACACTTTATGTATATTCCATATAGATCCAATTATCATTGATTTTTATTTTGTGACCTGTACTTTACCTAAGTCTTACAGATCCTCTTATGTTAATATATGTCATACTTTATTATTATTTGACTTTATAGTATTCCATTTTCATGGACACTTGCATTACAATGTTGTTTTGATTTCCTTTTTCCTTGGCACCAGTGGCATCAAGTGTCATTTTCAACTTGTATGTGCATTTCTGATCATTTACTAGAATAAAAATTGCTAGAACTATGTATGACTAGTTAGAGCTTAGGTCCACCTGTAAGGAACCCTAGTGCATAGCGTGACACCTGGGGCTGCCAACTGCAAGGTCAACAACTCATAATCACCAGATGGTCCTCAGGAGAAAAGCGTTACTGTCGCAGAAACTTGTGGGGTGCATTCTACCTAAAAGGTCCTGTGAGGTCGCTGTGAGGTCCTATGAGGTCCTGTGAAGTCACTATAAGGTTCTATAAGGTCCTGTGAGGTCACTGTAAGGTTCTATAAGATCCTGTGAGGTCACTGTAAGGCCCTATAAGGTCTTGTGAGGTTACTGTAAGGTCTTAAAAGGTCCTGTAAGGTTGTTGTAAAGGTCTATAAGGTCCTGTGAGGTTGCTATAAGGTCCTATAAAGTCCTGTGAGGTCACTGTAAGGCCCTATAAAGTCCTGTGAAGTTCTATGAGGTCCTGTGAGGTTGCTATAGGGTCCTGTGGGTCGCTTTTAGGTCCTATAAGGCCCTGTGAGGTTGCTATAAGGTCCTGTGGGATCGCTGTAAGGTCTTATAAGGTCCTGTGAGGTTGCTATGAATCACCATGGCTCCATGGCAGTGAGTTGGTTTGTTTCTGTTTTTTATTTACTTTTAAAACTAGACTGTCTTCGGCTTTTGTGAACTGTCTTCTCTATTGGCAAACAGGTAGTGGTTAGGAATATACATGATTAATGCCCTACTAATTCTATGATAGGATTCAAAGTGTATGCTTCAAGTATTTTGCTAAAATGTGCCATGTCCCCACTTTGTATTATAATCCTCAAGTGTCCTCCCTGTTCAGGCATGCATCCCCCCACCTCCACCCCACTGCTTGCATTCACATTCAAACTGGAGTTCAACAGTTGTAGGGAACTCCAGCCATCTCCCTGCTTGGCATGGTTAACTGCTCAGTGAGCATTGAAAAGGCCTCTCTGTGAAGCTCTACTCTTCCTCACGTATAAAAGCATCATTTTCTGTGTTCAAGCAGTTATCTTTTTTGTAATGGCTTGATAATATTTGTTTTCATTGTTGGGGTTAAACTTTATAGTGGATTTGGTGTTTAATTGCAGTATTTTATGGTACTTCCAGTATTATTATATTTCGGAAATGAAGTAGAAATCCTAGAGGCAGAGAGTAAGTAAAATAATTTTTTTAAATTAAGCCTGTTTTATAGACCTTGAATTGTAGCATGTTGCCCAGTTTATAGCAATGCCTATTAGCTTATGTATCTTGAACATACACACTAAATAAAACTAGTTAATCAAAGAGCATGTATTTTTATGAGCTAATTCCTAGTGGTGCTTTTTTTAGAAGACGGATGTTAAATTTTGGATTTTCACTCTTCCTCAACTTTAGATGATTATTTTAAAAGTGACATTTTACAGAGAAGTCTATTACTGAACACCGGGCATTAATAATCTAGTTTCAAAAACTCACACTGAAGTCTTGAAAATGAATTTTCTTAGTTGTACTTCACTTTTTTTTTTAAGTGAAGTGTCTTGGAGATGACCAATATGTCTGGCATTATTTTGCCTGGAAAAACCTACACTTAAGCGGATCCTCAGCAGGTTCAATTACCCCTTATTTTTGTGACTTCCCTAATGAGAAGGGAATGCACGTTTGGGTTTGTATTTTTACTTTGTCTGATTAGGACAGGGAAATGATTAATTACGGGGCATTGTTTCTTGTCAAGTTGTGAATAAATATGTTTAGCATTAGTATAACTGTTTACAAATAAGGAAACCCATACTGCTTGCCAAGCAGTTGATTAAAAAGTGCATCCAATTCATCACATAGTCTCTGTAGGAAGGGTCTTTAGGTTTGTATAGGTTGGCATTTATTAATTAAATCTTTTTAAACATGCTAATTAGGTGAAAGCCCTCCCGGAAACCTTGCCCACATTCTGCAAACATTCAGGTATGAGTAAGCACCAAGCGACAGGGCAGCTGTTTGGCTTTTGCAAGAGTCAGCCCGCCAAGGGAAGCGCTGCTTCTCAAACTCCAGTGTGCCTTGCTTGTTACAACAGTCTGGAGTCCCACCTGCAGAGATCCTGATTCCTTAGCTTAGGATGGAGACCACACATCTGCATTTCTAACAAGCTGCCAGCTGATAGTGATGTTGCACCATACTTTGAGGACAGCTGTTCTAGAGAATTCAATTGTGATTCTTAAGTCGACAACCTGATTGATTTTTTTCCTCCCTAACTGTTTTTTTGAACTAATCTAAACCTTTTGGGTGCGGAATGGGGCTTTCATTAGACAGGTAGCCCAGATATTTCAGGATCCCTGGTGGCGCTGGGGTTAAATCTGGGCTAGTAACAAAGTGGCAGATTGAACCCAGCAAATGCTCCATAGGAGAATGATGTGGCAGTTGGTTTCTGTGAAGGTCACAGGTTTGGAAACCCCGTGGGGCAGTTCTACTCTGTCTTGTAGAATTGTTTTATTTTGTTGTTTTTGTTTTGCTAGGCATTTTAGAACAAGATACTGTTGAGGAAAAAACATCAAAAATGTATTTGTTAAGAATTTGAAGGAAGGAAGGGCAAATCAGAGGAAAATATACATGCAGATATTTTTTCCAGCGGAGTCCTGGTAGCCCCGTGTGCTAAGCTTGTACTTCTGTCTACAGGCCAGTAGTTCGCACCCACCAACCACTGTCAGACTTGCAGCCGAGGGACTCTCTGGAGGGATCTTTTCTTTCTTACAGAGTTGCTGTGAGTCGGAATCAACGCAATGGCAGGAAGCTTGGGTTTCTTCCTTAGCATATGAGAAATATTCCATTGGTTAGGGATTGAAAAATGTTGTGAATTTATGCTTTTGGAATTAAATATAAGGGAAATGCGTAGTAATTTACATTGAAGTTTACATAAAACTTAAAATTTGCTTTGAAAAAACTAATGGAAATACAGGGAGGAAATGGGAACAGTGTCTTAAATGTGTATTAATTGTGTATAAAATGCATATAAATGGGAAGGGTTCATTAAATGTGTATAAATTGTTGGAAGGAAATGAATTTGCCAAAAGCCACATGCCTCAAATGAGCCACAAAGGAAGAAAAAAAATGTTTAATGCTTATACATTGCTTGTAATAAAATGCGCATGTTTCTTTTAGGAAATCTGGTAAATCTTTCATTTTTACCTATTTTACCTAGCCTTACAAATGAAAAGCATCATGCAAATCCACACTATTGATGATAACTTAGTGGCAATCTTAGTGTGAGTCCCTAAGTATCTGTGCTACAAACTTTACTGACTAACAACACATCTTGGCTAGTTCATTTCCGTGAGGATTTTTGGATTGTGCTCTGTTGGGTCGTAGGAATGGTATAATTTCCATTCTAATGAAACTTTGCTGTCTATCTTCCTTCTGGTGTTTTCTGTAACATGCCAGTGCCTTCCATGATGACAGATTCTGTTTCCTGGGGGAGTCTGCTGTCAGGCCCTGTAGGAACCTTGTTGTTATAAGCCTTTACATATTCTGCTGCTAACCAAAATGTTGCAGGTTTGTGTTTATCCAAAAGCAAACAGAAGAAAGGCCCGGTGATCTCCTTCAGCAAAACCAGTCATTGAAAATCCTATGGAGCCATATGCAAAGCTTTTGATACACATGGCGTCGCTCTGAATCAGAGTCCACTCAAAGGCAGCTGGTTTACTATAAAAATAGGAGTCTGGAGAAGAGTCAGTTTGCTGCTGGTAGTGTAGTGAGCTATTTGCATTGAGCTGCAAAAGACTTCAGCTATTGGAATCTACAGTCACTCTGTGAAAGAATGATAAGGATTATCTGCTCCCAGAAAGATTTTAAAGTCTTGAAAACCCAAAGGGCCAGTTCTAGTGTATCGTATAGGGTCACTGTGAGGTGCACACTGTGAGTAGTATATCGTATAGGGTCCCTGTGAGATGCACACTGGGAGTAGTGTATCGTATAGGGTCCCTGTGAGATGCTCACTGTGTATAGTGTATCGTATAGGGTCCCTGTGAGATGCACACTGTGAGTAGTGTGTTGTATAGGGTCATTGTGAGATGCTCACTGTGAGTAGTGTATCGTATAGGGTCCCTGTGAGATGCACACTGTGAGTAGTGTGTCGTATAGGGTCATTGTGAGATGCACACTGTGAGTAGTGTATCGTATAGGGTCACTGTGAGATGCACACTGTGAGTAGTGTGTCGTATAGGGTCCCTGTGAGATGC
>NW_022103928.1:12677063-12699492 GCF_000313985.2 Echinops telfairi
GTATAGGGTCCCTGTGAGATGCACACTGTGAGTAGTGTATCGTATAGGGTCCCTGTGAGATGCACACTGTGAGTAGTGTATCGTATAGGGTCCCTGTGAGATGCACACTGTGAGTAGTGTGTCGTCTAGGGTCCCTGTGAGATGCACACTGTGAGTAGTGTGTCGTCTAGGGTCCCTGTGAGTCAAAATTGGCTTTATGGCAGGGAGTTGGTTTCTTGTGATTGATGACGCAGGATCTGGGTGGGGAGGAACTTCAAATTGCTCCAGGTTCTTTATAACCAGATGCCTTTTCTCCTATGATTACCAAACAAAAAGATTTTGTTCCTTTTCGCATTTATTTATTAGATGTGGTGATGGAACATTGTAAAGAAATAGGCTGTTTTTCTTTGCACTCTTTCATTTTGAAATCACCTGAGCACTTTGCTAAGATTTGAGTTCATTATGTCTTTCTGCGGTGCCTACACTAGTGCTCGTTCTTTTCATTATATTTTACTTTCTGACTAGATCAAGCCAAAGTATGTTTCCAAGTACCACATTTAGTAGAGGCCCTAGTTTTGAAAATTACATTCGAACATATGCATTTCATTGTACAGCAAATATCTTTTCAGGGGCACTTTTGGGAGATGCTATACTTCATACACGCACATGACAGATAATATGCAGAGAGTTTCTCTCTCAAACATGAGAGGGAGAGAACATGAAAGTATACGATGGGATTAGTGCTTAATTTTTTTGGCTGTGTGCATGTTTGTGCCTCTCCGGGCTTATTTAAGGGAAAAGGAGAGTCAATTGGGAGGAGCATATACTGTTCTCTCCTCTGTGTTTGATTTGTTTCTAAAAACTGATAACTATTTAGAATCCATTTTTCTTTTTTTAAAAGCACAGCACAAAAGAATGCTTTCTTATGAATAGCTTCTCTATTTTTGCAACCTTAGAGCCACCTATGTGTGAATATAACACCGGGCTAAAATGATAGGGATTCTTTTTCTTGTCCGTATGGCAAGGCTTGTACAGTCTCCCCACTGAGTACTAAGAGCTGTCGCAATTTCAGCTGTGCAGTCATTTTGCATTTGCATTTTCTCTGAATTTACTGATGTCTATAAATAAAGGCCACAGCTTACTTTAATAATAAAAAACCCATTATCACTGTGCAGTGGAGATAACGTATTATCATCACTACCATTAACAACTGCTGGTGTTAATAATACATATTTTCAGCTTCATCCCAGAGCAATCTGCTTTTGAAGCAAAAAATTGAAGTGTGGTCTTTAAAGGTAATTCTCTCAATGCTTTGTTCCAAAGGAAAACAGTGGTCAAAAGATCCCGAAAGCATGTTGTTAGGGTCTAAATCAATATTAAGTGATAGCAAACTGTGCTCCTGCAAGTGCCTTTGCTGAGAATGGCAGCGAAGCTGTAGCTACACCACCCAGTGGAGGAAAGAAATCACTCTCTTTTGGGTCTCCTTCTGAAGCAAGGATACAGACGTGCACGTGAGTGCAAAGAGAAGCCTTCATAGGGTTAACCTAGAGTCTTCACGTGGAAATACTAGTTAGGGTTCACCGGTATATATATTGAACGATTCTTAGTTATTTGTGGTAGACTGATAAGGCACGTGAAGAATCAATCGCATTGAAGAACGAGAATCAAATATGAGATTGGATTTAGCCTAGACCCTTTGGGCTGGACAGAGGAAAGGAATGAAGTGTTTGCATCTGATCTTGCCAAGAGGCAGATCAACATCGGGTTGTTAACTGCAAGGTCAGCAGTTCGAAATCGGTCACCAGCTGCTCTGCAGGAAAAAGACAAGAAAAACTCTACTCCTGTAAAAACAAAGTTGTCGCCTCAGAAATCCACGGGGCGGAGGGGGGTGGGGGGGTTCTACCTTCCTCTATAGGTTCCCAATGATCGGAATGGATGTGATGGTAGTGAATTTAGTGGCTTGGTTTGATGGATGGATGGATGGAAGGAAGGAAGGAAGGAAGGAAGGAGCATTTGAATAGTATTTAGGCTTGGCCACCCTCCGCCCCTCTCCTCCCACCTTCTCCGGTCCCCAAAATGTTTAGAAAGAATCGGGATGTGTCTGTGTGGTGCCCTATCCACCTGTAAATTGAACCCATCTCATTGGGTCTCCTTTCCCGATCTGAGGAGACACCCAGAAACACTGCTGCCTCTGCTTGTGGGCATGTGACTGTGCGCACACATTGCTTTGTTTTTAGAAAGCAGATTCTGCCTTTCAAGGAGATTTTTAACTGATACGAGTTTCTTTGATCCATTTGCATATCTAGAAGTTACTGTACTGATTGGGTTGTGATATCAGCTCACAGGAGATCCTTTTTCCTCCACGCTACTTGGTCAACCTCTAGTAGGCTGGACTTGACTTGCCCTCATTGCTCAATTACACAGCCTTCCCATAGGCATAGAATGCTTGTTCTCCTGTACAGTTTTCTTTCCTGAACAGAACTAAAGCTAATTATGAAGCCAGCAAGTGGGCAGTTAAAAAGCCGTGTTTTATAGATGCCGTGATAGAGCTCGACTCCACCGACTACTTCAGTGTAATTAGTTTCCTCTCCACTCAATCCTACCCCTCGAAGTCCCTGGCTAATCCGCCCTTGGTTTAGTCTTTAGAGCTTAAATTTATTTATTATACCTCAGGGTTTCTTATTAATTCTCAGGGGAGCTATCTGCCCCTGTCCGTTTTTGAGCTGTTTGCTTAATCAGCTAATGGGGCAGGCTGGCTGCCCTTGAAGACTCAGTTTCTCCCTCACTTCTGAGTTCCCGTGACGAAGAAACGGCCTTTCTTGCCCCACAAGGCTGTCCCCGAAGAGAAGAGTGGATCAGCAGTGTGAACCAGGGCCTCAGCTTCCTGTCCTCTACAGCCAGACAAGATTGCTCCCCTCTGGTCCTGCCCTCAACCTCAACCCCAAAAAAGCCGACCAGTTCCCAGGTCGATTCCAGTCATGTCACTGACGAGCGAAAGGCCTCTGTATCTCTGGCCTGAAAATCCTTTTACGTGAATAGAATTGATCCAGTCCAACCAAGTTCAGTCACAGCTTAGATCATGCCTGGTAAATGGAATGAGAAAGTAAAACTTCTAGTTGTATTCCAGCTAACTATTTTAAACCTCATTAAACAAGTAGTAGTTTCTCTGGGAGGCCAATATGAGGATTTTTAACATGGTTACAGAGAGATGTCTTTTGTGTAACTTCTATATAAATGTTATTTTGTAATTTTATGAGCAGAAATGGCCGGCATCATCTCTCCCCCTGGAATTACAGTGCAAAGCACAAGGAGACACCCCTTCGCCAGCATGCCAAAGTATTTTCTCCATTTTACTGAAACCCACTCAGGGGTTTTAAGAAGATGAAGCTTACATTAGGAATTCCTTGGAATTTATTTCAGTGTAATCAACATGTACCAAGCTCCTAATCTTTTTGAAACTCTGCCTTTGGTGTTTGGTGGCAGGGCCTGCTGGGAAAAGGGTCACAATAATGACAAAGATTCCGTTTCAAACCTCAAGAAGCTCCAAGCCTGGAGAGATAGTCAAGTGATATGTTTATGTCATTAGCGTTCCATGTGCAGTATGGTGGTAGACGGGTGGGACCATAGAAGACAGAGTTTTGGACTGGAGTGGTGGCATTTTGTGAGACTGGTGACTCTCAAACCTAGCATTTCAGAGTCACCAATGCTGTACGACTACAAAGGGTCATTTTGTCTGGGGTACGTTAGTTGAAAAGAAGAACCTGTCCGCGAACCTTCAGGACAGGCAAGATTTGACCAAGTGCCGAGCATAGAAAAAATGACACTGGATGAATAATCCTGCTAGGACTTTTCATGGCTAACTGTAGAGAATTTCCTTCAGCATTTACCCACTCTATATGTCAAAGGTTAGGCCATTTTATGGTAGCCATGGTGACCATGCAATGATTATCATCCTCACCTACAGCACTGTCTGATGCACCAGAATATAGCATTTACTCAGGCTAACCACTGACCATAAGAATCTCTTTATCTAGTGTACTGTGCAGCCAGTTATTGCATTTAATAAAACCATTGATTAAAACAATGGCTGTCAGCCAGTGTTGCCCGATTTGCAAGTAAAGATACTTCCGGTCATCTGCCAAGGCTGTAGTTGAAAACATTCTTAGCCCACCTGGTGGTCTCCTATTATTAAGCATAACCCCTGCTGCAGCACCTTTCTGACAACTGAAAAATGATATTGGGACAGAGGGAATCTGAGAAGACCCTTCCTTCCCTGCCCTTCAAAAGGTCAGTCAACCTTACAGTACTACCCAGAGAGAACAAATGTGGTCTCCGGTGCCCAAGCAAGCCTCCTCAGTGATTATTGTTTGTGTTTAATTTTATGTTTGAAGGTTGCATTGACTTTTCTTTCCCAGTTGGTAGGAAAATTCGGTTGACTGCCTTAATTCCAGGGATATATTCTGCTGAGAGATACAGCGGAGGCCATTTACTTCCTTTGTAACAACGTCCTTCCCAAACCAAGCATTTGTGCCCGGGAACAATGCTCTTAAGTGGACGACCAGGCTTTTATTGTTCACTTTCTTGTCCAGGACCTCTCTTCTTCCTTACTGTTGTTTTAAAAACCTGATTTGACAGCAGCAGATTCAGTGTCATAAGCATCGGAGGGCGGTTCTACAAGAAGATGGCTTTTGCTAAAAAGAGAAGAGTGATAATGACAGGAAGCATACATTGTGATTACTCTAGGTGACTGGAACGATTTCTAATGATCAGAGCATTACTTAGAGAAAAATTATCCTGTCTGTCTGCTAATATTTGCTATATAAAACCTCTTTTCTTCATTTCATTACAATGAGGCCAGAAAGCAGGAAGAAATACTATTGCGACTTGCATTTTTATTGCCATTTAATGTTATGTTTTTAAAGTGGGAAAGTGATGCTCGCTCAAGTTGGTGTCTTTTGCCTCAGTTTAACTCACCAGAAGTGTTTCGTTAGGAAGGAATCAAGTGTTTACAAAGGAGACATTTTGATGAGGGAGAAGTTTGTTTTCTTAAATATGTATGTTAAATCACGTTTTTATGAAATCTTATTTGAATACTTTTAATTCAGCAAGTCTTAGTCTTGCATAATGCTAAAGTAAACCAGATAAGTCCATGTCTAAATTCTAAACATAAGGAGTTTGGAATGAGTTTTAGTTGTTTGTGCAAAGGACCATTAGTAGCATTGTGAGTAATAATCAGATCAGTCCTTCCACCAGTATGTTTATTTGTTCTTAATTTTGTTTTATAAGTTTACATACCAATCTTAATGAACCCAAGTGCTAATATAATATTCGATTTTGTAAGTAGGAAAATAATAGTGACTATAAGATTTTATTGTCATTTTTTGTGTTTTTTGTTTGTTTGTTTACATGATAGCCCAGGAAAAGGATACATTAAATGATGAAAACCTGGCAACCCTCCATGCTTTTCCGTCCTCCTTAGCATTCTTTGCTCCTGTGTTATTTTACTATACCTTGAACATAAGAATTATATTTTACATATTCTCAGTGGGGTAATGAGTAAATATGTTAGTATTATAGAGAAACAGAATTGTCTTTAATTGAAACTATTCTTTGAATGTACATTAAACTTCTTTGAGGCTTATGGTAACATTTTCAGGTCTCGATTTGAGGCTAAATTTCTTTCATTTTAATTAACCAGAAAATTCAGTAGCCCTGATATTAAGTAATACCATGGCATCCAGTGACAATTCAATTCACTTCCTAAGGATCCCTGCATTAATTCTAGGGATAATTCATACTATGGAAATTTAGATGTGAGTCAATTCATTGTTTGAAGCTATGCAGATTGTAATTTTTCATTCCCAGAATGTGACTCAGTGCAAGAAGTCAATTCCAAGTAAAAACAGGAAACTACTTACACTGTACTTAGAAAAACAAGATAAATTCATTCAGCTATTAGGAAGCTTGAGATCATAGGAATCATATATGGCATTGGATTTAAAAGTAGAAGGCATTTAATCAAATGTTGAATGAGTATCTGGTTAACAGTGAGTCATACATGTGCGGCCAGTTGGGTTTGACTCAATTCAGAAAGAATAGTCTTGAGTAACGGTACAACTGACGCCCCACATGCACCATACCTGACAATTAAATGAGTCAATGACTTAAAATGATTACTAGAAAAAATTGGGAGCAGTGGATTCTTAAATATGACATCGAACTCAAGAGCAACAAATTAAACAATATATAAATTGTGCTTTGTCAAAATGAAGAAAATATTGTTTCTCAAAGGACTATAGCAAAAAGCAAAAAAGAAAACCAACAGATTGGCAGAAAATATCTTCCAGACTATTTATCTCATAAACGGTTCCTATCCAGGCTAAATATAAAGAATTTGTACAACAAAAATACAACTCAATTCTAAAACAGTTGAAGGACTTAAATACACGTTTCACCAAAAAAGATACGGGAACTGCATGAGTCCGTGAAGAGATGCCCAGTCATTCGTGGTAGCGGTTGGGTGCCGGTCAATCGATTCAGATTCATGTGACAAAACAGACAGACAGACGTGCTCCAGAGGATTTCCAGGGCTGTTATCTATACAAAAGCAGATCAATCCATTTTTCTTGCATGAAGCAGCCCAGACGGCTCAAATTGCCAACCTTTTTTAGCGTTCGTACTCCTTTCATGGGTCATTAGAGAAATGCAAATCACAATCACAGTGAAAAATCACCTTGCTCTCAATACAATGGCTGTTTTCAAAAGGCATAAGGAAAATAAACAAATGGTGGTAAAGAAAAGGAGAAATTAGAAAGTTCATCCTTTGCTAAAATGGTAAAAGGAGGTAGCATTATGGAAAATAGTTTGGGGTGTCCTCAAAAAGTTTAACAAAAAATTAAACATATGACACAGAAATTGATATGATACCGTATGGCCCAGAATTGCCTCTCCTAAGGGGTTTTCAAAAAGTTCATGGAAAAATTATATTTTCTTTCCATGAACTTTTATTATTGTTATTTGTTTTTAATTTATTAATTGGGAATTAATACATATATCATTGCATAGTTCAGTTAGGTCAAGCAATATATTGACTATTACAACCATAATTGGTTTCTAAACATTGTTTTCCTTCCTGGACTCCCTGACAGCTTTTTTTTTAAGCCTACTATTGTCTAATAGAAAGCATTGAACTCAGGAATGTTCATCATTCATTGCAGCACTGGTCACCAAAGCCAAAAGTTGGAATGATCCAAGTGTCCGTCAACAGATAAATGAATAAACACAATGTTGTCCAACCATGCAATGGAATATTATTCAGTTACAAAGAGAAATGAAATTCTGACACATACTACAGAATGGATAAGGCTAGAAATGTCAGGCAGAAAAAGCAAATATCTTTAAAACCCATTAGATGAACTACCACAGGATTTCTGGGTGAAATATCTACAGTCGACAAATGCACAGAGACTACAGCTATTTGTAGTTATCAAAGATGCAGCCAAAGCCAAACTCACTGCCATCGAGCCAGTGCTGACTCAGAGCGACCCCCTGTGGGTTCCCAGCCTGTAGCTGTTTAAGAGAGGAAAAAGCCGTCTTTCTCTGGAAAGAGGTGGAGAAAGAGGAAATAGTAGTTACTGCCAAGGGAAGACTAAGTTTCAGATTAGGGTGATGTAAAACTTTCGGAAATGGTAGCACAAAGGGGTGTCTACAATTCATGTCATCGAATTGTGTACTTTAAAGTGATTACAGTGGCAAACTATGTGCTTTAAAAGTGTTTATTTTAAAGAAAGCTTTCCAAACTGGGTAAAAGATAACGTGTATCCTGAAGGACAGGAAAACTGTAGACACTGCTCGATTCATCGCCCCCAGCCGGTTGCATTTGGAGTCTCGCATCAAGCAATCATTGAAAAGGTGTTTGAGGTGTCCAGCTAATAGTGTTAGGAATAACCAACCAAGCAAGAGCCTCGTGCACTTTTTGCGATTGTATGTTGTCTCTTTAGGCCCTGCTGTTATCTAATTTGTCAGCCAAGAAAAGGAAGGTTAGAAGAAGGTCATTCATCCAGGACCACAGAGCTAGTTTGTGATAAAGTCAGAATTTGAGCCCCAGCAATTTTCCACAATAGTGTAAGTTCGCAGCTGTGTTTTCTTGTTACGGCGGGGCAGTAAGTAGCTGCAGAAAGCAGTCATTCTGATGTGTCCCCTCGACCTCACCCTTTAGGAGGGGTAGTGACACTGGTGTCCATCCAAGGGGGATGACGAAAGGATCTGCCGGCAGAAGATGGGCTTGGGGAAAAGAACCAGGTGTGTGAGCAAAGGTGACACATTGCCTTTCTATCTCCCTTTGTGCTCCTCATTTTCAAGTCCAAGGGACCCAATCCCGTCACACTCTACATTATAGCGATTTAGGATATTACACAGATGTGTTTAAGGGAATTACAGAATTATTCCATTTGGATGGGACCTTTTTACCAGTAACAAAGAGCTCTGAACAGATGGCACTCGGTTGTCTTTTTAAAATTGTTCACCATTTGCTTTTTATACCCTCAAGCTAAGGTTCCCAGATTTATATGGTCTACTTCCCAATTTTCAAGGGACCCTGATAACCTAGTGGTTTACGCATTGAGCTGCGATCCACACGTTCTGCAGTTCGAAACCACTAGCCGCTCCACAAGGGAAAGACTGTACTCCCTAAACAGTTAGCAGTCTCGGAAAGTCACAGGAGCATTTTACCCTGTCCTATAGGTTATGATGCGTCAGCATCAACTGGATGACAGTGAGTTTGGTGATGGTTTGCCTCCTTTCATGAAAATAAAAACAATATCACTTAGCACTCCCGCTGGCAATTATAAACTTGTGTACAGTAGCCCATAATCCAGGATAAAGTATAAGCATCTGCTTTTGCAGCCCCTCCCCAGTTGTTCCAGTGCCCCCAGGGGGTGCTATCATCCACCTTGGGAGCCACTGGTCTAAAGCAATCCTTGAAGACTGGGTATACCTAAAACAGATTCATGTACCTACCAGTTCCTACAGCTGCATTTGGGCCATACACATGTGGCCCTTTAGAGACGTCATAAAGTGGAGGGAAAGCAGGTAAGGCTGGAATGTAGTTAATGGTTAATCCTGGGGATTTCTTCAGCTATTCAGACAATGCCACTTTTTAATAATGCTTCAGGGATAAAATCCACTTACTTCATTTTAAGATGGATTTTGGTTTCAGAAATGTTAATCGTGTCTAAAGACTCATCACTGAACAGAGGAAGTAAGGAGGACATTTTGACCGATTTTAATTGAAGGGGAGAGGGAGGGGCGAAGCAGATATTGACAAAGCAATATGCTTTGTGGTTATTTGGGCTCTCGAAAGTGTGGGAGGGATGAGGAAGACAAAATCAAAGGCCAGTCATTAAAAGGGCAAAAACAAATTAGTGGCTATTAGAAGGGACTCCTAGTCTTGGGATTTGAGTATTCTTATTAGCCCTCTAATGGAGGCTAAGTGAAATCATTCATGTTCACAATCCACAAACAGACCAGATTAACTTCAACAGCACAGTCTGAGGAAAGCTGCCTTCTTCATGCTAATAAATTTATCTCACAGTCGCTGACCGTATCAGTCTGCTTCCGATTCTCCCATCATCCTTGTAGAGAATCCCACTGGAAACTTCAGCCAGATGTGCTGGGCATCCTTGAGACTTTATGAATGTGGACTGTCCCTCTTTGTGGGATGAAAAAACTTACTAACTATAAATTGTACAGGCATGTTATCTGCCACCTTGCCTCCCTTTATCTATTAAGTTACACAGTTAATCAGATGACACAATCATCTCCTGGTAGACCTCCTCCTAAGTAGGTAGTGATGAAAGACCCCAAGGCTCATTTGCTAGCTCACTGATTCTGGCTTCTGTATTCTTCCATTGCTTAAGCTTGCTATTTCCCACCCAGAGCCACTGGATTCAAAATGTTGGTGGGCTGCTGCCCACGCCCATAACAAATACCAGTGGGAAGTTCCCTAGCTGTTCATCTCTCCTCCCCAAGCCCCAGTCAGTTGTGTTTGTGAGATTGGATGCCACCCCACCCACTCACGGTTTGTTGCTTTATAAACCAGAGTCTGACTAGTGTTTGAGACCGAGTGACATCGAACAACAGCTGACTCCTGGTTGCCCGCTCCAAGGAAGCTTCTCATTTGACCCATTCTGTGTGGCACAGATTGCCTTAGAAACCGGGTACAGCGGTGGCACCATTTTTAAATAGTATTGTGGTCACTGGGAATTGATTCAACAGCAATGTGTTTTTGTCATTTATAAGGAAATGATCTTCCTTAAGCTAGATTAAGTTCACTACCAACTTACAAAATCAGTGAAGGCAGAAATTGGAGCTTTCTGGACACCAATTTTGCTCCATTTAACCATGTCCCCACAAGGAGCCCTGGTAACAGGGTGAGTTACACGCAGGGCTGCTAACCCACGGTTCAGCTGTTTGAAACCCCCAAGGGCTCCAGTGGAGAGAAATTAGACTTTCTGCTCCCATTAGCCTTAAAAACTGACAGTCTGTGTCATATAGGGTTTCTCTGAGCTGTATGACCCTATGGCAGTAGAGTCCCATGTCAACATTTGACCACTTCAGTAAATTTCCTTCGAATCTTCTTTAATATCCCAGAAGGACTTTAATGTCCTCCAAGGCTATTTAATTTTAAAACCCCAGATTTTGAAACTTACTCTCTGACAGCCAGGTAGAGCTAAGACATATTCACACCTGTTTTGCATCTACTTGCTTCATTTGAGTAAATTTCCCCCCACCTTGAAGAATTGTACATATATTTAGACTAATTAATGTGCAAATTGTGGTTTCTTTTGTCTTAGGATTGCAAATGTTTCTCATTGAAATAACCAAGCCCTCAATGTAACCCAAAATGGGCTTGTTAAGAAGCCTATTTTAATTTTTTTTCCATTTAGATTATGTCAACAGATGCAATTCAGTTCTCTTGACAGTGTCTTTATACGCTAATTAAACTTTTCCAATTTGCAATTCTTTTTCTCAATCTTCATTTATCCATAAAAGTCAAATTTCACCTAGATTTGTTGCACTGGGTGACAAAGCATTAGGTTTCTAAACCCCATTCTCCTGATGATGACTGTTACTTCATCATCTTTCCTTTGTGATAGTAAAACGTTTTGGTAAACATACCATAGTGGAATGAAAACAGGAACCTAGTGCTCGTGGTGAGGCTTCGAGAGTCCCATAGTGGGACATTTAATTTAATTTAGGATATTTGGACAGGGCCATTTCCCCAGGATTTCCAAAATAGGCGATCCAGTCACAGGATGGAGCTTGGCAGCATAATGGGTTGCTAACCCAAAGGTCAGCAGTTAGAACCTACCAGCCACACCGAAGGAGACAGATGGGGTTTTGTGCTCCCAGAAAGCTGTATGGCCTCAGAAACCGTAGGGGGTAGTTCTACCCTGTCCTATAAGGTTGATATGAGTCAGAATTGAGTTCTATTTGCTTTGGGTAGACCTAATTTAGAAGTTCCTGGGTGGTGCTAATTGGTAACATGCTTGGCTGCTAAGCAAAAGATTGCATGTCAGTGTAGACCCAGAGAGACCTCAGGAGAAAGGCCTGACAATGTCTTTTAGAGAATCAGTCATTGAATACTTTGTGGGACACAGTTCGACTCATACACGTGGTGTCACGGTGAGTTAAGATCAACATGAGCTGTTTGGTTTGGGCGTACATTCTTATCTGGGTTAGCGTAAAGATCAAACCCAAGTCTTTGTCCCACCTGGCTATTAATGAAATGTTTAAATGCTTGCTTCTTTGCCTGTTTACGCTTCTTGGGTGTATTTTTTAAACTGTTATTATACGTACTCTCTGAAGAAGAATTACAATTGAAAATCTAAAATGGACTCTATGTGCATGTGCTTAGGATCGCTGGTGGTGCTGTGGGTTAGATTTTGGTCTGCTAATCCCAAAGTCAGCAGTTAAAACCCACCAGCTGATCCATGGGAGAAAGAAGAAGCTATAAAAGCTCTCATACAGACTTGCTGTCACCTCTCACAGAACAGACTTGACATGCTAACAACACTGCTAGTGCCACTCTCTTGTTTCATTCTTACCTTCACCTCTCCTAAGACCAGAGTTGAAAACTTTAGAAACATTTCTAATCTACACTCTAATTGGTTTTTTAGAACATTGTTCTAGATTCTTATGGCATCGCTTAATATTACTATGTTAATATTGCACTCTTAAGATTTTTGTAAAACCTCAAGCAATTTTTAGGTCAGACTACTTCAGGAAGGTCACTTAATTATCTTGCCTGTTTACTAGATGAGATTCCACACTAGCAAAAGCCTGGCCTTACATCGGATTAAAATTCACCTCACATCAAATCCATATCATATTATTCATCCCTGTGCATTTTCCTCATTTTTTTCTGTGAATTTTGGAGGCACCAAGTCATCTGTGCATTACAAACTATTGTTTTTTGTTTTTGATTTTTCAGTCATTATCCTAGATCAAAAGTTGCTGCCCTGGTCAATGCCTACAACTTCTCCATGAACCCTCATGCATCCTATAGGTTCTCGTCATGAAGTAGTCAAACCATCCTTGACTTTGGCTCAATGTTTGATGTTGTCCTCTACCATTCCATCAGCCTCTTCAGAGAAACATGGCCCAGTTCACCAGGTCTTGCTGTATGTCATCGACTCAGTTGTCTCTGTGTTGTACATTTTTCTAACTCATCAGTTCCCCTGTTTCTTTTCCTGTCATTGCCAAAGATGACTATGAGCCATAATAAATCTGTTTATCACTTATTTAGAGAGGTTTTATTTTTGACAGGAAAAGGAAATCTCAAATCATACTGTCATAAGTTATGAATAGACCCAGCATATACTGCTGTTCTCTTTAACATTCAGGAGAAAATATTGCCAATGAACCTTACGAACCTAAGCTGAGCTGTGTTGACCCCTCCCCAGAAGAAGGCAATACAGAGGACAGCACTGAAGATACACCCTGGGGAGAGAGGCGGGTCTGTCCAGACCACACAGGAGCGAACTAAGAGCAAACTAAGGGGAGAGAGAAAAACATGGCCCAACAAGCCCTGGGACGATATATCCCTGCTCGGAACAACGAGTGCACAGAGAGGACCATAGAGCCAGCCTCACTACAAGGCAGGACATTCCCTCGCTGACCCATAGCACTACGGGGACAGCCCTGGGGACACTGCATGGGTCTGCTCATGCACAGCAGCGTGGATTGCGAAGGGCGTGCAAGAGCACAGCAAGCGGAGCAAAGTAACCAAGTCCCGGAGAAATCCTGAAAATAGACTTCTGACTCAGGGGACAGGGCTTGGCACGTCATCAGACTTGATCAGGAAACATACGGGTCAGCAGACGGACCTGGCACTATTGTTTGTTTTATCATTTTATTGGGGGCTTAT
This sequence comes from Echinops telfairi, assembly GCF_000313985.2. Taxonomy (NCBI): domain Eukaryota; kingdom Metazoa; phylum Chordata; class Mammalia; order Afrosoricida; family Tenrecidae; genus Echinops; species Echinops telfairi. The sequence continues at coordinate 12,690,472 of NW_022103928.1, forward strand.
ATAGCTCTTTACACAATCCATGCATACATCCATTGTGTCAGGCACATTTGTTGCCATCATTATTCTCAAAACATTTGCATTCTACTTGAGCCCTTGATATCAGCTCATTTTTTCCCCTTCCTCCCCACACCCCCCTCACTCACGAACCCTTGATAATTTATCAATTATTATTATTTTGTCATATCTTACACTGTCTGACATCTCCTTTCACCCACTTTTCTGTTGTCTGTTCCCCAGGGAGGGGGTTATATGGAGATCCTTGTGATCGGTTCCCCCTTTATACCTCACTTTCCCTCCACCCTCCCAATATCGCCACTCTCAACACTGGTCCTGAGAGGTTCATCTATCCTGGATTCCCTGTATTTCCAGTTCGTATCTGTACCACTACATCCTCTGGTCTAGCCGGATTTGTCAGGTAGAATTGAGATTATGATAGTGGGGGAGAGGAAGCACTAAAGAACTAGAGGAAATTTGTATGTTCCATCTTTGCTACACTGTACCGTGACTGGCTTGTGTCCTCCCTGCGACCCTTCTGTAAGGGGATATCCATTACCTACAGATGGGCTTTGGGTTCCGACTCTGCACCCCCCCTTATTCACAATGATACGATATTTTGTTCTTTGATGCCTGATACCTGATCCCATTGACACCTGATGATCACACAGGCTGGTGTGCTTCTTCTATGTGGGCTTTGTTGCTTCTCAGCTAGATAACCACTTGTTTATCTTCAAGCCTTATGATCCCAGATGCTATATCTTTTGATAGCCAGGCACCATCAGATTTCTTCACATTTGCTTATGCGCCACCTACTTTGACTTCAGCAATTGTGTTGGGAAGGTGAACATCATGGAATGCCAGGGTAATAGAAGAAAGTGTTCTTGCATTGAGGGAGTACTTGAGTGGAGGCCCAATGCCCATCTGCCACCTTAATACTAAACCTATAAACTATGCACATAGATCTATTTCCCCATCATCATATATAAATATATTTACATATATGCATGCCTGTATTTAGACCTCTATAAATGCCCTTTGCCTCCTAGTTCTTTCCTCTATTTCCTTTTACTTTCCTCTTGTCCCACTATTATGCTCAGCCTTCATTTGGGTTTCAGTAATTCCTCTCAGTTGCATTGCCCTTGAGCAAGCCTTACCAGGCCTCCTACACCCTCCTCACCACCGATTTTGGATCACTTGTTGTTCCCTTGTCCCTAGGTGTGTTAACACTCACTTTCTTTCCCCTGCCTCCCCTCTCTCAAGTGCCCCTGGAACTGTTGATCCCATTGTTTTCTCCTCCAGATTGTTTATCCCGCCTAGCTTATCTAGATAGACCTGCAGAGATAATAATAAGCACAAAAACATAACAGAGCAAAACAAAGCAACAAAAGAAAACAAAACAACAACAAAAAGCCAATGACAAAAAAAGGAAAAGCCTGTAAATAGTTCAAAGTTGATTTGTTGACCTTTATGAGTATTTTATGGTGGAGTCTGATGGGGTGCCATGCCCTGTCCCCAAAGTCTATTTTTGGTATTCCCTGGGGACTTCCTTGCTCTGCTCCCCTTGCTGTTCTGTTGCACACCCTTAGTGTTGTGCTTCAGTGTGATGGGGTCAGATTGTGCGGAATAACCACACTGTGTCTCCCATGTTGTCCCTTGTAGGACCATGGGTCAGTGAGGGATGTCATGTCTCATAGTGGAGCCGGCCAAATGGTCCTCTCTTTGCATTGGCTGTTCTGAGCAGGGATATCATCCTCAAGGCTAGGTGGGCCAGGATGTGCTCCACTCTCTCTTCCTTACCCTTCATTTGCTCATGTGTGTTCTAATCGGACCTGTCCCTCTCCCTGAGCTGTACCTTCAGTGCTGTCCTCTGAAGTGAATTCTTCTGGGGGCAGGAGCAGCTGTCCACATAGTTGGGATTGGGGCCAGCCCCTCAGAACTCTCTACTGGTTTCCTGCTTCATTGTTTTGTTGTTGTTGTTTGTTGGTTGGTTTCTTTTTCTTTTGCTCTATGTCTATCAATATAAGATAGGCTGGATGAACAATCCCAAGGAGAAAACAATGGAACTGGCAGTTCTAGCGGGACATGGGAGAGGAGGGGCGGGGGCTTGGGAGATTGGGGAGCCAACAAATTCAGGGATAAAGGAACAACAAGGGATACAAAATTGATGACAAGCAGGGCATATAGTGTTTGATGGGGTTGATCAAGTGCAATGTATCCAAGAGGAATTACTGAGAACCAAATGGAGGATGCACATGATAGTGGGATAGGATAAAGGTGTAAAGAAATATAGGACAGAAGTAGGAGATCAATATTATTATAGAGGTATAGCTATAGGTATGTATATATGTAAATACATTAATTTATAATGAAAGGGATAGAAGACAATGTGCATATATTTATATGTATTAAGATGGCAGACAGACTTTGGGCTTCTACTCAAGGCCTCCCTAAACACAAGAGTACTTCATTCTAATAACCTGGTACTCTTTGATACTCACGTGTCCTAAATGATCGCTGAAGACAAAATGAGTGCATAAGCAAATGTGGTGAAGAAAGCGGATGGTGCCTGGCTATCAAAAGATATAGTATCCGGGGTCTTAATGGCTTGAAGTTAAACAAGCACCCATCTAGCAGGGAAGCTACTAAGCCCATATGAAAGAAGCACACCAACCTGTGTGATCATGAGGTATTGACAGGATCAGATATCAAAAGATCCAAAACAAACAAATATATCGATGTGAAAGAGGGAGTTTGGTGTGGAGACCCAAAGCTCATCTGTAGAAGATTGGCTATCCCCCCATAGAAGGGTTTTGTGTTAGTCCGAGTGGACTAGAGAAACAAATCCATAGAAACGCATATGTGTATAAGAGAGAGTTTTATATAAAGGGTAATTATACATTAAAAAGCATCCCAACCCAGTCCAGTCCAGTCCAAGCCCATAAGCCCTTATGTCCGATACCAATCTATAAAGTCCTCTTCAGACTCACGAAACACATGCACTGATGCTGAATGCAGGATGATCACAGGCCAATGGGTAGAAAGTCTTTGGATCCAGTGGCATTGTAAGCATCTCAACACTGGTATAGGTCTCCATGTGGCTCCTCCAGTTCCCAGGGCTGCATCAGGGTTGGGTTAAGTGGCTTCTCAGGGATATGTCGCAGGTAGTGAGCCTTCTCAGTAGACAGTCCCCAAGGGAGTGAGTAGAGTGAGAAGATGTCTCCCACCTCCACGGAGGAAAAATAGGAGTTCCCAGAATTCTCAGGAGAAGGCCATGCCCAGAGAGGCCTCATTGGTTATGTCTTGATTGGCAGGCCAGACTCCACCCCTCTACTCATAATCCTCTCAAAATGACACCAGATTATGTAACTACCACAGGTTTACAAGGAACGGATGATTCAACCAGGTGCATCCTCTAGTTATTGAATGCCCTCCTCCCCCACCCCGACCATGACTCACTTCTACCTTACAAATCTGGCTAGACAGGAGTACACCCATTTGTACAGATAAGAGTCCTTGACCCATGGAATTCAAGACAGATAAAACCCTCAGGAACAGTCATGGAAGTATCGATAGCATGAGGGTAGGGAGATGGTGGTGGCCAGGGGTGGTGGTGGTGGTGGTAGTGGTGGTGGTGGTGGTGAAAGGGGGAATCCATCACAAGGTTGGATATATAGCTCCCCACCCTCCAGGGGGACGAATAACAGAAAGGTGAGTGACGGGAGACAATGGACAGTGAAAGGCACGAAATAGAAATAAAAACATTTAAATGATCAAGGATTCACAAGGGTGAGTGGGTGGGGGAGGAGGGGAAAAAAGAAAGCCGCTGATTCCATGAACTCAAGTAGAAAGAAATGTTTGGAAATGTTGATGGCAACATATGTACAAGTGTGCTTAATAAAAAAACAAAACAACCACTAAGATTTTAGTGTAACTTATGCTTCTTCTGGCCCTATCAGCTCTTTTAAAACAGATCTGAAAGACCTTCATGCTCAAAGGGAGTATAATTTTTATTAATGTTATGACTCATGGGTTTCACTACATTTCTCAGGTGTAGACAATCAGATAGTCTGCCTCATATGTAATTTGCATGCCAACTTTAGTTTCTGAGGATACGCTGAGATGCATTCAGGTTACTTTCTCAAAGGTCACCTGAGAAGACAGAGCCCAAGCCTACCCTGAGCAGGTGTTCCTTTCAGGTGTTGTAGAGGGGTGGTCTTCAGGAGATTAAAGACACCTGTGATTCAGTGCTACTTCAGTTCCCTGAAGCCAGTGGTTCTCAACCCTCCTCGTGCTGTGACCCTTTAATACAGTTCCTCATGTGGTGGTGACCCCCCCAACCATAACATTGCTGTTGCTACTTCATAACTGTCATTTTTCTACAGTTATGAATTGGGAGACCCCTGTGAAAGGTTGAGAACCACTTCCTTATGCAGGCTGTAGGTAGAAAATAAATTACTTTGTAAACTTAGCTTATTTCAATAGAAAGTACACTTCACTGCATGATAATATTAAATAGACAACCTTTTACACAGTTACTACAAATGGGCTTAATAAAATGCCTGATATATAGAGAATGCTCACTCTTTTTAATAATTAAATCATTTTATTTGGGGCTTGTACAGCTCTTATCACAATCCACACATACATCCATTGTGTCAAGCACTTTTGTACATTTGTTTCCCCCATCATTCTCAAAGCATTTGCTTTCTACTTGAGCCCTTGGTATCAGCTTCTCATTTTTTCCTCTCCCTCCCCGCTCCCCCCTCCCCCATGAACCCTTGATAATTAATGAATTATTATTTTTTCATATCTTACATTGTTTCATATCTTACATATTATTTTTTCATATCTTACATTGTCCATCATCTCCCTTCACCCACTTCTCCGCAGTCCGTCCCCAGGGAGGAGGTTATATGTAATCCTTGTAATCTGTTCACCCTTTCTCCCGCAACTTTCCTCCACCCTCCCAGTATCGCCACTCTCACCACTGGTCCTGAGGGGTTCATCTGTCCTGGATTCCCTGTGTTTCCAATTCCTATCTGTACCAGTGTACATCCTCTGGTCCAGCTGGATTTTTAAGGAAGAGTTGGGATCATGATAGTGGCGTGGAGGAAGTATTCAAGAACTAGAGGAAAATTGTATGTTTCATCATTGCTACACTGCACCCTGACTGGCTCATCTCCTCCCCGAGACCCTTCTGCAAGAGGATGTCCAATTGCCCACAGATGGGCACTGGGTCCCCTCTCTGCACTCCCCTTTATTCACAATGGTATGATTTTTTTGGGGGGGAGGGGTCTTTGATGCCTGATACCTGATCCCTTTGACACCTCGTGAGCTCACAGGCTGGTGTGCTTCTTCCATGTGGGCTTTGTTGTTTTAGTTAGATGGTCACTTGATAGCCGGGCACCCTGTCTTCTTCACCATATTTGCTTATGCACCTGCTTTGTCTTCAGTGATTGTATCGGGATAGGCTGGTGTGTTTCTTCCATGTGGGTCTTGTTGTTTCTCAGCTAGATGGCCGCTTGTTTTTCCCCAGGCCCTCAAGACCCCAGATACTATATATCTTTTGATAGCCGGGCACCACCATCTGTCTTCGCCACTTTTGCCCTTGCAACCATTGTCCTCAGCAATCGTGCCAGGAAGGCAGAGAATGCTCACTCTTATATCAATACTTGTTTGTCTGTTTGTCCTACTGTGGTGCTTGTGTGTTTCTGTGATGCTGGAAGCTATGTCACTGGAATTTCAAATACGAGCATGGTCACATAAACTATTCAGGCTTTAGCAGAGCTTTCAGACTAAGAATATACTACAAAGAAGGAATAGACTGTCCACATCAGAGGAATGAGCCACTGAAAGCAGCAAATGAGCTGCTGAATGAGCTATAGAAAGCAGCAAAGCATTGTCACATACTGAAAACCCAATAAATAACAGCAGGACATTGTCCAAGTTACTGCCATAAGATGAGCTGGTCAGGTTGGAAGGCTGATTAAGAAAAAGCAGCCTTCTCAAAGTAGAGTCAACCATAATGTAGTAGAGGCGGTAACGTGTGCATGAATAAAGCCTTCGGGACCTTCCTTTCCTGGTAGGATATGACTCAAAATGAGAAGAAAAAGCTGCAAACATCTATTAATAATACGGAATATACAAAATATTAATCCAGTAAAATTGGAAGATGTCAGACATAAAATGGAGTACCTGAAGATCTTGGCTTTAATGAGCTGAAATGGACTCGTATGGGCCATTTTAAATCAGAAAATCCTGTGGTTCGTTAGGCCAGGATTGACCATTTTAAGAGGAATGGTATCACATCATCAAAAAGGACCATTCAAGATCTATCTGGAAGTATTAATGCTGTCTATGGTAGGATGCTATCTAGCCACATACATGACAAGCCAGTAAATACAAATATTATTCAGATTTATGCAGAAAATTAAGAATTCTAGTTATTCTGTCAGAAATTGATCAAATGTTCAATCAAGATGCATTGATAATCATTGACAGTGAGAATATAAAATTTGGAAACAAAGGTGTAGGAACAGTAGTTGGAAAATATGACCTTGGTAATAAAAATTAAGATGGAGACTGAGTGTCAGAATTTTGCAAGGCCAATTACTTCATCACAAATACTTTTTCTCAACAACACAAAAGGTACCTGTACACGTAGGTTTCTCCAGATGGAATGCACAGAATCCAAAGTGTCTACAACTATGGGAGGAGACTATGGGGAAACTCAATATTGGGAGTGAAAACCAGGCCAGGGGTCAACTGTGGAACAGACCATCAATTGCCCATATGTAAGTTCAGGCTAAAACTTAACGAAAATTTAAAAGTCCTTGAAAGCTAAAATATAACCTTCAGTATATCTCCCCTGAATTTTGATAACATCATAAGAACAGGTTTTCTGCATTGAGCACTAATGACAAAAGACCTGATTATCTGTGAAATAACATCTAGAACACAGTCCAGGAAGACAGCAAAAAGTCATTAAAAAGACAGGAAAGAAATAAAAGATCAGTGTGTATGTCAGAAGAGACTGAAACTTGCTCTTAATCATAGAGTACCTAAAGCAAATGGAAGGAATGATTAGAATAAAGGGCTGGATTGAACCTTTCAAAGGGAAACTCAAGAAGACAGAAAATATTATAATGAAATGTGGAAAGACCTGGATTTAGAAAACTACAGAGGAAAAACATGTTCAGCGTATCTTAATTTGAAAGAACTGAAGAGAAAAACTCAAGCCTTATGTTGCAATCCTGAAAGATTCAATGGGCAAAATATTGGATGATATAGGAAGCATCAAAATATGATGGAAAGAGTATGCAGTCGCTGTACCGAAAAGCTAGCCAACACTCAACCACTTCAAGAGGTAGCGTATAAGCAAGAAGTAAAGGTGCTAAAGCAAAGAGTCTGAGCGGCGCTGAAACATTAGGCAAAGACAAGTGTCCAGGCACTAAGACCAGTAGAGAAGTTTCACCAAGCTGATGAAACATTGGAAGCACGCGTTCATCCATGCCAAGAAATTTGGAACACCGTTACTTGGCCAACGGACTGGAAGAGATCCATATTTGTATCCATTTCAAAGAAAGGGGACCTAACAAACTCAACAGGGCTCAGTTCTAGAACGATATCATTAATATTACAGAGAAGTAAAACATTACATGCAAATAAAATGTATCCAACAACAATTGCAGCAGTATATTGACAGACATTCAGGCCAGATCCAGAAGAGGAGATGGAATAAGGGATATCATTGCTGACAACAAATGGATCTTGGCTGAAAGCAGAGGGTGCCAGCAAGTTATGTATTTTTATTTTATTGATTATGCGAAGGTAGTTGCCTATGTGGATCCTAACTAACTGCCAAAAGTCTTGAGAAGAAAGAATGCCGGAACACATCATGTGTTCATGTGGAACTTGTACATGGATCGAGAACACTTGTGAGAACAGAGCAAGGGAGTATTGCCTGGTGTGAAATCAGGAAAGATAGGCTTCGGAGTTGTGTCCTCTCACCACATTTGTTTAATCTGTTTGCTTCGCATATAATCACAGAAGCTGGATTATATGAAGAAAACAGGGCAGTATGACTGGAAGAAAGGTTATTAACCACGTGAGATATGCAGATAGTGCAACCTAGCTTTCTCAAACTAAGGAGAACTTAAAGTATGGAAGGATCTCAGCCTTCAGTATGAATTACAACTTGGTGTAAAGAAAACTAAAATAAAAAACAACCATCATGATAAAGGGAGAAAAGACTGAAGTATTCAAAGTTTTTGTCTTGCTTAGACCCACAATCTGTGCACATGGAAGCAGCAGTCAAGAAGTTAAACAGTGCACTGCATTGGGTAAATCTGTTCAAGACCTCTTTAAAGTGCTGAAAAACAAAGATGTTAACTTTGAGGACTAAGGCACACCTGACCCAAGTCATGATGTTTTGAGTCATTTCAATTACATGTGAAAGTTGGACAAAGAATCACGGAGGACCGAAGGAGAATCGATGCATTTGAATCATGGTGCTGGCAAAGAATATTGAATGCACCATGGAAGGCCAACGAAAACAACAGACCCGACTTGGCACAAGTACAGCCAGAATTTCCTTAAAGGCAAGGATGGCAAGACTTCATCTCATGTACTTTGGACATGTTATCAGGAGAGACTGGTCTCTGGAAAGGACATCATGTTTGGTAAAATAGAAGGGCAGAGAAAATGAAGAAAACCCTGACCAAGATGGATTGACACAGTAGCTGTAACAATGGGTTCAAACATAAGAACAATTGTGAGGGGCACGGGAACTGGAGGTGTTTCACTGTTGGGGATAGGTCAGTATGAGTCAGAACCGACTTGATTGATAGCACACAACAACAGTCTTATAGAATACCGACAATCATATTTTTGGAATGTCGGGATGTGAACAACTTCTAAGGGTCTCTTGCTGACAGGTCTCTAAGTACCCTGTGCCTGGCCTGCCAATGGCGTGTGCTTGCGTGCGTGCGTGTGTGTGTGTGTGTGTGTGTGTGTGTGTGTGTG
>NW_022103928.1:12699592-12704488 GCF_000313985.2 Echinops telfairi
GTGTGTGTGTGTGTGTGTGTGTGTGTGTGTGTGTGTGTGTGAAAATACACAGCGAGGTATAAAGGACATAACTTCTTTAAAAGGATCCAAGTCACTGACCACATTTTACAAAATACTTATTCTATGGAAATAGCAACTAGATAGTTCACCTTATGGGCAATTTTTCACACACTCTCTTCTCTCTGTTGTTTATTATCCCTGAGCCCTAAGATAGGTCCAGGCTATTTGTCATCATTCTCTAAGGAAGAGTTAGAGGTAGCAGATGCCCACCTCCACAAAAGCAACACTGAACCAAGATGCTAGGGGCTCCAGAAGGGTAGGTAAAAACAGGAGGAGAGATGACCAACTGAGAGCAGGGGTCTAGTGAGGTCTTTCAATATCATTGTTTACCCACCCACCCCCGACCCCTACCCATTGACAACCCAAATCCACCAGCTACCTTCAAGGAAAAAAAGGCTTACCACGGGGTCACCATGAATCAGAATGAAACGGACAGCATTGACATGAACTGACAGGCTCTTTTTTGTTATAGGCAGGGTCCCTTTTGAAGTTAATGGTAATTAGGTCGGGAGGACGGAAAGTTGAATACCCATGGGTGCTCCCTTAATTTTTGCAGCTCTCTTACTAGGCTCAGAAGTCACTTTGCTGATCATCAAAAGAGTCCAGTGGAGCTGTTAAGATTGTGCGTCAGACAAATCTATGTTCATGGATTGTTAGGGTTAGGTGCCATTAAGTCCAATCTGTGACCTTGTGCACAACAGAACAAAATACTGCACGGTCCTGTGCCAACCTCAGAACCTTACAATTGTTCCCATGCACAGCCCACTGTGTCAATGCATCTCAATGAGGACCTTCCCCTTTTAGCTGCCTCTCCATTTTACCAAGCATGATATCCTTCTCCAGGGACTGGTCTCTCCTGACATGTCCCAAGTATATAAGATGAAGTCTTGCCATCCTGACCTCTAAGGAGCACTGTGGCCATACTTCTTCCAAGACAGATTTGTTTGTCCTTTTATCAGTTCTTGGTACTTTCAGTATTCTTCTCCAGCACCACCCTTCAAATGCATTGATTTTTCTTCAGTATCTGTATTAGTCTGGGTACTTTAGAGAAATGAATCCACGGAAACTCATGTATAAGAGAGAGTTTTATATAAAGAGTAAGTACACATCAAGAAAATATTCCAACCTAGTGCTACCCAAGCCCACAAGTCCAACATTAATCCATTAACCCATATGTCCGACACCAGTCCTCCTCTATCTCACAAAACACACGCAATGATGCCGACTGCAGGAGGAAAGCCGAGTCAGTGAACGTTTAAGCATCTCAGCACTGGCAGGGGTCTCCACACAGGTGCTCCAGCACCCAGGGCTGCATCGGGGTAGGTCCATGTGGCTTCTCCTTGGGGATGTCTTGCAGGAAGTGAGCCTTGCAAGCTGAAGTAGGGAACTGCTAAGGCAGCTGCACCCTGGTCTGACTATCACAAAACAAGAGACCCGAGAACTCGAAAGGTGAGGCTCCCCAAGCCATTTATCTCTCCACCCTTCAATTAACCCCACATGTGTTTATCGGCCAGGTTGGCACAATAAACATTAACTATATCAGTGTCCCTTACTCATTTTCTCACTCTCACTTGGAAAATGCCATGGCTTTGGTCATGCACACCTTAATCCTCAAAGTAATATCCTTGCTTTTTAATGCTTTAAAGAAGCCGTGTGCAGCAAATACTTACGATCAACTTTAACTCTGTTGTTTTATTTTCTTTTGGTCTTTCAGAATAGTGCTGATCAAGCATACCTCATAGGAGCTTGATAGAGGCTGGGTAACTTACCTTTCAGTGATAGGGTTGTTATGAGTTGGAATCGATTTGATGTTTGCTTTGTTTTGTTTTCTGAGACAAATAGCTAATAGTTGCCAAGAATTTATGATTTATTTGGCTACAGGACTTGGTGCTTTGCTTGAATTAGTTTATGAATCCTGGCCTCAACCCTATAAGGCAGATCCTTTGTATCCCCACTCTACAAATGAAGAAACTGAGACCCAGAGAAGCAATCCACACAGCCAGTAACTTAAGGAACTGGGCCTTTTCTTCCAGAACTCCCAAATCCTGACCTAGGTGGATTTCTACAAGTCCTTGGAGTCATGTGTTAATTACTTTGCATCTCGGCTCCTCTTTTAGAGCTCAGGGCCCAGAACAGCATTCTGTTGCACGCTGGGTGAAGCCCCTCTGTGTAAGGATTGAAAAGGGGCTTCTGAGTTATTATATTCCCAATATGGAATGGCTACTTTGTAAAGGAGGAAGCCCCTTGTCTTTGAAAACGTTCAAACCGAGACTTCCTGAACTGTAAGATATTCTCCAGCTTTAAAATTGGATGGGCATGCCTACAATCTCATAAACTACCTTTCTCTGTTGGTGAGAGAAGAGTGAGACTGTGGTTTACATGTTAAATTATTCAGCCTTCATTCTTCCAGAGTAAAAGCTTCTACTTGGGGTCCTACTAACTCTAATTGTTTAAGCTTTACTGAAGTGTTGGGTTTTCATTTTCATGCCTACTTTTAGTTTTGAGAGACTAGTTTAATTCCTTGTTATAAAATAATTGTGAACATCGTGTACCACCGTTATTAAGAAATGTATTATTCAATTTGAATGTAGTGCTGGGTGAAATTCTATGAATTATTCCATGTTTGAAAGGGAAAGGTTGGTTTTTGTTCTGCTTCAAATTGTTTTAGGGAAAGAAATCACTAATATACACGTTTCTCTGTCTCTTTTAAAACCCCTTGGCATTGTGTAGGTCTCCTGCAATGATGAAAATAAAATTACTGTGGCACTTTCTAGCTATTCTGAATCCTTAATTACTTCTAATGTCATTGCCAAATGAAACATTTATGGGAAAGCTTACAATTAAGCCACGTATCTTGAAAATGTATGCTTACATTGGTGGAACATCAAACATTATATGGCAGGGCCGCTTTTTTCTGTAAGATAGCATTTTTCTTTGCTCCCATTTTCACATGAGTCATCCTTTCTTAACTCATCTTTCTTATCCTTTGAAACTTCCTCTTCAGAGAATCCAGAAAAAGCTTTCTTCATCATTTTCTTTTTTCCCCTCCAATTCACAAGAGCTTCACTTTTAAGTGGAAGAAATAATGTTGGTTTTTCTGCAGGGACTGATTATAAATTCCTCTTCTGTGCTGAATTTACACTGGCCTCTAGTGGATACCTGTCACAATTGTGTTTCATATTGATCCTACCTTAACTCATCTATACCACCTAATTTAATAATTCTCTAGAATCCGTATAAAGCAGAATAATCAGAATTGTTGGGGATTTTCAGTACATTTTATCATGAAACTGATTAAACCGTTAGTAAAGTAAGTAGTCTCATATAAGCAGGGTTAAAAAGTTTGTGGAAAAAACAAGAATTAAAAGAGTTTTCCATGAACATTTTCAAGTCTCTGCATATTTGTTAGCATTCTTAACAGAATTAAATTCTTTCTTATTTTTTAAAAATGGTGTTAGTATTTTAATGCCATAATGCTTATTATTTACTGCACATTGACCTAAGGCAGAGGAGCCCTGGTGGCATTGCGAGGAACACATTGGGCCGTTCACCATGCAGTCAGCAGTTTGATACCCCCAGCCATTCCTCAGTAGAGAGACAAGGCTTTCAACGCCCCTAAATAGTTACTCTTGGAAACCCATGGGGGCAGTTCCACCTTGTCCCATAGGGTCACTGAGTCAGAATTGACTGGATGGCAGTGAAGTGTTGTGTGTGTATATGTATGTGTGTATTTGAGAACTTAAGGCACATATTGCACATCTTTTAGGAAAAACTAAACAGCATCACAAAATCCCAGCTTAACATATATATAGCATATCTTTTAGAAAAAATTAAATAACAAAAGCCTAGCTGACTGTTCAAAGAAATGGAATGGTAATGTGGTAACCCTTTCTCTGACAGTTCCCATACATGCTGTCAATAGAAGTCACTGAGTGACACCATGTGTACACAGTAGAACTCTTCATAGGGTTTCCAAGGCCATGACCTCTGGGAAGCATGTCGTCAGTCCTCCCTCAGAGGGGCTGGGACTTCCAATCTTATGCTAGTCGTCCAACAATTAACAATTTGTCCCAGCATAAGACCTAAACACTTTGTGTTACCAAAACACCTTTCCTGTTTATAATCAAACCACACTCACTGCCCTGGAGTCACTGCTGACTCGTAGCAACCCCTGTGGGTTTACAGGAGTAGAAAGCCCAGTCTTTCTCTAGCAGAGCTTAGGGTGGTTTTGAACTGCTGACCATGTGGATCCCAGCCCAATGTGTAGCCACTGCACCACCAGGGTTACCATTCATAGATGTCACTAAAAATAAAAAAGGATAGCCATTTCCAAATTGGCCCTATTATAATAGAATTGTTCCAATTATAAAAATTTAAGAAAATCATATTACTACTAATATAAACTTCATTCCTAGTATATGCAGTTTAGTATATCTCAGTGTAATGAGTGATTAAATTCTCAATTCTATTCTGTAATTAATAAGTAGTGAGGTAGACCCACGTTTATTTTGTGATGAGCCATAAAGTTCTAGATACAGTGAACCCTCGTTTATCGCAGTTAATCGGTTCTAGACCCTACCATGATAAATGAAATTCCGCGAAGTAGGATTCCTTGTCACGATGCGCTTTGCTTCCTTGTTGCAAGTGAAAGTAGCCGTAGCACGGATGTTTTTTTCCTCTTTATGGATGGAGCGAACGGAAGACTCATTCAAGTCGAAATGGCGTGCAACCTCCACGATTTTCTTGCCATCTTTCATCATATCCAAAAGTTTTACCTTTTCCTGGATGGTGAGCATCTTCCTCTGGCGCTTATTTTTATTGTCAGAAGGCTTAGAA
>NW_022103928.1:12704588-12713023 GCF_000313985.2 Echinops telfairi
GGAGCCATCATAGGGCTTAGATAAAATTTCTTTAAAATTGCAAACAATTACAGTACACTGTACAAAAGCAAAAATGCATCTGATACGTAGCTCCTATACGTAGCGATGCAGACAGAAGCGTGTACAGTATGAGCCAATCAGGTGGCAGTAATGACAGAGCATGCGCTGTTACAGCAAAAACCGTGATAGAGTGAAGCCGCGGAAGTCGAAACGCGAAGTGGCGAGGGTTCACTGTATATTTTATTGAAATAGCTCAGTTTCATGATGTCTTAAATAGAGCTCCTTAAACCCTTAGAGAAAGGGACTCAACTTTTGTCCAGCAGTGAACCAACAGTGCACCCTCTAATCGCTTGATAAGTGACACGTGTTTTATTCACATGGTGGTTCTGCCTCACGGCCATTCATAAGATTGCAATCAGAAGTACCGTGGGTTTACTGTTCTCTGAGGCAGAGGATTTGCTTTCACGATGCCTCATTCACAAGGCTGGTCGCAGGAGGTCTCAGTTCCCAGACAGAACTCTCCACAGGGCTGCTGAAGCATTCCTCACGCATGGCAGTCGCTGTCGCAGAGTGACTGATCCTAGAGAGAGCAAAGAGTAGCACAAGCCTTTTATGAACTAGTGTTAGACAAGTCACTTCTATCATATTCTCTTCATTAGAAGCAAATCTCTAAGTCTAGCTGACACTTAAGATTCAGAAAAAGCTTTCCCTATCCTACTCCCTATCTTGAAGATCAAACCAAACCCCCAAATCTCACTACCGTGCAGTCAATTCTGTCTTCTAGCAGCTCTAGAAGACAAGAGTCGTAGAACTGCCCTGATGGGTTTTTTAAACTGTCAGTCTTTATGGGAGCAGAAAGCCCCATATTTCTCCCTTGGAGCAGTGGGAGGGTTTGAATAGCTGACCTTGCGGTTAGCAGTCCAGCATGTTACCCACTATTGCCACCTCCCTACTCCTGCCTGTATTTTAAAACTATCTGAGATGGTGATCTGTGTCAGAGAGGAGAAAACCATGGGAGGATTTGTCACAAATCTAAAGGGCATACATATTGGATTGGGGTTGTATGAAAAAAAAATTGGGGGCTATTTCAAGGACCAAAGAGGTGAATAAAGGTAACACGGGGGGAAGGATTTTGGCCATCTGTGTGGCATAGTGGTTCTGGAACCAAGGTCCTGTCTACTGCTTACCAGATGCGCGATGTCTTCGTACTGTGTGCCATTTGTTCAATAGGGAAAACACTTTGCTCAGAGGGTTGTGGCATGTTCTTGTTGTTCTGTGCCCTGGAATCCATTCTGACGCTAGTGACCCTGTGTACAACAGTCTGAAACACCACCTATTCCTGTGCCATCCTCTGTGCCATCCTCAGAAGCGTTAGGTTTGAGCCCATTGATGTGGCCAGTTTGTCGATCCATCTCATCCAGTGCATGCCTTTTATCCCTGCCCCTCTACTATACTGACCACGATGTCGCTTTCCAGGGACTGATCTCTCCTGATAGCATGTCCAAAATACCGGAAACCAAATCTTATCATCCTTATTTCTAAGGAGCATTCTGGCTGTATTTCAGGTTTGTTTGTTTGTTGGGCAGTCAATGGAACTTTCAATATTCTTCACCAGCACCATCCGTCAAATGCATCGAGTCGTCTTCAGTCTTCCTGATTCGATGGACAGCATCCAAATGCTTACAAGGCAACCGAAAATGCCATGGTTCGGGTCAGAAACATTTTAGTTCTCAAAGTAACCGCCTGTTTTTTCAACACTTTAAAGAGCTCTTGTCCAGCGGATTTATTCAGTACTCGTTTGATCTCAACTGCTGCTTCCAGGAGCATGGATTGGGGGTTCACACAGGATGATATCCTTGGCAACTTTGATCTTTTCTCCACTTATCCTGATGTTACCTATGGGTCCAGTTGTGAGGATTTTTACTTCTTTACATTAAGTTGTAATCCATACTGAAAGCTGCACTACTTAATCTTCATCAGTAAGTGCTTCAAATCCTCCTCACTTTCAGCAAGCAATACTATATTATTTGAATATTGCAAGTTATTAATAGTTCTTCATCTAACCCAGTTTCTCTGATGATTTGCTCAGCATACAGATTGAATAAGTATGGTAAGAAGATACAACCCTGTTGCACACCTTTCCCGATTTTAAACCGTCCAGTCTTTCCTTGTTCTGTTCTTTCTCATGCGTCGTGACTCATGGACATACAGGTTCAGCACTAACACATGGAATTCCTGTTCTTCTCAAGGTTATCCCTACTTTGTCATGATCCGCACAGCCAATAAGACATGAGTAAACATCTTTCTTGTATTCTCAACTTTTCAACCAAATTCGTCTGACACCAGCAAGGATACCCTTTGTCCCATGCCCTCTTCTGGATCCAGCCTGAATCTCTGGCCTTCAGTGCACTGCTACAACATTGTTGGATGATCTTCAGCAAAATTTTACTTGCATGTGACATTAATGATATTATTCTACAATTTGCACATTCTGTTGGGTTACTTTTCTTCGAAATGGATACAAACACGAATCTCTTTCAGTCAGTTGGCCAAGTCTGATATAGTAACATCCAAGTCATACATAAAATGTTTATGAAAGTGGCTGGTTTGTCGTAAGTGATCACAGAGTGTCATCTACTGCTTTTGGCATTAGAAGTATGTTTACCGTATCATGTGCATTCATGTACTGTAAGAATTCCTTCTTGGATGCCAGCTTCAAACTTGTTTTTTTCCGTTACACTCTTATTCTGTGGCAGTTGCCCACCAAGAATATTTCAACACAGTTCTGGGATTTTTCTATCCTTTGGGGGAAATGGAAATCTGCAAACTAGGTGGGAGCCGATGGTGACAGAGCAGGAGAGAGGCACGCTGTTTAGGAAAACACCCTGTGGGGTGGTAGTATATCTAGCTGCTGTGGAAACTAGACACAGAAAGCATTAAGGATAGCCTGGCTAACAGATGCATCCTATCTAGTAACCTCATTTGTTTTTTCAAGGAAAAAAAATCAGATGCTTGGCTTTCAAACAGTGGAACCAGCTGAGTACTTTAAGCCCATGTTCCCATGGCAATAATTGGATAGCTTATGTATGAACAGCCCTTGGTCAAAGGCCCATTCTTTAAAGGAGTTTGCCAAACTGCTTCATACAGTCTTAGCCCAGGCTCTCTACTCACTGAGGGCATTGAGTGGAACCACGATCTCCAGCTAGGAATCAACACTCTCCATGCTCAATCAGGCACCTTACTCTCCTATGGGTCGTGCACAGGACAAAATGCACTTACAGAGATGCATGCATTTATAGAAGTGGAACTACACGTGCAATTGAGGTAGAATTCTTGTTCTCAAATACACCCAAGCAGAAGTTTCTTTCCTATCAACCAGCTGGTACAAATGTGGAGTGTACTTAGTGACTTAGTGTGAAAGGAGCCTTCACAGCAGGCGTCTTGAGGTGGAGATGGACATTATGCACAGTATTACCTAGTCAAAGCAAATATGAAATAGGAGAGCCTCTTAGTTGGTTTTGAACCCCGCAGGAAACTATCCAAAGTGTTCTGGGTGAGAACTTGTACAAGAGATTTAAGATGATCTTAAAGAAAAGAAGGCCTGGTGTTGGTATGGATTAAGCATCAAACTGCTGACCATAAGGTGAGCTGTCCAAATCCCTGAGGGTGAAATGTGAGTCTCTGCTCCCATGAAGATTGTAGTCTTGGAAACCCGGGGTAGCAGTTTTCCTCTGCCCTAGAAGGTCATTAGGAGTCGGAATCAATTCTGGGGCAAATGTTTTAAAGAAGTAGAGGAAGCAAGGGAAAAGAAAGACACTTCAAAGCATTGTAAAAATGTGTCTAAGAAGCTTTTATGTTGATAGGAGATGAACGGGCATCAGATAAATTCAAGTCTACTTTTTGGATCTAGCAAGTAGAAAATACAGTCTTGGAATAAATCAATGCTGAGGGGTGCATATGATGATGGGGATATTTTGCAAACAAATGAATTTTTTGTTGTTTTGTTTAGAGAATAAAGGATATTCACGTGCATAAAGAAAGCTGTAAAGTATCAAGGAATCATACATCAGTGAAGTAGTTGTGTGTGTGTGTGTGTGTGTGTGTGTGTGTGTGTGTGTGTGGCGGAGGGGTGGTGCTTGTGTTTCTCTGTCTGTACGTCCATGTCTGAGTGTGCCTGGCTGGCCTTCCCAGGTGCTGCTCACCTCCTAGAAAAGCTAGGAGGAGGTTAAGGTAGTAACAATTAGCAGCTGTTTGCTTCTTCCCCGGGCTTTTTAGTCGTCCTTTGATGACAAGAGAAGGAGGAGGCTTTCTACTCCCGTACAGACTTACAGTCTCAGAAACCTATAGGAACAGGTCTCCCCTCTCCTATAGGGTCACTGAGTCAACATCTACTTGATGGCAGTGTATTTGTATTTGTACACTTGATCTTAGCCAAAAGGCCGAGAAGCAATATGTATTTGTGTTTGTTTTGCTCAACGTAAAACAGGTTCTATTCCAAATGACTCCACAATACGTTGGTTCTGATGCCACTTAAGTACTTCATTTTCCCATTATTATTGATTTTTAATATCAGTTATCTTTATAAACCTGATCTTTGAACATCTGCAAATGAACATCTGAGAATGACAACATCAGCAAATTATGCATGCACTGCAGTATTGTATGGAGTCCATGTTACTCTCCAAAAGCCCAAGTGGCATAGTGGTTATGCTCTGGACTGCTAAATATAAGGTTAGCAGTTTGAAACCACCATCTGCTCTGTGGGAGAAACACGGGGCTTGCAACTGCCATGAACAATTAGAGTTTCGCAGACTCCCAGGGTCAGTTCTACCCTGTCCTAGAGGGTCGCTCTGAGGTGGCATCGACTTCGTGGCAGAGAGTTTCATGTTTTGGTTTTTATTACTAACAGTAAGAAGTAGCTCCTGCCCCACTCCCCAAAAATGGCAGTTGTGAATGCTGGAATAGGTCCCAAGTCAGGGACCACCTCTATTTGCCGCTGCCTAATGAATAAGTCAGCAGCACTCTTTCTTTGCCTCATATAGCAGAATAATGTGACTTTTGAGATGAATGTGAGCCAACTACTTGCAGCTGCATCACTGAAGCTGCGTGGAACTTAAAACATCCTCTTTTCCGCAGTGCGCAATCTGCATTGTTATCAGTTAACCAGCTCTCCGTGTTACTTGTGTTCCCCTTAGAGAGGCTGGGGAGGCCACGGAAGGTTTCAAACTTACTGAGCCTGGTCTCCATTACCCTGAAAGTAAGATTTGCTACTCACCTTGTGGCTAGGCCTGCCTCAGTGCCTGTCTGTGCCTCATAAACCAGATGAAGACATTTCAGCTCTGAGATGCTCATTTTCCCTTGACGAGCTCTCGTCTGTCATTTATAATGGACAAGACCCAAGATAATAAAACATTTGGCTTGTTTTCCGTTTTCTGCTTTTAACTGGCTATGGATCCAGACAGTTAATGAGCAGTCATTTGAGTTTCTTAGGTGTTAGCCATCTCCCAAAAAGAACCAGAGAAAGAAAGAAAGGATCATTGATAATAATCACTTAATGAGTTTCAGGTTCATTTTACTGTTGTGTGTAGAGAGGGGAAAACTGAACCAAGTATAAACTTTCCAGTTCTAGAAGGTTCACTCTTCAGAATGGAAGGAAGCGGTGTCCCAATTTCCAGTTGTCTTGATCAAATAGGGTGTTGGTACCAGTCAGCCTCCAGAGGAGATGGCTGCTGGCCTCTGCCCACGGGAGCTGGAGAGCTGCTAATAGACTGATAATGAGAGTGCGGTGCTCCTGAGGAACTGCAAGGGCAAGGGCAAGAACCTGGTGGTAGCGGCCTGGGGCGTCTTTTCTGCCTGGGCTGGCAGGAAGAAGGAGTCTGGTGGTGCGGAAGGTTAACATACTTGGGTGATAACCAAAAGGCTGGAGAGTTGAGTCCCCCAGAGGGCCCTCCAGAGGAGTCCTGAGGGCCTGCTTCTGAAGCGTCAGGCATTGAAAACCCCGAGGAGCACAGTTGATCCTGACACACGCGGGCTCTCTGTAAGCCAGCATCACCTCCATGGCAGCTATAGGCAGTCCCCAACTCACCTGCAGGAAAAGTGGGGAGGGGTGTTATTTGACAGACGGCCGGGAGTTCCTACAATGAAAGGTTCTTTGAAAGAATCAGCAATCTTTCAGGACTATGGAACCCATCCATGTGGGGCCTGGAGTCCACCTCCCAGGGCCAAGTGCCTGATGGAGAGGGGTGGAGTGGACCCGGAAAGACACAGGAGGTCCACAGCACAAAAAGGCCCTTGTGTGAGATCCTCTGATTATTGCTTGAACATATCCCTCAGGGGATAGAAGAGTCTGTAATCCATTTCTGAAGGGAGTCAAACTACTTGAGAACTTTACTGTGGCCCACTAAAGGTTAACCACGTGGCAGAGGGTGTGGCCAATCAATGATCTAAACACTTTGACTTAGACAGAGTTTTCATTCCTTCCTGGCTGTGGGGAGTCTTTGCCAATGTAGTATTTAATTTGAGCCAGACATGGTATACTGACATTTACTGAACAGCTAAATAAATGGATCAGACTTCCACACAACAGATTACAGCAAGGTCAGCCAGTGATACCAGTAATTTTAGAATATTGTCTACAGCTGAAAATGTTTTGTGGCTATAGTGACAGCGATGCTGTTGTAGACATAAATTCTGTACATTCCTTTCCTTTTCCTGATATTAAAAATTAGCAGGTACCAGGTCTGCCTGGGCAATTCAAGTGAGCCCTAAGACAAACCAAATATTAATTTTTTATAATTAAAATGGTGTCATAGGTCATTTTTATGAGAGGTGAGGTTTTTTTGTTGTTTTTTTTTAATTTTTTTTAAACTAAGGCTTATTGGGAGTACAGATTCTGGTTAGAGGCCACTTTACTGGGAAGAGCCCTAATGATGCCAAGGGTGAGGCTCGGACTGCTCACACAAGTCGGCAGTACAAACCAACCAGCGGCCCCACAGGAGAAAGAGGGCCCTGCCTGCTCCCTAAAAGGCTAATAGTCTCAGAAACTACACACATGGTTGTTATTAATAGAAGTGTCTGATTGACAATGGGATTGCTTTTTGTTTTTAATTTTGGTACTGGGATAAACATAAGAGTTTGGGTGAATTTTAGGAAATTAACTAGATATGGGTTCTTACAAAGAAATTTAACATTAAATTTATTCTGACAAATATGCCAACCAGATTTTTTGTGTGTGACTGGGAAGATTATATTTGTATTCTTTAAATTATTTTTATTGAAACAATTTTAATGTTAAACATCACTTTGTTTTTCCAGAAAACGAAATGATCAAATAGATTTATTTGAACAGATGTGTGAAGCATCGCAGAATCGTTATATTGCACCTTCATTTTCCATTATACTTGTTATTTGCAGAAACAGTGGGTTTTGCTATTAACTAAATTTGTCTTTATGTCCCTGGGGTGTGAAGTATGAATGTGTGTGGTCCTACGTTTTGGCTCTGTCTGCATAGATTTTTTTTTTTTAATTGATGTCAGTCAGGAATAAAGGAGAAGAAATCATCCATACCAGCATTTTTTCCTTCCTGTAGGAGCAGTTACCCAGTGGGGACTATTAGGTTGCCACAACAGACGGATGGACATCCTGTTTATAGATTAATAAATGGGTCCTTCACCAAGTTGCCGATTTTATGGGTGTTTTCTATATGAACTCTCCAACTAAGGATGATGGAGTACACATATTCCCATTCGTCAAGATGTCATCAGCCGGAGACGATTAGAGAAAATAGTGCCTGTGAAGACTATGCCAATAAATATTCTTAATCTACACCAATGTAGTACACAAATAAAATATAGATATTGCATTATGAACAATGGATACCTGCCTTGAAAGCAATTATCTGTTAAGCGGGAAGACAAGTTTTGTAAGCAAAATATTTCTTAACAGTCAATTCTAATAGCTTATATTTTAAGTGAGGATTATGTGATTCTTTAAAGTTTTCTTGAGAGGCCGTCATAGTGATGTAGTGGTGACCAGGTGGACTGCTAACCGAAGGTCAGCAGTTTGAAACCACCAGCCACTCTGGGGGAGAAAGATAAGGCTGCCCACCTCTGTAAAAAGATAGAATCTCATCAAAAAACTGAAAATCATATCATTGGGTGCCCGCTTTACTGACACAATCACTGAAGACAAACGTGTGCATAAGTAAATGTAGTGAAGAGAGCTAATGGTACCTGGCTATCAAAAGATATAACATCTGGGGTCTTAAAGGCTTGAAGGTAAACAAGCGGCCATCCAGCTGAGAAACATCAAAGCTCACATGGAAGAAGCACACCAGCCTGTCTGACCACGAGGTGCAGAAGGGACAAGTTCTCAGACATCAAAGAACTAAAAATCAGATCAGTGGGTGCCCACCTTCCTGATACGATCACTGAAGA
>NW_022103928.1:12713783-12759777 GCF_000313985.2 Echinops telfairi
AAGTAGGAGGCAAATGTTTTGAGCATGTTGAGGGCAACAAATGTACATATGTGCTTGACACAATGGATGGATGTGTGGATTGTGATAAGAATTGTACGAGCCCCTAATAAAATAATTTTTTTTTAAAAGTTAGTCTCAGAAACCCACAGAAGCAATTCTACCCGCTCTCTGTTCATTATGGGGCAGAAATGACTGATAGTGAGTTTTTGTTTTTGTGTTTTTATGGTAACCTCAGTGAAACCAAATCTTCTTGATCTAATTTTGTGTTTTTCAAATGGCCTGTGGGTTATTTTGGTTTTCGGATAGCCTGTGGTCCCATTACCCATCCTAGTAATGTTTGCAAGAACTATTTTAAATGCACCAGGAGCCCTGGCAGCATAGCAGTGTGCTGTAGCTCAACCCTGCCATCTGCTCCCCAGAAAAGATGAGGTCATTTGCTCCCGTAAAGATGGACGGCCTCCGAAACCCAATATAGAGATGCTGTGTGTCAGAAGTGCTGGGACGGCAGTGGGCTCTCGGAGTTATCATAAACACCTAGCACTCAAAAGGCAACCTTGCAGTTGCCATTCTAAATGCCCCAGTGGCTTTTGTAATTGTGGTAATGGTTCTAATTCTCAGCCCAACAAAAGGATGAGAAATGGATCTGCAAAAGGATTTTGGGTTTTTTTGATGTTTGTTTTGTCTTCCCTAAGTCTTGGTGGTCTTCAGTTCTTTTAACACTTTGTCTCCCATGACTGCTTGTAATGCCAACCAATCTTCCTATGTTTAGGTTTTCCCTGCTGCCAAACACGCTCTAGGAAGCCATACTGGTGACTGGCCCAGACATTGATGCGGCCATTTTTAATTATGTAAGCCTTCCAGCTCTGCAGAGACCAGACACCTGAACCACATCATGAGAGAATTGGCTTCTTTGGAGAGAAGGATCCTAGATCCCTGTGCCCTGTGCCACAAAACACCACAAAAACACTTGTTTTCTGACCACCTTTCTTGGTAACTCTCTGGGCATCAAAATGCAAGCCCACTAACTTCCAGAGGTGATTATATTTATAGGTTATAGGTTATAACCTATAGGATATTATAGGTTAGAAAGCAGGTGGCCTGCTAAAACTCTCACAAACTAGCATCCTTAGACCTAGTGCTTCTTACAGCACCCTGTCCAAAACTTGACTTAAAGAATGATCTATTTGTGTTAGCAAAAAAAGATGGTTTATAATTCATCTGGTGTAGTATCTGCTGTATTTCTTAACCTCTTAAACTAAACCTATATTCCTACTGAAGGTGCCTTGCTTCTATGAAGTGTGGGAGTTCTGCATTCTGTTAATTTGTTTGCTTATTTTACACATTCTCGAACAGACATCATGAATGAGATTGTTGGTGATTATTCCATGTCTCATTTGGGTTCCTAACTGCCTGTCATCTTCCTTTTAAAAAATCATCAAAGGAGGGGCAAAAGCGCCTAGGGCAATATTGAAAGACTCCATTTTAAATCATGATCAGAATGTGTTTGAAGGAACTTTGATGTTGGGGAAGCAAATATGTATTACACTCGCTTGCCCTCTTTCCTCTATTCCCATGACAGGCATTGTTGAGAGATCCCCACCCTCATCCACCGAGCCAGGCTGTGGCCCCGTCATCATTCTCAACCCACTACTCAGAAAGAGCAGGCACGGTGTTTCCCAGGGGCTATTCCACTGCCAGAAGCGGGAGACCCAGAGCGGTGCTGATGTCTCTGTGGTGTAATTCTCTTATAAGTATTGCCAGGATTGCAGTTACAAATGAGGGCAGTGTCACAAAGTGGGGACATGCCAGGCAGGGAACTTCTGCAGGGCTTCTTTCCAGTTTAGACTCTAGGTTCACCATCATCACTCTGTAGCCCCTTCTCGGCAGAACTTTTGCACACCACGGACTTCCGACGATCCCATTGTCAGCAAACAGGAAGCATCTTGGCGGGTGAAAGACTAAAAGCTAGTGAGCACAGATTTGAAAGCAGAGAAACTTGAGACTCCAAACTCAGGGTTCAGGAGCATGGACTCCAAGACTGAGACTGAGAGCAGCATGGAACGGGAGACAAGAACATGAGCTCTGATGTAAGAGTCTCGGGTTCAAATCTTGACTTGATCAGTTAGCCACATGTTCTGAGCATGTGATTGAAGCTTATTGAGTCTCCGTTTATTTCTGAACGGAGGTCATAATCCCCAGCCCCTAGGAATATGAACACTCATAAATGCTACGCGTCTTTACTATTTTACATATCCTTGTGAGAGGGTGACCCTGGAGGACGTGAATGGCTTGTGTGTGGACTCGTTGACTCTACCCCCCGGGGCTGCCCTGAGTCTCCGGTGACTTGATGGCAATGAGCTCCTTGCAAGAGGAGTGGAGGCTCCAAGTTTGTAGATCTCAGGAAGGAGAGACAAGAAGGTTCAAGGATGCATGAAATACATCCCCCTCGGTCTCCCTGGCTATTTTCAGAGGTCAAACTGTTGGCAACTTTGCATTTTTGCCTCTTGAAAAACATTAGAGGAGCCCCATGGAAGGCTGATTTTCAAGAACTATTGTTTTCACACATGACCATTAGCTGCTTGGGGGATACAACAGTTGCTTTAACCCAAGTACAAGTGTTTGAATTAGTACAAAAGAATAATTTCAGATTTCCAGAAATGACCCAAAGGGAGAAAACCAAGCGAGAACAGTTCACCTGGGTTTCAGCAGAAGGCAAATCTGGTCCCATTTGAAGGGACCTGTCAGCTTATTCATGAGATTACACCGAAGCCTAAGATGGAATTCCTCACCTGGACCGCTTCCTCATTGACTGAATCCATTTAGACTCCCCTCTAATTTAGCAGAGTATTTTTTATTAAAGCCCGGCATACAAACATCAATTAGCCAAACTGCATCTAATTTCCTTCACCATTTGTTTTCCTTCGCTGGCTGCCAATGGATTAGAAGACATGATTAGAATTCAGCTGAAAAACAGAAAACAACTGAAAAAGAGAACCACAGTTCCACAGAAACAGATGCTTAAACAAGAGCAGTAACATTCAGAACTAAAATAACTTGTGATTAAAAAAACAACTTATCTTGACTAATGTAAGCATGTTTGCTTATTTTTATCTGCCTAATGCTCACTGCCGTGGGACTGAATTAGCGTTCTGCATTGAAATAGGCAGAGACAGAACCCAATAGTTTCACTGACTGTGCTTCATGTATATGCTGTAGTATATTTTAAACATAGTACAGTGCTCGTGTGTTTGCAATAACTATTAGTCTGCAATACGGCTGATTTGCTGCAGATGTCTTTCTTTTTGTTGACTTGTAGCCAGTGTCAATGAGGGAAAGAGCAAAGCAAAAGCAGTCAAGGCATTTTAGGGACCTGGTAAAGGAGCAGGTTTTGTTTCAAAGCATAGGGTCCCTAACCTAGTTGGCACACTGCTGCTCCCTTTTCAGGGGGGAAAACAAAAAATTACTCGGCGCTTCCCCCATCCTCCACAATTACAGATTTTTGTACTATTGCCCCTTAATTCAGATCAAGGTGTATATATCTGCTTTGGCAGGCCTCTGTGGTGGGGTCATGGTTATTTCTTGGACTGCTAACCTCAAAGTCTGCTTTTCAAAACCACCTGCCACTCCAAGGGGGACAGACAGGGCTTTCTCCTCCTCGAGGGCAGCTCTGCTCTGCCTCACGGGGTCACAATGGCTTAGAATGGGCTCTGTGGCCGGGTCACTATGGCTTAGAATGGGCTCTGTGGCCGGGTCACTATGGGTTAGAATGGGCTCTGTGGCTGAGTCACTATGGCTTAGAATGGGCTCTGTGGCCAGGTCACTATGGTTTAGAATGGGCTCTTTGGCCAGGTCACTATGGCTTAGAATGGGCTCTGTGTCCGTCAGATGTTTGGTGCCCTTTCTGATCATTCCAGCACCCCAGGGGCAGTATCACCCTCTTTGAGAAACATCATTTAAAAAGTATTTAAATTGGGACAGCTTAATCAATTACCATTACAATCTAGGTAAGAAAATAAAGTAACAAACGAAGACAAGTTCAAAATTTGAGAAATGCAGTCAAGTAGCTATCACATTAGGCAAGGAAAAGTGTGGTGAGGGTAAACTTGCAGGGAATTTTAATGGAACTGTGACCCAAAGCAAGCCTTGTACAGGGGCTGGCAAACTGGCCTCTGGGCCAAATCTGGCATGCCACCTGTGTTTGGATATAAAGTTTTATGGAAACAGCCAGCGGATGTATTTACCTATTGTCCATGGGACAGCTGTCGGACTGCAAGGACAAGACTGATAAGCTTTGATGGACACTGCTCCAGGTTCCCAAAAGGTTTGCAGGCTGACACTTAACAGAGAATGCTTGCTGAGCTCTGCTCCATGTGAGTGGGTCCCCTGTGACTGTACAGGTCTCCCACATTATACTGCATGTGATCTCATGGGACAGACCTTGGTTTGTGACTGCTAGTTTAAGGTCCTACTAGGTGTGAGACCGTCAACTCTCCCTTGGCCTCCATTCATTCAAACCCATTGTATAGGTAATGCAACCTATTGTAAAAGGTTAATGTACATAGTTTGTGGATGCTAAATTAGTGATAGTCCCTTTCCTTACCTCTCTGAAGCTTCTCGTACCTATTGACCCCAACACACCATTGGGGTCAGAGTAGAAACGTACCCCGTAAGATTTTCAAAAGGCGGTTTTGGGGAAGTGAATTGCCAGGCCTGCCCTTTGAAGTGCCTCAGGATAGATGTGAAACTACAGCCTTTTGGTAAGCATGAGCCTTTTGGTTAGCACCACCCACAGATATTGGAAAATCTTGAATTTAAAGGCTTCTCAAATTTCTTGTCATGGTATGTAGTGTGTGAGGTAGTCCCTGCCCGATGGTCCATCTCCTTACCCTCTGCTTCCCTGCTCAACCTCCAGGCAGCAGATACACCAATTTCTAGTGAGTTTCTCAAATGCATCAAGCCCTGGCTGTTATGTGACCCCTGCCATGTCTCTTGTCTTGACATACTCTTCCCCATTCTAATCCCCCTAGAACCTTCCTGAGAGATCCTTCTAATCTGAGTTTAAACATGACTGCCTCCCTGATAACCAGTCTTAACATGGGTCTAGCCTATGATGCTCACGAGTACTTAATATGTCCCTCTTTTCCACAACCCACATCAAGATTTACCATTTTTAATTTGGAAACTGTTGTCTTAAAAAAAAAAAGTATTGCTTGCCTACTTAGCAATCAACCATACTCAGTGGTTTGAATAACACCTAGCACGAAGAAAACCTTCAAGAGTCTACAAGAGTAGGTCAAAGCATTGTTCGTAGGATTTCAGTTCCTACTTGTGCAGGCTTTTCCCAGGCATCTGGAACCGTGTCTCTGACCATAGAGGTTGCAGACAGGTTACAGACAGTAATACACATGTTTTGTCTCTTTAGGTAGGGCACCTTCAAAGTAAAGTTCAATCAGAACAGTGGCTGCTGGAAGGATCTGATGGACCAGTTAAGTTCAAGGTTATGGTGACTGATTGGACTCCTAAAGGGTCACCCTGAGAGGTTTTCTCAAAGGACGTGGGACCGTCACAGGCACTTATTAGGGAGAGGTTTTAAGAAAATTTAAAATTGCATTGTTGAGAGAAAAAGTTCAGATAAGTTGCTCCAAAAGGATTTTTTTCTTTCCTTCACAAACATAGACCAGCTCATTTTTTGAGGGTAACAAGGACTCTCCACTGAGAATTTCCCTGGGGAGTTTTACTCCGTCCGTGCAATCACCCTGATCTGGCCCCTTCAGACTTCTTTCTGTTTCCAAAAGTTAAAAAAAACAACAACCCATTTCAGAGGACCACAGTTGGTCCCTTGGAAGGCCCGAATTGCTGTGAAGACAGGATGTGAATTGCGGAGCACAGAATTCTTCAGGAGAGGCTCAGAGAGAGGACAGCACCGCCCTCCGGAGGCTGCAGGAGAACACCAGCCACATGACCGGAAAGACAGGCTTTCTGCTCCTGTGAAGGTCTGTAGTCTCAGCAAGCCCCCAGGGCAATTGGATCACTACGAATTGGAATCAACTCAATGGCATCGAGTTTTTTGGAGACAAATTCTCAAATAGGGAACACGTGAATAATGAAAGTCAACTGTATGGCCATTAAACCACTCATTTTTTTATTGAGCAATCTGACAATACTTGGCATTTTTTAAAGTCAAAACTCACCACCATCCAGTCCACTCTGATGCATCGTGACCTCACAGGCCAGGGTAGAACTGCGTTTCTGAGACTGCAACCCTTTAAGGGAATAGAAAGCCGCATCTTTCTCCCACAGAGCAGCTACTGGGTTTGATTAGCTAACGTTCTGACCAGCAGCCCAACTCATAATGCACTGGCCTGGAGCTCTGAAAGTGATTGGTTCTCTGCACAGCAACCGGGTCGGGAACGATCAACTGAAGTACCTGGCTGGTTGGGTGCAGGTGAAAGAGGAAAGCTCATATTTTTTTATGGAACTTCATATTTATAGACTCACTTCCTTTGCTTTCATGCAATCTGATGAGGGTCACTTAAGCTTGTTGGTAAAATTCCCACCTTCCCAATGGGTGACCAGGTTTGGATGGCCAGCCAAGGTGCCCCCTAGTCAACCAGAACCCATGTGTCGATGGAGACTTGTGTGATCCTATGATGTTGGACAGGTTTCAGCTGATCTTCCAGGGAAAGTGGGATTAGAAAGAAAGTTATCTACCTGGGAAAGCCAGCCAATTAAAAGTCACTATACCACCAGGGCAAGATTATACTCAGTAAGGAAAGCTGGATTTGGAGCCAGATAACTTGTTGGCTGCATGAATTAGTGTGAGTTGTTTTCACCCCTCTTAGCCTGCATGTCTCAGCTGTACAACGGTATAGGTAATATCTATCTCAGACTTGATATGGCAGTATTGACTGAGGTAACGAAAGAGAAAATATTAAATAGAGTACATACAGTAGGAGTTGCGTACATATTTGCCAGCTCTTACTAAGACAAGTAAAACTGTGTGATGGTCATTGAACAAGAGTTGGAGCAGTATATTGACAGAGAGCGGCCAGCAATCCACTCCTGATTCAGAAAAGGATGTTGAACAAGGGATATCATTGCTAACATCAGCAGGATCTTGGATCCAAACAGGGTCTACCAGGAAAATGTTTGTGTTTTGATTATACAAAGACATTCAACTGTGTGTATCATAATCAACTATGGATAGCATTGTAAAAGAACGGGAATCCTGGAACTTCATTGTACTCTTTATAAACTTGCACATGGATCAAGAAACGGTCATTTGAAAAGAACAAGGGAAAATATGGTATGGTTTAACATTTTTAAAAGATGTGTGCCTAGGTGGTATCCTTTCCCCATACTTAGTCAATCTATACGCTGAGTAAATAATCAGAGAAGCTAGATTGTATGGAGACAGAGAGGCATCAGGTTTGGAGGAAGGCTTATTAACCTGCAGTATGCAGATGGAACAACCTTGCTTGCTGAACACTGAGGAGGACTTGAAGCTCTTATTACTGAAGGTCACAGAGTGCAGCTTTCGGTATGGATGACAGCTAAATGTAAAGAAAAGTAAAAGTCCTCACAACTGTACCAGTAGGTAACCTCATGATCAATGGAGGAAAGATCGAAACTGTCGAGGATATTATCTTTGTTGGAGCTACAATCCGTGCTCATGAAAGCAGCCGTCAAGAAATCAAACAGCACCTGGCAGTGGGCGAGTCTGCTGCACAGACCTCTTTAAAATGTTGAGGAGCAAAGATGTAACTTTAAAGACCATGTTGTGCCTGACTCAAGCCATGGTCTTCTTCATTGTCTCACTATGTGTGAAAGTTGGACATTGAATAAGGAATACCAAAAATAGTTGACGCAGTTTATCATGGTGCTGGTGAAGAATATTGAAAGTACCCTGGACTGCCAAAAGGAGGAACAGAGAGGAACAAGACCTGTCCTGCTGGAAGAGGCACAGTCAGAGTGCTCCCTGGAAGCAAGAATGGCGAGACTTTGCTTTACATCCTTTGGACGTGTTATCTGTAGAAACAAGTCTCTGGAAAAGGACATCATGCTCGGTAAAGTAGAGGGGCAGAAAAGGGGGAAGCTCCCAGACAAGCTGTATGGACCCAGCGGCCACAACAATGGGCTCCAACATGACCATTGTGAGGGTGGTGCAGAACTGGGCAGTAGTTTGTTCTTTTGTCACCGTGATTTGGAACAAACTCAACAGTACCTCAACAGCAGCAGCAGCTATGACATTTAACCATGATTAGAGTGGTAGCCCCCGTGACTCTCCCAAATCTCCTTATCTGTAAAACTGGAATAATAAAAATAATACCCACCTTACATAATAGTCACTCAAATATTCATAAAGGAGTTCATCCCTGTCAAGTAGTTAGAACAATGTTTGTCATCCAGACTAACCAGACCACCTGAGACCAGAGGTCTCCCTTCGCCTTGCACCTGGAGACAGTCTTTAAACCTTGAGCCCACACTTTCCCCTGAGAGAAGCAGAAAGCAGAAGGACACACAAAATAAGAATAACGTTACCGGTTAGGTCAGTGCTCAAGCCCACCCCCAACACACACACACAAAACACAGTCTGAAGAACTCCACAAGGTCAGCGTATAATCCATCCACAGCAAAGCTGAGCGGAGAAAGAGACAGGGAAACTAGAGGACTGGAAGTAGAACCTGGCATGATCAAAGGGGGTGCTAACATAATGTAGAAAATGTGCCTAATGCCATGGATTAATTTGCGTGAGAACTGTCGAACAGCCTGTGATATGACCTCCTCTCAAAACCCAGTAAACTACATTTAATAGAAAGAGTGCTGCCTGCTTTGTGCCATCAAATCAGTTCTGACACAACATGGCCTAGCAGATAGCGCAGACCTGCCCTCACGGGGTTTCCACGGCTGCCGTCGCCATGGGAGCAGGTGACCAGGTGTTTCTCTGTACAGTCGTTGGGTACCGCCAGAACCCAATAGAATACCGCCTCTGACCCACTGTTTGGTAAACATGCTCCTGTTGTACTTCTGGTTACCATTAATATATTGATTCTTAAAGAAGATAGATGTTCTTCTCAGGAAAATGTACAAACAAAAGATTGTAAGTAGTGGCCCTTACTCGCAAAAAGAATCCCAGATCCCACTGTAAGTCTTACTCCTTTGTCCTCCCACTTCCATTATCTACCTTTGAGATCTGCATTCACAAATCCAGTAGGAGCAGTGTAGCCATGGGATTTATCTGAAATTATACACACACACACACACACACACACACACACACAATGTGCAATCATCCAACTGGGGATTCTTGAAGTGCATCAGTATTCAAATGAATTCGCATACCAAAGAATAGCTTTTATTCTTTGGTTGGGTGGTTGGTGTGGAGTTTGGGTGGGCTTAATAAAGCCCAGAAGTCGTAGTATTCTCTGCCTGTTCATTATGGACCCAAATCTATCACCAGAGTGTTTGTCAGAGACAAGCACACACAGCCATGTGAGAGACCTGTATTTGGACTGCTCCACCACCTGCACAGCTGCCAAGGGCTGCCACATGCCGAGGGCCTGGAGCCTGAATGTTGTGGTTTTCTCTGTCACTGCTCCATTCGATGACCTTTACTTTTGTGCAAAAGCAAATAGCAAACCCTCGGCATTTTCACCTGAGAATTTGGAAGCGCTTTCATTCCTCAAAACCGCTCCGGGATCTTCTGGGAGAGCCCCTTACACTGACTCCTTTAAAAAAATGAAAACCATTCTCTTTGCTGAGAGGGAGGAAAGGCTTATTAAAAGTTGTTATCGGAGTTGTCATGGAACCGCCACGAGTGGTGGTCGTAATGAGGAGCACGGGAAGCCACACTGAGATGGTGACATGCTTAATAAATGTTAAATAATAATGATGATGTCATGAGACTTTCATTTCCAAACTGTCTTAATTTCATTCTCAGTTTGAGATTGCAGATTACAGTGGTTAATTATAGAAATTGGCCCAGAGTGAAACCTTAAATCAGATTTCCATTAAATTGCACGGCTGCTTGCAAATGACTTCATAGTGGGAGAGAATGGCACACTTTCAGGTGGAATGGGGTCTTCCTGCCAGCCCAGTGATTTCCTGTCAGTGCTCTTTGCTACCCCAACTCCGCTGGGTCCCCAAGCTTAGCTGCCCACGTGCTGGTCTCCTGTTAGAAACCCTGCCTGCCTATTGTTGGCGCTCTACCGTGCTCTTTTCCTCTGCTCTCTCTTACTTGCCCTTTCACATTCTCTCTCTCACGCTTCCCCTCCTATCTGTCTGTCTCTCCCCCACCCCACACACATATGCATGCACACATTCTCTTATCCTCTCTCATGCACTCTCTTTTTAAACATTTTTTGGTTACGAATAAGGTGAAGGTGTACAGAGCAGATTGTGGTTTTACAGTCAGCGATTCGTACATCCTGTCTTTCACCTCATCCATCGCAAGCCCTCAGTGTACCACTACTTCTAGCCTGTACTTCCCGTTTCCGCTCCTCCTTCTTGCCTGGCCCTCTCTACTTTGTCTTTGGGTAAATGTGATTTGGTCCTAAATGGATGATTCTTCTAACGCGGGGTGAATTCAGACCTGGAGGGTGGATTCTTTGTCTTGCTGCCCCCTCATATCACTTGCCTTCTACCCGTGCCACCTCCAGGATGGGTAGGGGAGACAGGGGATGGACAGCTTTCTAGACTTGGTGCTGCAAACAGCTCTGGAAAAGGAAGGAATAAACCAGAGAGCAAACTTTTCATCCTGGTCTGTGGCACCTGCCTCTCTAGCATCTTCTCTCTGTTTGCTATTTCATTCAACCCTTAGTATCTGAGTGAACTTACTTGGTTACCCTCTGCTTTTATCTTGACGGCTCCCCTATCCCCAACATCTCCTTGCTTCCTTCTCTTTGTTGTAGCATCTCTTCTAAAAGCCTCTTTGTCCTCAGCAATCTGCGTCAATGCCCCTGCCCTGGGCACTATGAAGCACCTATACTAGTATTACAATTGCCTCTTTACTGGTGTGAGTTTCAAAGTAGTCTGAATTTCTTGATGACAGTGATTATATCTTATTCATCTCTGAATCTCAACCTTTGAGCTCTGTGTCGTACACAGAAGCTGGTCGTTAATTGACTATTTGAATGAATTTAATTTATTCCATTTTAAAGCCATTATTTAGTCAATCATTTATCCATGCCATGGACTGTGCTGGCTGCTGATTCTAAGAATATGAAGAAAAGGTGCATAGTCTTTATTACAGAGGCACACAAATGTCACAAATACAAAGGG
Source organism: Echinops telfairi (assembly GCF_000313985.2). Taxonomy (NCBI): domain Eukaryota; kingdom Metazoa; phylum Chordata; class Mammalia; order Afrosoricida; family Tenrecidae; genus Echinops; species Echinops telfairi. The sequence goes on from NW_022103928.1 coordinate 12,725,064, forward strand.
GTGGAGGGTTCAAGGGGAGGATGAGGACAGGTGAGAGAACAAATCTCCTTGGAGAACAAATACAGTCCATCTCTCATTTACCCTAACAAAGCCAGCTACGCCTTCACTGTTAGGAAAGAGGGCTTTTCTGAGGTTCAGAACCATTTGATGTGACTGGCTTACTTACATAAAGGTTGTTGCACAAAGAGTCTTTTAGATGCCAGACTTATGTTAAACACAAATAGTATGAGAATCTCACGGGACCTGATGACAATGGGAAGAATACCACTCTCACAGCTCCTATTCGACCCTTCCTCCAGCACCTGCACACCTGGAGAAGAGCCGAATTCCACGGTCACAGTCATTTTACTTCTTGCTGGTTGAGATGAGTGGCATACTTAGCCATGTGGGATAGAACTGTTCTACACAAAGCTAGTGACTCATCCTAGCTTCATGAGACAGGAACGCTTCACTGAGAAGGGGAGGTCGCAACTCATTCTGCCGGACCCCACCCCACCCACCAGCCCCTCTCCCCACAGCTCAGGTTATGGCCCGGGCAAAGGTGGACAGGGGCCATGTGCACGTCACCGCAAAGCGTAGTCTTTTTTATAGAACCCTCAGCGAACTTCAGCAGTTCTTGAGTTTTTATCTTAAGCCCTGTGGAGTCGTCGTTGTGGAGTGTTTGGGGTTTGGTTTGGTTTTGTCCCTTTTCGTTCTTCTGGCAAGTTTCTCTCCACCCACAGTTCTTTGGAAACGACCGCTGTATCAAGTTCAGTGTTCGCGGCATTTAACAGCTGTCATTAGAGAGCAAGCTTCTGCTTACCAGTGGCCCTACTGCGAATGGTAATATGAGGTTTCTTTTGGGGGAGTAGCCCCAGTCTCTTAATTGGTTTGAAAATTATTGCTCATTTGTTTCATTCTTAAGACATTGCCAGTTTGTTGAACTTTTATAAGTTTGTCTTCTCATTGTGTTTGAATTCTGTATAGCTATAATGTATTCAAAGAGGTTTCTTCTTTGCCTCTAGTAACCTGCTCACCTCACGCCATTACTTGTTGAATAAATGCACGTGTAAATAGTCATTATGCATTTCTTTAGTCATTGTACTTAGCATTTCCCATATATTATTTCATGTAAGTCTTTGAAGAACCGTGTGGACTAGGTACTAATAACAATCCCATGTATAGATAAGGAGACCTTGTTGAACACAGGTTATGTAAGATGGCCAGGATCCGAAGTGTAGCAACTGGTGTGAATCAGTCAATCAGGAATGGATTTTGAGGCTCACCTCTGTTATATTTTAGCCTGGTGACCTTAGGACTTGTCATGTGAATTCTCTGAGTAGCTTCCTCACCTACAGAAGGCAAAGCAATATTATAGGAACTAAACAGCATTCTGGAAGAAATCAAAATAAAAAATCCTTCAGTTTTTTATTTTGTCCAAGTAATGCCCCTTTCTACGCAGTTAAGTGCCGTACAAATGGAAGGTAGTCTTTCCTCATATGTTTTGTGTAGTTAATTTGGCACATCGACATAACGGGATTTTAAAATAGCAGGCTACATATACATATATGCTTTGCAATTACTGTGGCATTATTCAATTGTGACTCCACTGTTGGAATTTTGATGCCTTTTGCTTGATGACTAGCCATTTTCTGTGGGTGTTCTCAATTAATCCGGGTAATGAATTCTCTTCATTACCTCATTCTTCTTGTTAATTATACAAGATTTTCTTAGACCGATTTATCAGGTCACGGCCAGTATGATTCCCGCGTGCCCCCCCTACACACACACACACACACACACCTGTGAATATGGAATCAGTGCAAACGGGGTAACATGATGGACTTGAATTTACATTTCTGAAAATCCCAGTCAGAGGCCGGACTTGTCTCACACCCTTACTGGTTATATCACGTTGCATCTTTCTATTGTGTGTGTGCTTGTTAAAAATGTAATTAAAGAATGGTTGTTAGCTAAGATAATGAAACTCTCTCCAATTTTTGAGAAGCTACCTCTGGCATATCAAAGAGGTATTAAGAATAAATGGGAAAGTTTGAATCTTTGTTCCTCTCAGTGTGACACAACAAGTAATAAGTTCCTCATTTTGGAATACTGTGTGAGACCATGACAATTGAGATTTTAAGTGTAAGCCATAGGGAGAAAATGCCTAAATGCATGGCATTTTAAACGACACTGCTCCGAGGAAGAATAAGCTCTAGACAATTATCTAGAAGATCCAGAACATGACATATGACAAACAAACAAGTGAGTGGTGACTGAACGCATTTTGAGTCCAGAGAACTTAGTGATGAGATGATATGGGTTAATGTGACCATGGTCTATATTGATTGTTATTAATTTAATTTTAAATATTTATTTGTTAACATTTCTGTCGCTTTCATTTTATGTTTTATATTCTGTTAAAAGAAAAACAAAACTCTACCAAAGGAGTCCGTTTTTAACTGTTGCCATTATTTTGGCGTTATTTTTCAGCACGTCAACTATCAACATTTTAGTCAGCATCTTGTTTTTTCTCTAGGTGGAAGCCATCCTTGTCAATATTTTCGGCGGAATTGTAAATTGTGCCATTATTGCCAATGGCATCATCAGAGCCTGCCGGGAACTGGAACTCAAGGTGCCCCTGGTCGTCCGACTTGAAGGTAAGTTATGAGAGACTGACACTATGCCAGCACCCTTTCTCCTAGGTCAGGTGTCCGGAGTGTCCTGATTCACCTGCCCTCCCAGGTGACACAGCAAACTCCGCATGCCCGAGGATGAACCCCAGTGTAGGGCAGCACATGAGTACTTCTCAGGACCTCTAACAGGTGCGCACCGCCGAGGGCAACTCTCCAATGTAGCGTGTTTGATGGTTTCCAGAGCCTTCAAACTAACGGGTCCTGACTGGTGCCGAGTTGGTGCCTGACTGCTAACCTAAGTACCTCTGCGGGAAAGGGCTGGCAATCGCTCTCTGTTCAGATGACAGCCTACAAAACCGTACGAAGCAGTCTAGTAGCCATGGCATCTAACTACGGCAGGAATTGTTTCACAAGATTAATGCCCTATGAAAAACACTCTGAGAAATAAGATTCTTAAAATGTGTTGCCTTTGGGACCCCTTTACGTGTTAAAATCAAGGCCCTGAAGCAGTTTTTGTTCATTTTACTTCTGTCGATGTTTTTAATTAATTAACTGCATTGATACATTAATTTAGCAATAGCCATGTATATTTGGAAATGTGAAGCTGTTTAATCATTAATTCATTTTGAAAAATAATAAAAGTATTGCAAGTTAACATAAAATCCTTTTTTTGATTGCACAACTCTTTTTGATGTATTTAAACCGTTGAATTGGGGGGTATGTGAATCAGCTGTCAATAAAACTTTTAAAAATAACTTTTTCATGAAAATAACTGTATCTCAGTAGTCACAGTAGCAGCAGACTTTTACACTTTTGAAAAGTGTTTTGGTATCTGCCTTTATTTACTCTGGCACTGGGCCTCTAACAACAAGGGGGCTTATCTGAAGTATATGCGAAGGAAATCTTGTCTTATAGACATATGCTTGGAAAAGGTTTAACAACCTTTTAAAGTAAATGCTTATGTTCTTCTTTGGTGCGAAACTCAAAGTCTGTAAGAAGGGATTTCTAAATGATTCTTTTAAATCTGGAATCTGAAGCTATCTCATTGAAAATCCATGGGTGTATCCTGCACAGTAAACGAATCTCTTAGCAATGCATGGTTTATAACATCGTAAGTTGATCATTTGGAAAAGACTGAGCTATGTAGCTATTCGAAAGGCTGACACATTTCAACACATGGTTTGCTATTATGACACCCCCCCCCAATCTCAGCTGCGGAGCCTTTAGGGATTGGAAACTTGTCAGTTCCACGGCAGTGGATGCACGTTTTTCAAAAATCCTAATTTTTACTCAAAATGGCAAATTGTGTTACCAGCCACAAAAACTGTCAGTTGTTTCTTTTAAAATAACAGACTCTTTTCACTCATTTTCAAGAAAATTTCTGCCAAATAACGCAGATAGCAGCGTCTATCACTCCTTCAAGGAGAAGTGGCGTGCTATGTAAGAGCTCGGTAGTACCAGCCACGACTCACAGTCGCACATCTGCAACCAGCGTAGCTCACTTGGTAGCAGCAGCGCTCTGTAAACGTGCCTGACTGGGGGTTCCCGTTGGGTTCCAGAGCATTCGGAAACAGACAGACCTGTATTGAGGGTTGAGAATAATTGTTAGTTTTGTCCATTACATTCTGATTTGGAATTGGCAGTTTACTTTTCAAATGTGGAAGACCGATCCAAAATGCCTCCCCACGTCAATAAACTAAGATTCTGGTCATCAGGCAGACACCCTTGAGCCACAGGGTCTAGTGGGTAGGCATGACGAGACTGTGGTTGCTGGGAGTCCCTCCAGACTTGCTCCCCAGGAAAAAGGTCTGGGGGTCCGTCGGAGGCAGTTCCCCGACAGTTGCTGCCTATTTGCTGTGTTACTGGCTTCTTTGTTTGTGACTCCTTCCTCTCTTTCTCTTACATTCTGCTACTCTCCTTTCTCACTCTCTCTCCCCAAGACACTCTGGCTGATATACTTGGGTCTTCACAGTATGAACCAGAGAGAAATAATGATCCCAAGAAAAAGCACTGAAAATAACGGAAGCTCTAATTGGCAAAATGTAATATGGACATTAAAACACATCAATGAGTTAAATCTTCCTTAAAACATAAATAGAACATAATTGATCTCCATAAAAATAATTTCAATAAATGGGAAACAATTGGAAAGGGGAAAAAATCAAAGCTACATTAAAAAGAAAATTGGTCCAGGGGTTCATGGCTCATAAGGGTTGGTGAAATTCTTTTTAAAATGTTAGTGTCAGATTTTTCGCAGGATCAAAGTGACCAATGATCTTTTGATTAAAAAGTTAGCCTTCTTTCATGTTCTTAAAGAATAATTATTTAGAAGTTTCTATAAACAAACCAAACTCTTCATATTCTTAAAAAGGAGCTAACACACTTTTCTTTCTACCCAAAATATTAAAAGGAGTTCTTTTCTTTCACAATATGCTTATTATTCCAGAAATGTAAAATTATATCTATAATACCTTAATTATATATGTGCCGAAAAATATGCACACTACTGTCCCTTAAATAATCTTTAAGGCTGCATCAAAGGTCTTTCTAAACTGCTGCAAAGAAGCTTGGAAATTTCTAAACTTTGTTAGAAAAATAAATATGTATCTCTTAAGTTATTGAATTTGCGATACAGATATTTATATATATTGAAGACCTTATAATATTTTCAGTGTCACAAACCATGAGAGATTGAATATGATGACTCAAAATGAACTTAAAGAGGATGCTGTCCCCCAAATTTATATAGGCTAAAAATATCTATGGTGACCTTCTTTGTCACTGTAAGAACCCCTATCCCATAATAAGTTCCTGGAACATTTATCAAGAGAATAAAAGGTGAATTCTGGATTGAGTTCTTTTCTTCCTCCGTGGGACTTGACGTCTTGTGCTGTAAACACCCTTAGATGTTAGAGTCTCTCATACCCAACACTAGTGCCAAAGATGCCTAGTGATTTCTGGGAATCCATCAATCCCGCACCAAGATAAGACTGCGAAGACTTATCCCAAAATTCTGTAGTTTCTGCGTAGTAAGCAAGGAAAGATGGGGAATTCTGCTATAACTATACTCTTGGCACCGATCAAAGCATAAAAATTTGGGAGAAATACTAATCATAAATCTCCATTGCTCTTTTTCTTGTGGGCACCTTTAAAGTACTATTGTTGGTTTTACTTATAGCAACTCCATGTGATTTGGGATAACGGCCTCCAAGGGTGTGTTAGGCTGAGTTGCTTAGAGTAGCAGAACCAGTGACAGTCATAGATGTATACGAAAAAGTTTTGTATCAAGAAGTTATCGCAGCCCAATGGAGGTCCCTGGGCCTGATGCCAGCCAGAGCCCTCTTCAGATGCACATCGTTGACGCCCACTGGGGCAGAGTAGGAAGCCAGGTACAGGAAGGTCAAAGGCCAGTGGTGGAGAGTCACATGGATTTGAAGCCAGTGGAAATGTAGCAGGGCACCAACAGCTGTCGAGGTAGGGCAGCCCACGCGGGGCTGCCCCTGGAGGCAGACACGGAGTCCTAGCACATAGGAAGGTGAAGGAACAGAGAGAGGAAGAAGTTCGCACTGTCTCTCGTCGAAAAGGCCACACTCCCAAGGAGGCGTCATCGGGCTGTGACCTGATCAAAGGGTTGGACTCCTCCTGACACATGCAAGTGGATATGCAACCCCCCACAGAGCGTTTCTTATGCGGGTTTCCTCACTCTTTTTTTTTTTTAACATAAATCCTTTTATTGGGGACTCTTACAGGTCTTATAACAATCCATACATCAATTGTATCAAACACATTTGTACATATGTTACCATCATCATTTGCAAACCATTTTCTTTCTACTTGAGCCCTGGGTGTTAGCTCCTCTTTTTTCCCTCCCAACCTCATGAACCCTCAATAAATTATCAATTTCTATTTTCATATCTTACACCATTTTCTGTCTCCCTTCACTCACATTTCTGTTGTCCATCCCCCTGGGTGGAAGGTGGTTGTACATCGATCAGTGCGCTTGGTTACCCTTAATCCCCACCCCACCCCACCCCCACCTTCCTGCTACCCTCATGGTATCGCTGCTCCCGTTACAATTCCTGAGGGTTTATCTGTCCCGGCTTTGGAGTGTGGAGAGCTCTTATCTGTACAGTGTACATGCTCTGGTCTAGCCAGATTTGTAAGATAGAAATGGAGTCATGATATTGAAGGGGGTGGGGGGAGAAGTATTAAAGAACTAGAGGAATGTGTGTGTTTTGTCAGTGCTATACTGCACTCTGGCTGGCTTTTCCCTTCCTGTGAGGGGATGTCCAGTTGTCTACAGATGGGCTTTGGGTCTGCACACCATCCCCCTTGTTCACATTGATATGATTGCTTGTTTTGGGGTCTTCTGATACCTGATTCTGTTGACACCTTGTGATCACACTGACCAGTGTGCTTCTTCCATGTGGACTTTGTTGCTTCCTTGCTTAATAGCCACTTGTTTAACTTCAAGCCTTCAAGACCCCCACATGCTATATCTTGTAAGAGCCAGGCACCATCAGCTTTCTTCACCACACTTGCTTATGCGCCCATTTTGTCTTCAGCGATCCTGTCAGGAAGGATGCTTTCATCTTTAGTGAAGCAGATTAACACATTGTTCCTATGCAGCCACTGGGTAGATTCTTCTTCTTCCATAAATCTATCCTTATTTAGTTATATTTTAATTAACCTGAATAACTCTTCTTTGTTTCTGATGACAGAGAAAAATAAGTGCCAAGAGGCAGAGATGTTTTGGACAATCCCAAGTTAAAGTTTCCATCTGACCTGACTTAACAGTATGCGCTCTGATTTAGCCTATCTTTACTTAAATTGACCTTTGTATTGATATGAATTAGTCATAATCCCAGACAATACATCATTATTTAGCCAAAGAAACTGTGGTGACAGACTGGTATTAATTTATTAGGGCTGATATAATAAAAATATCTACAAATTACATGGCTTGAAATGGCCAACATATGTTCTCACATTTGTGGAGGCCAGAAGTGTGAAAACAAGATGTTGGCATGGTATCATTAATATCACTCGCAAGTGAAATTTTGCTGAAGATCATCCAATAATGGTTACAGCAGTACATTGACAGGGAGCTTCGAGGTGTTCAGGCCAGATTCAGAGAAGGATGTGGAATAAGTCATCATTGCTGATGTCAGAGCAATCTTGGGTGAAAACAGAGAATACTAGAAAGATGCTAACTTGTGTTCTACTGATTATGCAAAGGCATCCGACTGTGTAGATCATAACGAACTATGACTAGCTTTCAGAAGAACGAGAATTCCAGAACACCTTATTGTGCGCATGTAGAACTTGTACATTGTGTGAACAGAACAAGTGCATACTTCGTGGTTTAAAATCAAGAAAGGTGTGTATCAGGGTTGTATCCGCTCACTGTATGTATTCAATCTACATACTGACTGAAAAAGTCATCAGAGCAGCTGGATTATATGAAGAAGAATATGACATCAGAATTTGCAAAAGTTTATTAACAACCTGCAATATGCAGATGGCACACCTTCCTTGCAGAAAGTGAGGAAGACTTGAAACATTTACTGATGAAGATTAAGGATTGCAAGCTTCCATATGGATTACATCTCAATGTAAGGAAGACCAAAATCCTCGTACCTGGACTAATAGGTTACATCAAGATAAATGGAGAAAAGTCAAAGTTGTCAAGAATTTTGTCCTGCATGGCTCTACAGTCAGTGCTCCTGGAAGCAGCAGTCAAGAGATCAGACTGCACATTGCATTGGGTAACTCTACTGCACAGGAACTGTTTGAAGTGGGAGGAAGCAAGGATGTTCAAGATGAAGGTGTGCCCGTTCCAATCCAGAGTATTTTCAAACAGCTCATATGGGTGTGCAAGTTGGACATTAAATAAAGAAAAACCAAAAAAGAATCAATGCATTTGAATTATGGCGTTGGCAAAGAAAATTGAGAGTGCTGTGGACTCAGTCTTGGAAGAAGTACGGCCAAAAATATCTTTAAAGACCAGGATGGTGAGACGTTGTCTAGCATATTTTGGATATGTTATCAGGAGAACATAGCGGGGCAACCAAAAGGAGGAGGCTGTCAACAAGGCGAGTTGACAAAAGTGCTGCAGCAGTGGGCTCAAGCATAACAATTGTGAGAGTGGCGCAGGACTGGCCAGTGTTTTGTTCCCTCGTACCTGGGGTCGCTATGAATTGGAGCCGACTCCATGGCACAACATCAACAAGGGCTCGGAGGGAGAATCTGGTCCTTGCCACTCAGACTGTGGTAGGTTCCAGAGAACCTTGGCATTCCACGACATGTTGGCATATCACTAGAATCTCTGCCTGTATCTTCTTATGATTGCCCTTTCTCTGGCTTTCTATGTTTCTGTTATACACACGCCATTCACATCAAACTCAAACCCACTCTGCTCCAGTATGACTTCGCCTTTACTTAAGGGATAAAATGTCCAAAGATCCGATTTCCTAACAAAGACACATCTAAAGGTGCCAGGGATTAAAACGCTTGCATATTTTGTTTATGATACAAAGGAGTCCTTACCAATCATCCTATCCAGGTGATACACACAAGCCAGACTTAGTAGGGAAAAGCGCCACCTGCCCAGAATCTGCATTGTAATCATAAGTAGTTGTAATTAGTAAGTAGAATTAAAGGCAAAGGGAATTTTCTCACTAACTTAAAGCCCTCTGATATATCGTCTGAATGAACAAGCTGACCCCTTGGTTGTTATTATGTGGAAGACCCGGATTCCTTACAATAAGTCTCAGTCATTGCTGGTCCATATTTGAAAGACTATTGCCCACACATAATGCTCCAGAAATATCCTAATGAGAAGAGTTTTATCAATCAAATTAGGTTTGATTTAGTGGGATTTTGTGGACAAATCTTTGTTCTCAGCTGTATAATAATTGCAAGCTGTTTCACCGGTGGATAAAGAAAGGATTACTGTCCTCTTTGAAAATGGTAACTTTATAATTACATGTATTTACGCACCTTATCAGAAGAGAACTCACCAGCTGAGACACAGGATTATTTTTATTGAAAAAAACAAAACAAAAAAAACCTCCTGGATGAATTAACAACTACATACTTGGGGAAAGTTTCTCTTTTGTAGACTCTTGTCTCTGGCTTGAATAAAGAACACATTGTCTGAAATTAATTAGGTTTTTTTCCTGGGCTTTTTGTGTGTGTGCAAATTTTACCCCCCCCCCCCCAAAAAAATCACATGAGCGTGAGATTTACCTGTTTCCCTCCCTAACCCGCAACTTGTCTACATGCATCTCCGCCTTTCCGTTCCGTTGCTCCTGCTTTGGGAAATGCGCCTTCTCCGGGGAGGGAGCGGATGCTTCCTGTTCCAGCTCATCTCTCTTCTCTTCATCTTTAATGCTCATGGTCCTCCCTGTCCCCAGCTCCCTGCCCCCGTTTCTTCAAGCTCCGTTTCTTACCTTGCACCTCTGCACACGCCTAGAGGAGGATGGAGGAGAGAGAAACGTTAACAGGTCCTTTAAACCGTTGCTGGGGAATTGATTGCAACTCCTGGCCATCTCGTGCATGTCAGCCTAGAACTGCATGGGTTTCCAGTGGCTGTTTTGATTTTGGAAGCAGATCCCTTTCTTTCATGGCACCGCCATCTATTCCATGTGCATGAACCAATTTCGCTTCACTCTGCCACCTATTCCTTCTCCTCCTTTTTGTCACGAGCTTCCTCTCCCTCCTCTTCTGCCATTAGCCTTAAATTCTCTCCATTGTTTCCATTGATAAACACTTCTTAATGTTGAAATGTGTACCACATTTACACATTAGACACAGTCTCACAGGGCCTAATGTAAAGGATTACTTTGGCTAATTAAAGTTGGGTTTTTTGTTTGTTTTATTTTAGAGCTAATGTTAACTTTCTAGGCACATTGTTTAGTATACTTGGCATTTGGTGTTTTTGACATTTGAGCTTTCCTTTCACCTCTAGAAAGACCATGCAAATAATTGACTTTTATATATGATTACTGCCTTACACAAGAAAAAGTATTCAAAGACACTGTAAGAGAGTAGTCCTTGTAATTACAAGACTGAAAAATCCTTAGGGAGATGGCTTTTGTTTTATGCAGAGTTAATTTTTGAATTTTATTTTATTTGGGCTGTAATGAACTGAGGCCCTCTGGCTACTGAATAAAAGGGACAGTTTATTGTAAGACGTTAGTAGGACATTCGTGGAATTGAGCCTGGGAGCCCCCTGACTTCTCTGTCTCCCTCCCTCATAGTCCTTCATGTTCTTTCTTGCTGCTTCTGACCAGTCCCTCTCACTCGGGCCAGCCTGGTCTCTTTGGGTTCCCACTCAGTCCACAGCCCAGGGATAGTCAATCTAGCTGGCTTAGTTAATCGCCATCCTCCTATTGCCCGTCCAACCGTGCTGCGTTGTTGGGTCCTGCTGGCACCCAATGGTTTCCTCTCTATCTGTGTTCTCATCCAGGCGAGTATTTAGGTAAGGGACTCTTTAGTCCTTTGCACCAAAATCTTACTTTAATTTACCAATCAAGAATAGTGAAGAACCTACTTAATTCTGCACCAACAATGAACATAATTATTCTCAAACCCAGAATGAGACCGCTTTATACCTTGGGACCAGCACTATTTGACCTGGGCAGCCTCTCACCTCCAGAGCAAGCCCCCGAGGGACAGAAGGTGACGGAGGCTCACTCTGAGTGGCTTGGCCCTGCAAGCAAAGAAAGAGGAAGGACTGGAGTCGAAGGAAAACTGTCTCCTTTTGAGCACTCCAGTAAGATGCATCTCCCCTCCACCGGCATCTCCTGGCAGAGCCAGTGATGGAAGACAGAGAGGCCAGGAGGGTTATGTGAATGCTGCCCCTGGCGCCAAAGGAACCATCTCTAACACCTGTCAGAGGGCAACTATCTGCCCTAGGAGTAGCAGCAATCTGGTCGGCCTAATCGTTCAAAAAACAAAGAACCCGACGTTGATTCCTCAGTACGTGCCACGGGCAGGACAGTTTTAGGAAGAAACTTCAGTGCACAGTAGATAACGCTGGGGCTGGCATGTCCTGACTCACCTTTAACCTCAGCACATCCTCGTCTAGTCTCTCAGGTGGTTTTGGAGCCATCAGTTGGTTCGTTTCTTCCTGCGTCGGTTTCCTCATGCAAGACTCAGTGTCATGTTTCATGAGCCATGGAAGAGAGACAGCGAGCACACTGCTATCAGGAAAGAGACGTGGAGGTCGATTTGGGCGGTGCTATTTTCATGGTGATCTATGGGTCCTGTTACCACTCTCCCAAGAGCATCCACCTTGAGGATTTCAGGGGAATAGGAGGAGCAAGACTGCGTGAGAGTGTTTTTGAACAAAGAGGACAAATGACTTCTATCTTCTACTTTGCTTCCAACTTCCACTTCTGTTTACTGGCAGTGGCTGCCTAGAGCTCTGAGCCAAGAAAGATTCAGAAGCTGTATCTCAATGGAAAAGAGTTGCATGATCAAATAGTGTTGGCTACCACAAATGTGGGCAAGGAGAGTGGGTGTATCTGAGCCAAGCATTTGTCACTTGATTCAAACAGACCAAAAGTGGTAGAATTTTCTCCTCAAGCAATACTCTCTACCCGCACCCAACTCCCAGCTTCAATATCAAGTAGGAAAGTGTGGGCAGCAAGCTGGGAAAAAGCAAAAAGAGCCAGATTCTTATCCTCTGCCTGCCTTTCCAGATAAGCCCACATCTCCAGAAATTTGGGTGATAGAAAATAAGAGCTGGCAATGTTTCTCCATGAAGGGCCAGATTTTAGTCATTGTGGACCCTATACCCTCTGTCACAGCCACGTGGCCCTGCCATTGTACCACGGGAGTAGCTGCAAACCATACATAAAGGCATGGACATGGTTCTTCTTGGGAAAACCCATTGAGCTTACAGTGAGAGAGCTTTACCCGGGGGACCTGCTTTTGTCTACCTCTGGTGCAAGGAAGCAGCCCGCAGCAAGGCCTACAATCCAGCACGCTGTTCACATTGCCTGTGCCCAGTTCTCCCTCTTTCTCCTCTGAAATGTTGCAGAAGAGTCAGAAAAGAATCTGATAGCTCTCAAGATTTATCTTTCTCACAACAAAAATATGAGGTAAACAATCATTCCACCTATGCTTGGACAAAGTTATATGCCAACTGAGCTCCAGCATCAGCCCAACATCAGCGTTTTAGACAAAAGTCTCACGTGGACAAAATTATCTTTGAAAATTCTTTACCTTCCTCATAAATGAGAGCATACTTGAAGTGAAACCCTGAAATTAAGAAAGGCCAGGAGACCATGTCTGTGCTGTTGTGGACAATGGAGTGAATTCCACTCAGCGACACCCCTCACGGCCATCAAGTTGATTCTATGGGACTGGGTCAAACTGTCCCTGTGAGTCTGCGTAACGATAACTCTTTGTAGGAGCTAGAAAGCCCGTCTTTCTCCCCTAGAGTGGCTGGGGCTTTAAACGGCTGACCTTGCAAATTGTAGCCCTGTTCAATAGCACTATGCCACTAGAGTTCCAGCAACCGTACAGGACAAAGTGCAACGTCCCCGTAGTGTTTCCTGAGCTGTGATCTTTACAGGGGCAGACCTTTCCTCCCCAAGAGCCTTAGAGTTGGCAGCCAAAGAATTCACCATTCTGCCACCAGGGCTGCTTTGTAGATTTTCTTGTTGTTGTATGCCATCCAGACAATTGCAGATGTCTATGCCTATAAAATGCTCCGTACTATAAAACAGTATTTGATTCTTAGCAGGTCATGGGACCAAAAAATTCCAACTCACTGCCAGAGTCAGTTCTGACCCAAAGCTACCGTTTGAGTAGGGACAGAGTAGAACTCCCCTGTTGGGTTTCCAGTGCTTTAAATCCTGATGGGAGCACACAGCCTCATCTTGATCTAGAGGAGTGGATGCTGAGTTCCAACTCCTGGACTTGTGTTTAGCAGGCAACCCACTGTGTAACCCACTATACCACCAGAGCTCCATTAGGCCTTGAGGTAGTAGTGTAGAATTGGAGGGATTTATTTCATTCTAGTTTAATTAATATTAAGCCTCTCATACCTTTGGTTTACACTAATATATTTGTTGCTTCTTTGGGGGATTAATATAGTTGAAAGCATAAGCCTAAGCATCTAGAATAAGCCCTTAATGAATATTCATTGAACCTCACTCTGAGCCTTGCTTGATCATGAGCAAATACACACTGGTCTCTGAAACGTTATAGAGAAGCCCTGGCCGTCAGCTTCCTGCCCTCCGAAGTTAGTAATAACTTATGCTGTGATCATAGCAATCACACGTTCACTCACCCTGGTCGTCGTTGTCTTCTTACCATGTGAGAAGGAAGTATTAAGGAAAACGGGAGCACCTATGATATAGCATCACGGGATACGTTACGCCATCTATAGTTTTTGTAAGACATGGCATGCAAGGCACATGGAAACATGGCACTCATCCAAGGGGAATCAGAAGCCTTACAACTGCAGTAATTGTCCAGTGTCCTTCTGCTAGCTCTTAACAGAGCCCAGTTTTCAAATACTCACATCTTCATCTCTGAAACAGGAAGAAATATTATAGTAACCCTATAGGATTATCGTAAGGAGCAGAATTTTTAAATGCATAGGTTTTTATTTTTTTTAATGCATAGGTTTTTTAATGTAGTGGTTTTTATTAAAAAGTAATGTTCCTAAGTTCTTATTCTGAAAGTCATTCCTGGCATTAATGTATATGTGAGGGGCTAACCCCCCCAAAAACAGGAATTGCACTGGTTGAGCGGAGTTTTCAGGGTACACATTTTTCCTGCTAGCTGAGCACCAGGCAACTCGCTCTGAAGTTAGTGCTTCCAGTGGTGTCACCTGGGAAGGCTGTCTCTGGTCACCCTGAATTTTTTTCATAAGATCAGTTTCACCCGAAACTCGTTTTTTGTGTGTCTTGGCCGATTTAAGAGAACAGCATGTGGCTGTGAAATTTTGTTTCCTGCTCCAGCAAAATGCCGCGGAAACTGTTCTGAGTCAGAACACAGCTTAAAAGCGCAGCATTGTGGGAAAATGCAAGTGTAGGAGTGGTTTTCTTGTTTCAAAAGAGATGAAATGTCTCTTGATGACAAACCTTGTTCTGGACTTCCATCAACTTCCCGAACAGGTGAAAATGTTGACTCGTAGTGCATTTGGGGTTCACTTCACCAGGTCAGACTGTTAATCAAAAGCTTCTGAGAAGATAGAGTAACAGTGTGCTACAAAGGCAGCTTGACTGTGGCAGACGGGGACTGGTGTAGCCACCACAACAAGGCACACCTGCTCACGCAGCCATCTCAGCGCACCAGTTTGGAGCAAAACACAGCATGACTTTCTTGCTCCATACTACACCTTACTCACCTGATGTTGCTCCAGGCAACTTCTTTTTGTTTCTGCGAATGAAGAGGGACATAAAAGGACAGCAGTTGGATAACAGAAGAGGTAAAGTTTACTTAACATGCATCATCTACATCCACCCAGGGCTGTTACCTCTGCTTCTCCATGGACAAAGATGCTTCATGCAGTTTGTGGATAACTCTCGTGATCTCTTAATTCCATTTTCCCACAAAATTCTTGAAACCCCTTCCTATTATTTCATTTCCAGTCATACAATAAGCAGATAAAGACATGTATGTGACCAGTCATCTAAATTTACGTGCCACCAAGAAAATGGACGTCCTCTAGCTGAGTGTCACTTGAGAGGAGAGAAATTGAGACGAGGCAAGGGCACAGGACGAGCAAGCATTTGGGAAAGAACCTTCTGCCTTCTAGAATTTGACCTGTTTCCACTACCCTCCCTTCTCCTAGAAAAGAAAGGAAAAAAGAAACTCTAGTACTGAGAATAGGGGTCAGCATATTTTAGGCATTGTAGGCCGGCTGGCCTCAGTCACAACAGCTCATCTCTGCCGATGAAGCCAGAAGCCGACACAGGCACAAGTATGTGAGCAAACGCGTGTGGCTGTGTCTCAGCCAAACGGTGTTTACGGGCACTCCAGTGTGAGTTACAGGTCACGTCTACGCACTGCACAGCACTAGCCTTCTGACTTACTCCTCTGCCCCCCAATAACTATTTAAGACCCCTGGTGGCATAGTACGTATGCGTTAGACTGAGAACCTCAAGATCAGCTGTTCAAAACCACTAGCTGTTCCAGGGGTAAAAATGAGGCTTTTTACTCCCTGAAGAGTTACAGTCTCTGGAATCCTTTCCTCCAGGATTAGTATGAGTCAGGCTCGATTCCATGGCAGTAGACTTTCAAAACCTTTTATTTATAAATACCAAATCCATTCTTCACCCATAAGAAGATACAGAAACAGAAAGCAAAGCTGGATTTTGCCTGTACCCTGCACCTGCCAGAACCAGTGATTTTGATAAATTAACCCGGCACCTCTGTTTACAACTCTCTGACTCCACCCAGTGGCAGGAAGTCGGTGGTAAAAATAAAAATACAAGAAGGGGTCAGGCATTCTTAAGATTTTAGTAATAAATAGCATTTCTGTAAACTATCCTCTGGCAGTCCTGCATGATTTAATTTTACAACCAGCCGCCTTTGATTCTCCATGTGTTTCCTTTTGTAAGCCAGGCAGTAGGTAGCTAGCCATGTAGCGGCGTGCCTTTCAACGAGCAGCTATTAGGAAGTGCCTGAAGTTCTACGGAACTGCATGAGATGATCAGATATCCGTCCAGGTGGATTGAGAATGTTGTCCTGCAGCCTTATTAGTATTAGAACGTGTCAGCATTTAAAAGTGGGAAAGCAATCCGATCCCTTTGTTATTGGGCACACAGGCACCCACACGCTCCTTGCAGCACTTAATTCCGAGTCAGAGCTTAAAGCAGCTCTGGTGATTCCTGTTTAGAAAGAAAAGACAGAAAGGGTTTACAGAATCACTGTCAGCCCCTTGCTGACTGAAGAACAAACCAACCTCATATATTCAAATAATACCTTTAACGAACAAAATCCTCTATAGCAAAGCATTTGCCCAAGGCGTCCCCCCGCCCCCTTTTCTTTCCAACCACCTGGTTTCACTGACTGCTGTTTCGGTTTTTCTTTTAAATCCCCTTCTCGCTTTTCCTTCCAGCTGCTCCCTCCAGAGGCACAAAAGAAGCTGGTCTTCGTTCTGTGCAAAGCAGCGTTTGCGGGCAGTGGACCCCAGCCCCATAGGGGCGACTTGGGGACACTGACTTTTTCCCTTCCCTCTCTCTGACACTTTTCTTCATCGTGTGTGTGTGTGTGTGTGTGTGTGTGTGTGTGTGTGTGTGTGTGTGTCTGTCTGTCTGTCTGTCTGTCTCATGTGTCAGTCTGTCTGGCTTATCCCGGGTGACTCTGTGTCTGTCTCTTACTCTCAGATTCTCTCGTCTAAATCTGTTTTTCTTCGCGTTCCCTGCTACTTGTGTCTTGTTTTTCGTCTCTTTCCTTCCCTGGGTCTGTGTATCTCTTGTTTCTCTGGGTCCCTCGCTAGCCTCGCTCTCTCCTTTTTGCCTCTGCCTCACAGTGTCCTTCGCTGTGTCTCTGTCTCCCTCTTTCTGGAGTTCCCCACCCCCACCCCCCCAACTCCTCTCCCTTCCCTTCTCTCTCTGTGTGAGGTGGGTTTGCTTCTTGCCACAGGGCCTCTGGATATGACCCGTTTCTCATCCTAGTCCGATTCCCGAGCTTTATTCGTGAACGTAAAAATCCTTTAATAGCGGCTTCATTTTGAGCATGCCTGGTGTATATGCTTAATAATTAAGAGTGTAATTAAAATGTAACTGCAATCATAATTAACATTCACTTTAGTGAGTCCTAGAATTATGACGCCATTAGGCATTTGACAGGGCACCAAAGGAGCAGCTGGGAGGAAGGAAAGGCTTCGGGGGTAGCTGCTGCCCTCCCCTCTCGGAGCCTAGTACTGCCCACTGGTGGTCACCCAGGGTCAGGCCCACGTGTGTCCCAGGCTGAGAGGAGAAGCAGCCGCTGGGGGCATTACTCACGGGTAGTGCGCAACTGCCATCGCCTTTCTGAGAGTGAGAGAGAGAGAGAAGCCACCACAAAAGCCAAGGATCACAGCACTCAAAAGCAAGCTCTTTATTTTTCTTCAGGAAGTGTGGGGTTGTCACTCAATTAACTGGATCAAAAACGGCCACTTGAGGGTTTTGCACCAGCAACATAGCCATCTGCATCTCACCTCCCAAAACATACTCTGTGCAGGAGTTCATGCATCGTGATCCCATTTATCGACAGTACCTGCACCACCCACAACACCCAAATCGCTGCCATCGAGTCCGTTCTTGACCCTCAGCGACCCCGTTGTTATTGTTGTTAGGTATTGGTTGTGACCCATAGCAACCCTACGCAGAAGAGAACAAAACACCACACAGTCCTGTGCTCTCTGCACAATTGTGTCTGTAGCTGAGCGCTGTGATGGATTCTACATCAATGCATGCGCACTGTGTCAATCCCTGAGGGCCCTCCTCTGGGCTCTTTTGCTGCCCTTCAAATAGGATGACCTTCTCCAGGGACTCTGTAGGGGATGGATTTTGTACTAAGCCTGGGAAGTAACCCAGTGAGCAGGTCTGACAAAATGTCAGCACTCGTGAAGCTTATGTTTATAATGGGGACAAGAGAAATGTTACCGAGAGATTCCGTACTACGTGATCTATTATGATTTGGGAAGTACGGGGTATTCTGAAAGCTCATAATACAAGCCTGTGCTCCAGTTTAGGGGTTGTGGAATGGTGACAAGGCAGGCATCCCCAAGTAAAGAACCTGTGAGCAGGTGATTCCTCAGGAACGTGCAGGTAGGTGTTCACGGAACAGAGAGTACATCTGAGTTCTTGGCAGAAGACATAGCACCGTATGTGGGCAAAGGTATTCTAGGCAGAGAATGTAGCAGAGTTCTGGGAAAAGGTGTAGAGAGTGTGGAGGTCTGTGATGTTCTGACCCAGTCATGTTCACCCCACTGGTGCTAAGTTGGATCTGAAGAGAACATTAAGTAAAGAACTGATTTAGTTAGGCTACTTGGTTACAAGGGCGCAACCGATTTAATTTTTTCAAATGGTCAAAAACCTATTTTATGCAAACACATGGCAGGACACTCAGACAAAAGTGAGTAAATGGGTCTCCAAATGGACATGAACTATCAAAGTAGAATGGGTGTGCTGGGGTGGGGCTGGGGGGACGCCAGTAGTGCCCCTCTATTCACTTGGCTCTGCGACTTTCTGCGTATTTGCCCCCTTGGCTTTCCTTGGCCCGCTTACTATGGCTGATAGTTTCTTTTCTTGGCCTTAATTTCAGTTTCATGGAAAGCACCCACTAAGTCTCGGGATAGCAAATCGAATTGCACTAGCTAGTGACTTTGAGCAACCCGTAGGGGGCCCACCCTTGGGTCAGGTGCAATCAGTGTCCACCTTTGAGGCAAAGAGTGTCCTTATGGTTCCTCTTAGAGCAGGAAGACAATGAGTAGCATAGATTTTGCCAGAAAGAAACAACAGTCAACCGAATTGTGTCTGATCCTCCCTTGGAAACAGCTTCAAGCACTGATGGTTGCCCAAAGGTCCAGATGGTGTCATGGAATGCAGAGTGGTACCAGTGGTAAAATGCCAAGCAGGAGCCAAAACCTAGTGGGGAGAACAAAGCATCGGGCACTGGACTTTCCCAGGGACCGAGCCTCGGTGCGCTTACAAACAAAACGTGCAATTGAGCATGAACATCTTTCAAGGCTAAAGTAAGGGTCAAATAAAGTAATGTGTGAGAACTTTGTAAATCCACCAATACATTGGAGATATTACCATTATTAATATTATTGTGGCATGCATTTATGAAATCATAAGATGCAAAATGCATGCTTTAAGAATTAGCTCCAGAAATCATTCAGAGAAGTCAGGGTGGATGGAATCCTCATTCCACTACTTCCTTTGACTACCTGATAGTAACTTTATGTGAACTTGAAGATGTATAAAAGAGTATCCAACCTGTCAATCAGGCCACAGCCTGATGGTATGGCCTTCCCATAAGGAAGACCCTGGGGACCTCTCCCTCACTCTGCCACTGACCCTGAGAACTACCAAAGCCCTGCCATGTATCCACCAACCTTAGATCCACACGACTCTATCCCATTGGCCTGGGATCTCCCTGCAGTCTGCATCATTGCATGTGGCTGCAGCCGTGTGATGGGCTGTGTGAGTCCAAAGAGCGATTTATGGACTAGTGTTCAACTTATGGGCTTGAGTTGGACTGGGCTGGGATATTTTCTTGATATATAATTACTTCTTGATATAACGTTCTTTCTTACATATATATATGAGTGTCACTGGATTTGTTTCTCTAGTTAACCCAGCCTAACCCACCACCCATGCTAGCTAAGCTGTAGACAAGGGTTTTAACTTCCATTTTGTCATCTGTAAAATGGGAATACTAACAACGGTCTTGTGATTGCTGTTGAGGGGAAATGAGCTTACTCTGAATGCAAGAATTATGTGTGATATGTGACACATGACAGCTGCCATTTATTACTATTCCTGTTACTAAGACCACTACCACAACCACCACTCCTATATCCTGTGCCAAAGGCGTTCAAAGTTGTTGGTCGGTATACCTGGCTAAGATCCACACCAACAGCAGGACTCGCACTGGGAAAGTAGAATTGCTTCTTGGGGTGATGCAGGGAAGCCTTCGAAGTGTGTTTTGCATTGGTGGGTGCTCTGAAAAGGAAAGAGAGGAAAGAGAAGAATCTTTTATATCACATTTCTCCATGACAGATTAGACAGTAGTCAGGTAGCAAGCCCACATTCAGGGAGATGGGAATTTACACATTTAACTTTCATTCACCTTCTGGTCCAAAGACTGAGTCACTTCCACATCAGCAAAAACCTGTGTTTCATGCTGTGTCGTTACGCCGTGAAAGCCAGGTATGCAGATTAACACTGAAATCCTCTAGCCTCGTTTCTAACACCTGCCCCACAGTCTGGTTCCCTGTCCTGCCTCTCGACTTCAGGGATCTTAGCTAAAACTTTGCCAAATGAATCAAAACCACACTGGGACTATAGTAACAAAATAATACATTTTGCATCTAGATTAGTGATCTATCACCAAAGAACAAATTACCCCCAAAATTAGTAGTTCCATGCAAGGAATCTTCATGATCTCTCCGATACTATGGCTCGGGAATCTGGGCGCAGTCTCACTGGGTCCTATGACTCAGGGTTCCCTACAAGAGTACAATCCAGGTTTCTGCCAGGGATCAGCATCTCAAGCCTTGACTGGGGAGGGAGTTGCTTCCAGGCACACTGCTGTGGTTGTTGGCAGAACGGAGTTCCTCATGGCTTACTGGACGGAAGTCCTCACAACTCCAGTGGCTGTTGGCTGGAGAGCACACTTTTTTTCGACGTGGTGTTCACTAGAAGGAAGCTTATACCATGCCAGCTTGTTTCATCAGAATGAACATCGAGCCGGAGAGATTTGACCAAGTCAGAAGTCACCAGATTTGTAACCTAATCTCAGAAGTGGTATTTCATCACATTTGTCCCTGTCTGTTCATTGAAATCAAGTCACTGGATGCAGTCTGCTTTCAGTGGGACGTGAATAACGGGAGAGTGGGGATCATTTGGGTAACATTTTATAACTGCACAACATCTAGAGCATATTAGACTAATGTTAGTGCCTATCTTAGATAAAGGTTCAAATGTGAGTAGTTTAAAATCCTAGAAAATTCCTTCTCATTCTCATAACGTCTGAAAGGGTGAATGGATAAGGGAGACTGTGCTGCACAAGTTTCCAAGGGCCCTGGCTGACGTCATTCTCACCATCGAAAGATGCCTTCCCAGGTTGCCCTAGCAGGCAGCCTTCATGAAAATAGGGAAAACGGAGCACAAGAGGTCCACATCGGATCCCTTAATGACATGTGTATCGTATCCATTAACATTCCACTGGCAAGAACTTGGTTCTATGGTGTCACAGAGATGCAAAGGTGGCTGGGAAAGTTTCCAGTGGGGCATAAATCCTTGATGAACAAATATTCACAGATATTTTGCCATCTGCAACATGCTCTCCCATATGTTATTTCATTTTCTCCTAATTGCATCTTATGTGCGTCTACATTACTGTTCTTGTCTAACAAACAGGGAAGCATGCTAAGAATAACTTCGGGGCATTCAGGGCCGCTTCATTAGGACAGGGTTCATGTCCCAGGCCTGCCACGTATCACCTGGGTGACTAGGGAATAGCTATTTACCTTCTCAGTGCCTCAAAGGTCTTCATTCGTAAAATACAAACAGTGAGATTTACGAGGGCCCCCCCCCCCAAACCGGAATTCCTCTGGGCGGACTGAAGCTTTTGTAGTATCCTTTTGCCCCCGCTAGGCGAGCAGACAGCAACTCGCTCAGAGTTTGTGCACCCAGTGTTGTTGCCTGGCAAGGTTCTCTCTGCTTACAGTGATGTTTTTCATAAAAGCACTTTCACTCAAATCTTTTTTTTTTTTTGGGGGGGGGGGGTAATGGCCCATTTAAGAGATCAGCATGCAGCTGTGAAATTTTGTTTCTTGCTTGGGAAAAAATGCCACAGAAATTGGTGTGATGTTGAACACAGCTTACAGTCCAGCGCTATGGGAAAAACTCAAGTGTATGAGTTTTTTTCGGTTCAAAAAAAAGGTGAAATGTCAGTTGATGACAAACCTCAGTCTAGGCATCCGTCAACTTCCCAAACAGATGAAAATGTCAACTCGCCTCGTAGTGCATTTGTTGTTCATTCCACCAGGTCAGGCTGTTCATCACGCTTTCTATTTAGAGGTTCTGAAAAGACTGTGTAACAGTGTGTGCCAAAGCCTGCTTTGGGGCAGACAGGGGACGAGTGTTGCCACCCCAACAATGCATCTGCTCGCACAGCCATCTCAGTGCTCCAGATTTTGACAAAAACATTAAAACCCCAGCGTGCCTTTCTTGCCCCAGGCACCTTACTCACCTGACTGTGCTCCGTGCATCCTTTTCTGTTTCTGTGAATGAAGAGGGACATAAAAGGACAGCGATTTGATGATGTAGAAGAGGTGAAGAACAAAACAAGGGAGGTGCTGTCAGCCATCCAGAAAATCCGCTTGAAAAATGTTTCCAAGAGTGGAATTGAAGATTTGACAAATATATTAAGTATAATGGAGAGTAATTTGAAGGTGATAAGGTTGTCTTGTAAAAAAAAAATTTAATACATAGCTTTGGGGGGGGGGAAATCCAGGCTTGCGGGGCGGGGGGGTGGTAAGCCCTCATATATTTATTGTAACTATTTCATATACTACAAGTTACTTAGCATTATAGCTGGGATATATAACTAATGAGTACTGGTTCTGAAGAAGAACATTGTGATGATAATGTGATGTGTGGAGATTAGGAAAAGTTCAAAGTAGTTGAGGCTCAAAGGAACTAGTTGCATTATCCAAAATTCTAGAACTAAGACATGGCAGAGCCTAGTTGAGAGACGGGGAGGCTTGGGCAGATGTCATGGTATCAATGTCCTCTCCACTGCTACACTGGTGGACCCCAAATCCTGGAGCGAATAAACACTAGATCCCCCTGCTCCAGCTTATCCCAGCTTTTGCCATATCGTGTACACGATGCTGACCAAAGTACTTATTTTGAGTTCCACTCCATGGTGAGGTAGGTTCCCCACTAAGGTGACCAGAAGTCCCGCTTTTGGCGGTACAGTCCCGCTTTTTAACAATTTTTCCTGCATCCCGGGCATTTTAAAAAAGACCCGATCTTTGGAAAGAATCCACGACAAGCTAGGGTATACGGTTTTCAGCTGCCATGTGGCTATTTCGCCAGGATATGAGTTTTATCAATGGTGTCCCGCTTTACCAATGTTAAAATCTGGTCACCTTACCAAAGGCCTATATTTCAAAGTCTTTCTTTATCACATAGGCCATATCTTGCTAATTAAATAAAAGCCTAGGGGATTACGTAAGAGATATTTGTTATACTGTTAAATTCTGTCACAATTCTCTTAGTGGGTTGCTCACTTTGAGAGAACCTAACAGCAGTTTGCACCCTCAGCTGTAGCCAAGCGTGTCCCTTCAGGCGGAGGGGCTGGGCTGTTACACCCCTCCCATCCAAGAAGTCTCGAAGGCAAATGCCTTCTGGTGTGCGCCCAAACCACGTTAGTTCAACTCAGCTGTGGATTATCAGCAGAAACGCCAACTGTCCTTGCTAAAACATGTTCAGATGTCTCTTTCAAGCCCGCTTTTCCATCACCCTTTTCTATCTGAACCATTGCTTTAGATAGCTCTTGTCACATGGCTTTTCAGTGAAATTGGTTGGAACCGACGTTTAATGAATTTTCAGGGGACACCAATTGATAGATCCGTCGTGCATGGCCTCTAGTGGTCACCTGCAGTATTACATACCATTCCACCGCCCTGTCTCATTCCCTGCTCATGTTTTACACTGGACTGGTTTTCTTTGGGCTCCATATGCAGACTGTTCAGTCAAGGACATTTTTGTGCACAATCTCAAAAGACTATGCACTACACTTACTGCTTGCCTGCTGACTTTCCCATAATCTGACATTTCACCCAACAACCGTGAACAAATCTACCTGTTCTGAAAATTCATGAAGTAGGTCAGGCTGTAAGCTGTCAAGGTGAGAGTAACATGGGCAGTGTGCTTGAAGTGTGGGCCAACTTGGCTGTGCCATAATTCTTCGTGGTTTGGCAGTTGTTTGATAATGTAATTTGGGAGTTATATGATGTCATCATCGCTCCATTTTGTGATGTGATTTGGTCATTTTCCATTTTCCCATAGCAACCTGGTCTTTGGAAATTAATCATGTCAATAAGTGAGAAGTTACTTTTTTTTTAAAAATGCATGTACAAGAAAAGTACGGGCAGTCTCTTTCTAATGCAAGACAGTTGATGTGTAAGGAGAAAAAAAGTTAATTTGTCATCTGGATCTATGTAACTAGCCAGATGAGTGGGATCACAAAAACAAAAGGAAACACTTGTAATTAAATCGTGTTAGTGTTAGGTGGCATCCAGCATGCTGTGGTTTGGGACTGTGCTAACTTTCACAGGACACCATCGTCACTTTCTGCTCGATGACAATCCATCATTCCTCTCTTTAGGAACCAATGTCCAGGAGGCGCAGAACTTGCTCACTAACAGTGGACTTCCCATTACTTCAGCCGTTGACCTGGAGGATGCAGCTAAGAAGGCGGTGGCCAGCGTGGCAAAGAAGTGAGGTCTTCCTCCCGATCCACTGGAAAGGAAGCCTACTGTTTCCAGCAAAGGATGGCTCTCTTATCACTGTGAAGAAAATGGTTATCTCATTGGGGAAAGGGGGGTTAAAGGAGAACAAGAATCACTCTCTGATAAATCTTAAATGTAACCTTTTTTTAAAAAAAATAAGCTATCTGGGAAACCTAAATAATACTCTTTCTCTTGTAACCTGCTTGAAGATTATGTCTTGGGTTTTCATTCTTTTCTGTCTTGCTGAGCTTGCCGTGTGCAGACTCTTGCTGATTTAGGGGAGGGATTTATAAGACCAATGTGCAGATCTAGAGACATCAGGCCATAGTTCATTTATAAGAAATTTGGTGGGCATCTAGTCTATATGATGAAAACTATAAACCCTAAGAGCTCAGACAACGTTATATTTAACATGTAACTACCAAAGCTAAATACAGCCAAACAACTATTAAGCACCACATTTTTTACATTTTTCTAATGCCAGCAAATGTTTACAAAACTCACCTTTATTTCAATTTTTTATTTGTCTTATAGTACAAGGTCCACATTCATACTCTATATGCATATTTTACCATTTGCCTTAATATTGAATATACTGTTTACCTCACACTAAAAGTAAAACCAGAAGCCTCATATATGCTTTTGTGGGAAAACATTCAATTTTTTACATCAAGACTAGAGAACCCTTAACTCTTAGGGAAACCTTTGAAGTTATGTCACCTGGAGATGAGACAGTGCTTAACCCCACTTGCTAGGTGTGTCAGCATCCTCTCCCCCTTTCCCTCCTCCCCCCCACCCCTCCAGCAGCATCTGCCTTCTGGTGGTAGAAAGTTGCAAAATTATAATTCAGAGAATGTGAACTTTTCCATAATGTCCAGTTTTATAGTGGGAGAGCATTTAAATTAGGTTTTTATTTAATGTTTGTTAATTTTTATATCTGCATACAAATTTGAATAAAATCGTGTGTTTTTAAAAGTTTAAAAATCTGTTTTATTTCTTTCAGTCCATTCTACTCCTTAGGCAAATTTATTCTTCTTATGACACTCTAGGCTTATCCCTAAAATCACAACATTTGAACGGTTCCCTGATGATTCGTTCCACTGAACTTAGTCAGTGACACTGCCCATGTCAAGGAGTCATGAAAGAGTTTAAAATACATGCACAGCAGAAGCCCAGGCATGCATTACACATGTCTTCCAACTAAACTAGGACGTCAGCTGGTGTCGTGCTGGAGGGAAGTCAGGCGGGAGCGCCCCCTGTTAAATGAGGGTCTGATACTCCCACTCCCATTTCCTATCAGGGAGTAAACGTGAAACAAATGAAACATGCTCTGTTTTCTTTTGGTTTTTACCTGCTTTCATTGTTCTGCTAATGGATGAGTGAAGAAGGCATGGTTTATTGATCTGTACTTGCCACGGAGAAAGAAACCTTGGAGAATTAGTTTTATGAACTTACTAAATAGTTATGCAAAGAATGAACAGTATTAATACGTTTTTACAGCAGTTTTCTTTTTGAGTTTTGGTTGGTTTTTAATTATTATTCAATAGAACTGTGGCCCATAGATTTTTTTTCTACTGATTGTTCAAAAGTAGATTGCAAAGCCTCTCTTCTGATACACCTCTGGGTGATCTAGAACCTCGAACCGTGAGGTTGGCAGCCAAAGATGGTAATCATTTGTACCACCCAGACGTCTCATCTGTACAAAATCCATTGCCATCAAGTTGATTCTGATGCATGAGGAGCCCTTGTGCTGCAATAATTAAGAACTGAGCTACTGACTGAAAGGTCCCACTCAGTGGAGAACACTTGGAAGTGTGCACCTGTAGACCTTGACAGCCCTGGAAACCCTGTGGGGAAATTCTACATGGTCCTATGGAATTGCTATGAGTTTATCTATAGGGGATGTAAGTAGGAAATAAGTGTACCTTTGAATCTAATCACTTAAAAAAAAACTATGCTGTAGTCTAAGCAAGAATATTCATGAAAGTGTGAGCTTATTATCTAAACATTTTAAGGGCTTAAAATAAATGTACAGCTATTTAAGTCAAAGCGACCCGTATGTGTCATGAAATTATCCCAAGTATTCCACATAAGTGACACGATGGGGAAAACATAATAAAATTCTACAGTCTGGGTACCCTATTCTTCCCATGGGCCTGACTTTCCATCACAGTGTTGGGCGCCACAGGGAAGCATTTATAAGGTGTCTGGACAGTTCAGTGGTTAAGACACAGGTGATGGCGTCAGGCTGCCTGGTTCAGATCCTGTACCAGAAATTTCTTTCTTAGGGCCCAGTTTTCTCAAATGTAAAATAGCCTCAAATAAATATATATAAATAAATAAATATAAAATAATATTTAATAAATAGAAAATGTATGTATAGCCTCAAATAAATATATCAACTGCAATTAACACCACCAACAGCCGCATAGGATCATGGTGAGATTTACAAATTCTGATGTTTAGAACACCGTTCAGATATGTAAGTGCTCAACAGATATTAGCCAACATGATGAAGATAATTTTGGGTGATAGAATGCTTCCCCTTTTCAAAGAAAAGTCTGAACATGGTGCATAGTGTTGAAGGAGCTTGCCCAATAGTAACCACTTTCACATGACTGCTTTGCACAGAGATTTAACTGACTTGCTCATCTACTCATAGTGCCACCATCTCCCAGAACAAAAAACAGTTACAGATGGAGTCGTGCCTCTCTCACTTAGCTAATGTCACCTCTTTTCATTGACAACCCCACTGTTATTTGTCTAGACTCTTGGTTGCATCTATCCCAACTCAAGTTTAAGAAGAAAAAAGCATGGTTTTCCATTGTGGCTATAAAAGCCAAAGATTTCTGGTTTCAGTTACAGCCAGATCTAGAGACTCAAACCATCCACATTGATTTCCTTGCAGCTTAGCTCACCTCGATGCTGTGCTGACTTCTTTCTCAGGCTAGCCAGTCTCAGAATCACTGCTGGCAACCCCCTGGACACATGCTCAAGTCTAGCACTACCAGAAGAGGAGGAGAGAGAAGAAAGAGAGTGTATAGAAGAAAGTTCCTCTTTCCTGGTAATACTAGGAAATGCCCCGGACCTGAGCCTAAAAGATTCTGACGTCTTATTTTAGGCCAGAAACTTAACCCTGAACCAGTCCTGACCAAAAGTTTACAGTGAGTCTAGTCTGAGTCCTGTGCTCACTCCTGGGGCTGCCCAGCCTCACTCAAAAGCAGAGTCACAGAATAAAAGAGGGAGGAAGTGGTTCTTCAAGGAAAATTGTGAGTTTAAATGTCAGGAGGATATTAAATGTAACACGGTGGTGGTGAACAAAATTATTCTCAAGGAACCTCACAAATCTAAAATTTCATGATTCCACTCTATTGTGCTAGTTCTTTGAGATCTGTTTTCACTCATGCATGCATATGAACTACTAGTGGGTTTTTTTAATAGATTTTACTTGAGTCAACTAAATATTTTATTTATCTTGAACAAGAATAGCCATTCGAAAGATAATGTTGTTGAGATATTGATGCCACTCCCCCTGCTTTTCATTTTAAATTGAACTTCTGCTCATGAATTAATAAAAGAGTTAGGAAACTGTTTAAATGACCTGACTACATCAGTGAATTGTTTTTAATGAGTTTTCCCCCACAATTTATATGTCTATCCCTCACAAAGAATCATGATCATCTTAAAGAATTATGTTTTTATTCAAAGCCTTAATAAAAATGAGACTAATACTGTTTGACACTTCTAAGTTACACATTTGAGTCTTAATTGCAGTCATTTGGATATAGAGTCAAAAGTAGAATAAAAGATAAAATACAAAGATAATACAAAAAGTTGGTACTAGGGTTCCATTCGTGCACTTTATACTAAATGAAACATGTTTATGTGTCTCTAGTCAGTGAATGGCTGCAGACAAGTTCTCAGTAATGTAAGGGGGCTTTAAAAAGTTTACAGAATAATTCCATTATCTTGTAATTACATTTTTTCCATAAAGTATTTGAAGGCCCCTCTTGCCTTCTTAAAAAAGGAAGAGTTTTGTTCATTCAAATTAGTCCTTTCCGAGGGGATCTGCTGGACCTAGGTAAAATCAAACCTGAGATGACTGATTTGGGGGACCTCAAAGGACAATCTTCTGAGCGGTGGCAGAAGAGGAGGAGATGTTAAGGAAATTGAAAACTGTATTGGTGAGAAAAAGACCAGAACACATGCCCCAAGGAATTTTTTTTCCATTAGGAAAAGCAGCAGCTCATTCTTGGAGGGTCACAAGGGATGTCCTACAAGTATGGAGTTGGCACACTTTACCTCATCCTACCTTACAGCCCTGATTTCCTTCCTTAAGATTTCTTTTTGCCCATAGTGCTATGGGGGACAACACTGAAGGCACAGTGCAGAACTTGTGCCCCATCTGACCCCACCACACCGGGGTGAAACACTAAGGGCAAATATCAGAGCAGCAAGGGGAGCAAAACAATGAAGTCCCCATCGCAAACGTAGTCCTTGGGGCCAGGGCATGGCACCCCATCAGACTCGACTGGAAAACACTCCTAAAGGTCACCAAACAGATCTGGGATTATTTATAGGCTTTTCTTTTTTTGTCCTTGGCTTTTGTCATTGCTGTTTTCTTTTGCTTTGCCTGGTTTTTGTGCTTATTATTGTTTCTGCATGTCTATCTAGATAAGATAAGCGGGATAAACAATCCAGAGGGGAAAACAATGGGAGGACATGGGAGAGGGGGTGGTGGGGGAAAATAAGGGAGGTGCCAACAAACCCAGGGACAAGGACAAGGGCCGCACTCATTTTTTCTTCACCTCTTCTGCACTGTCAAATTGCTGACCTTTCATGTCCCTCTTCATTTGCAGAAACAAAAAGACATCACACAGTGAGGTCCGGTGAGTCAGGTGCATGGGGCAAGAGAGGCATGCTGTATTTTGCCCAAAGCTGATGCACTGAGATGGCTGCATGAGCAGGCGCATTGTTGTGATGGCACAGCCAGACCCCTGTCTGCCACAAATCAGGCCTTTTGGGTTGGAGACTGTTGTGCAATCTTCTCAGCACCTCTAAGTAGAAAGCTTGATTAACAGGATGACCTGGTGGAACAAACTCCAAATCCTCCTCATATCAAAACACAAATGAGCATTCTCATGAGCTTTGATTTCCCTTGAACTTTTGGGGAGCAGGCGACAATGGCGTCTTCCACTGGCTTGATTGATTTAGAGTCAAGAATAGCAGCATGTCTCATCACCAGTAATGACCTTTCAAAAAAAGCCCGGGTTGATTCAGAGCTGTTCTTTCAAAGCACGACATGTTTCCACCGACTTGCTCTTTTTCCTGGTTGGTCAGAACCCGAGGCACAAATTATGCAGTGACCCTTCTCATTCCCAAATCTTCCACTAAAATTCCCTGAATCGAGCTCTGTGAGAGTCCAGATCACTTCCCCATCCCTTCAGTGACCCACCATCAGTGTTCAAGCACAAGTGCATGGATTTTGACCACATTTCTTCCATTCAGGAAATTGACAGAAGTCCAGAATGAGCTTTGTTATCAATTGACATTTCACCCTTTTTGAAACAAGAAAACCACTCATACACTTGAGTTTTTCCTATACGGATGTCCTTGTAAACATGCAGTTATCTTAAATCGGCCATTAAGGTTCAAGTGAACCTGCTTTTACGAAAAAATTTATTGTGACCAGAGAGAACCTTGCCCAGCAACGCCACTGAGTGCACTAACTCAGAGCGAGTTGCTCGATGCTCCCCTAGAAGGAAAAAATGTGTACTACGAAAGCTCCATCCAGTGTTTTTGTTTTGGGGGGAGCACCCCCTTCATTTAATAATTGTAATAAAAAAATTAAAAAGTAGGACTAATGGGGGAAGACATATTTTTCCCTAAATGATATTAGTTCAAGACTTGGCAAAACACTCCCTGAGGCCTATTTTAGTAAGTTAACTTATTGACCACAGCTATACCCATTTATTTACACCTTGTCTTTGCTTTTGTGCTGCAGTTGAGTAGCTGTGATAAAGACCTTTTGGTCCAAAAATCTTCAATCACCAACTCTTTTCAGAGAACTTTTGCCAACCTCTACCCTAGATAAAGTTTAAAAGTACATTGCCCCCAAATTAAAAAAGATAGTATTGTTTCAAAATCTAGAAAAAGGGAATTCAGATATTAAAGTTAAAATGCAAAAGTGGGGAACAGTGTTTGAACTTTCCATTTTAAACTCCATGAGAAAAGGCCACTTATCATGAAGACCTATTCAGTTAGGTTCATTTGAACGTGTTTTTCCATCACCATAAAAACTATCTACAGATACCTTTTTGCACCTTTGAATGTATGCTGTTCTTCCCTACTGTCAGGTGCCTTGTAATAATATCAAGCCATGGCTTTGAAGATTGAACTCAAGGAATAGTACCCCAGAAGTCATCCTCAGAGTGGTCCTTGTTGGGGACTGCTGTGCCTCATTTAGTCTTGGGGTTCTGGGCAGATAATTCAAACACAGGGGGAAACGTGGATTCAGAGTATCTAGTTCCCACATCATCTCTGCAAAGCATCCACTCCGTTTTTACCAATGAGGAAGTTGGAGCAATGTGGCATGCAGTTTCTCATAGAAACTTCTATAGTCAGTGACAAAACTTCAAGCTTCTAGACTTCCAGTTCTCAGGTAATTCTATCACTTCTTCTATTGCATCACTGCCCAATAGAACTTTCTGTGATGATGGCAATCATAAATATGTTTGGCCCAATACATAGATACTAATGATGTGGCTATTGAGCACTGAGGAATTAAATGTTTAAGGTTAATTTCAATTAACTGCATTTCAACTCACTAATAGCTAGATGATACTGGTAGCTACAATATTAGGTAGCATAGCTTTAAAATCTAAATCTACTAGTTTTTTCGTGCCTTACTTTCACTTCAGAGGAATTCACAATAGTTAAGAACATATAGTGTGCTAGTAACTTACATGACCTCATTTAATCCTCAACATTAAATCTCTCATTTCTATTTTATAGATACGAGCATCTGATCTCAAAGAAGTAACATGACAGAATGCCTAACTAGTGTGTGGCTGGTCGGGACTGAGCCTCTGATCGTGGGATTAAAACAACTGCTCTCTGGTGTGTTTGTTCTTGCTGCTGGTTTAGCTTTTTATTGTGACATGGGTGAAATTTTATAGAATGCATCTGTTTTCCATCCAACAATTCATATACGATTGTTTCGTATTATTGATTGCAATGGAACATCCCTCACTCTACATCCCACCTGTGTGTCTCGTTTTCGTTCTCCTCTTTCCTAGACCTTTTGAACTTTGATGATTCGGAATTGCTTCCCTTTTGCTCTGAAATGGCCAATTATTCTAAAGTGTGTCTACTTCACTAGTTGTTACTGTTGCCTTTATGAAAACCAAAACCATAACCCACTGATATTTGTCCCTTTTGACACAAAAAGATCCATCCCATTGCACCGAGCAGAAGGGCTACTTAGGGGGGGTCAGGTCTTTAAGAGACCAGGACGCCTGCTCTTTCTCCTGTGGAGGGGCTGCTGGTTTCTAACTGCTCACCTTGGGATTAGCAGCCCGATGGGCAGTCAACTGTGTGTTGTCCTGTCTTCTCCTTATCGACATAGCTATCATTTGGTTGAGAATTGAGCCATGGGGGTGAGTCAGTTCCGGTCTTAAAAGGTGAGTAAGGGCCACAGTCTTAGGGGTTCTGGCCAATAGCATGCTCTTTTTTTTTTTAATGGTTTTGAGTTTTGTTCCCATTTTCTCCACACTTTCCTTCTTTCTCCTCCTCTATTTAAGGTCTTCTGTTACACTTTTCAGAGCAGTTGATAAGGGGAGCCGGTTACCGTCGAATTCTTCCAGTCTCATTGGACTGATTGTTTACACATGTCTGCCATGTTCTGCACTCTTCTTTCCTTTTGAGAGAGAAATGCCAATTCTGACAGCGCAGATGCCTGATCATGAGCTTCTGCCCCGAGTAGCTGCTCAACCCATGTGGAAGAGAGAACGTTGTCTTGTGAATGATGTGATGTCTTCGTTTTCCCCGAAACCATGATATTGAGCCCCACACTCAGGAACTCATTCCCTCAAAATTGTAGCCCAGAAATTTAAATAACTTTGCCCACTGTGTACAGCACCACTTTCCTTTACTCCTTTCGTTCCTCATGAGGAATGGAGTTTGAAGAGTTCCCATCTAAATAAGCAGGCTTCCATGTCACTACCTTTGAAATTTCAACTGGAAAAGACAATCTATTCCCATAACTGGCATATAAAATCTAATTAATTTGGTGC
The DNA here is from genome assembly GCF_000313985.2 of Echinops telfairi. Taxonomy (NCBI): domain Eukaryota; kingdom Metazoa; phylum Chordata; class Mammalia; order Afrosoricida; family Tenrecidae; genus Echinops; species Echinops telfairi. The sequence continues at coordinate 12,758,183 of NW_022103928.1, forward strand.
TTGTGAGGTTTGGCATAAAGTATGTAGGCAATGCTCCTGGCCTATTTGAAATATCAAAATATGAAACATGACCCTGAACCTTTCCAGAAAAGGGTGACGACAGGAAATTAAATTTCTTTTCCTACTGTGTTGATAATGGTATTTCTAGCCTTCATTCCTCTCCCCTTTGTGCCTTTTGTCTACCAAGTGGTCATGGATTTGTTTGCTGAGGATGGCAGTGCATTAATGAGAAGGAACTTAAATCAGGACCCTGGGAAATGACACTCCTCTATGGTACAAGTCTAGGGAGGTATCCTTCCCAGTGTAACCCATACAACCCACCCAGCTGTGCATGGCAGCTCTTCCGTTTTTCTGTCTTTCTTTCCAGGGCATGAGGTACACTAAAAAGGCAACACACTCAAGAGCCCAGATAGCTGCATGCCTCTGTCTCTCACACGCTTAGAAGTAAGCACGATTATAAAGTGCGTGACCAGTGAAAAGCGATCCTTATAGACACAATCTTGCTTTCTGAAAATGAAAGCAACTTGAAGTACTTCGTGAAGAAGAGTAAAGATTACAGCGTTAAGTATGGATTATGAAAGCATGTAGAGAAAACAAAAATCCTTACACTAAGCAACTAATGGCAAAAGGAGAGAAACAATGAAATTGCTCATAATTTCACTCTACTTGGATGAACAATCAGCATCCATAGAAACAGCAGGCTGACAAATCAAATGGCAGAGTGCACTGGGGAAATAGGCTGTGAAAAGTCTCTTTCAAATGTTAAAAAGCAAAGCTGTCACTTCGATGAGTGAGGAGTGCCTAGCATGCTCATCTCAGTCAGTCCTATGCACGGGAAGGATGCATGGTGCAAAACGAAGACGTGGAAAACTGTGTATCTGCAATTGAATTATGGTGTTGGTGGACACTCTACAAGTTTCCCAAACAAGCAAATCAGGCCTAGAAGGAATATCAATGGATACATATTAGAAGTGCGAATGGTGAGAATTGAACTGGCTTCTTTTGGACAGGGCATCAGGAAAACCATTCGATAGAGGACAGCAAGCTGGTGAGGTAAAGGTCAGTGGGGGAAAAAAAGACTGTCAATAAGAGAGATTGACCCATTAGCCACAACAATAACTCAAACATACCAACAATCATGAACATGGCACCGGACCAGGCATTGTTATACAAGATGCTGTAGATAAGGTAGCTATAAGCGGACTCCGTGGTTAGCTAACATGTATAATAAAAACAAGTTGTGAAAATGATCTGTATTTGATGATCTCTGGCAAGGTCTATGTGTAAAGTCAGTGTTAAAGGGCAGTCACATGCACTCTCTGGCAACATTTCTATCACAAAAACCATATTTGGAAGGCAGTTCACCAGTCAACTGAATGGAAGCGATCCATATCTGTTCCCATTCCAAAAAAGGTAACTAAATAAGAAGCAGAAAGTATTAAATAATATCATTAATAGCACACACAAGTAACATTTTGCCGAAGATAACTAAAAAACAGTAGTGGCATTGGTGCAGATAGCAACTGGAAACACAGGGAATCCAGGACAGGTGACTTCTTCAGGACCAGCGGTGAGAGGGGCGAGGCCTGGAGGGT
>NW_022103928.1:12759988-12794466 GCF_000313985.2 Echinops telfairi
TGTATATATGTGCTTGACTCAATGGATGTATGTATGGACTGTGATAAGAATTGTATGAGCCCTCAATAAAATAATTATATATTAAAAAAAGAACAATTAGGGTAACAAATATAGAAATGTGCTTTATACAATTGATGTATTTATGGATTGTGATGAGTTGTATGAGCCCCCAATAAAATGACTTGGGAAAAAAAACAGTAGTGGCTGTACATTGACATGTCCAATCCACTCACTGCCACGGAGTCGATTCCCTCTCACAGTGACCTTCAAGGAGAGAGGAGAGCTGACAGAAATTCAAGCTGGATTCAGACAAGGACATAGAACAACGGATATCATTGCCGATGTCAGGAAAATCCTGGCTGGAAGCAGACATGACCTGTTTTTTATCCATGTTTACCTGTGTAAATTTTGTTTTGTTAATGTTTACCTGTGTAAAACACAGGAAGATGTTTGCCTGTGTTTTATTAATTCTGCAAAAGTATTTATTGACTGTGCAAGGGCATTTAAAAAATATAGATCAGATTATAAATCATTTCAATTCTATAACATCTGGCTCCTGTACAAAGACCAAGAGGAAGTTGTCCAAAGAGAACAGGTATAATGCAAGTTACAAAACCAGGAAAGATGTGTGTCGGGGTTGTATTCTTTCATCATACTTATCAATTAATATAGGGCAAATAATTCAAAAAACTGGACTATGTGAATAAGAATGCAGCATCAGGATGAGGAAGCTACTTATAAACAACCTGTAATATGCATATGATACAAGCTTGCTTATTGAAAATGAAGAGTTCTTAAAGCACTTATGGGTGGAGATCAGGACTACAACTTTCAATATGGTTACACTTGAACTCAAAGAAAACGGAACCAATAAGCAGCATCCTGATAAAGTTAGAAAATACTGAAGTTAATCTAGGATTTCATTTTACGTGGCTCAACAATCAATGACCAGAGGAGCCATAGTCAAGAAATCAAGCAACTCATTATTCCATTGGACAAACAGGCTGCAAAAGGCCTCCTTACAGTGTTCAACAGCAAATACAGTGAACCCTCGTTTATCGCGGTTAATTGGTTCTAGACCCTACCGTGATAAATGAAATTCCGCGAAGTGGGATTCCTTATTTGTAAATCAAATATTTTCGTAGTTAGAGCATAGAGGACATGAAAAAACACCCTTTAGTCACCATTACACTCGTATTACCCAATTTATTAAACGAAAAAGGGAAAATACAGTAAAACATTTTGGACGTTACAATTATCATTTATCATTATATTATTTATGGCATCAAGCGTGTACAGTATGAGCCAATCAGTGGCAGTAATGACAGAGCATGCACTGTTACGCAAAAACCGCGATAGAGTGAAGCCATGGAAGTCGAAGCGCGAAGTGGCGAGGGTTCACTGTACGTCAAACTGAGGATTAAGGTGCACATGACCCGAGTCTTCATCATTTCAATTGCTTAGTATGTATGCAAAAAATGGCCAATAAGTAAGAAAAATAAAAAAATAATTAATGTATTTGGACTGTAATTTGGGGGCAAAATTTAATATACTAGGGACTACCAGAAGAATGAACAAATCTATCTTGGGAGATACAGCTAGAACATTCCTTTGAAACCACAATGGAGACCCTTTTTCTTTTACCTTGGCCACCTAATGAGGAGGGAGCAGTCCCAGGAGAAGGGCATCATACGTATTAAAGTGAAAAAGAAGACGATCTTAGGCAGCTGTGTTTGAACGCAGTAGCTGCAACGGGAGTTCAAACACATGGCGGCGATAGTCCAGGAATGGGCAGTATTTGGTTCTGTCGTACTTAAGGTCACTGTGAGTAGAACCCGTTCAACAACTACTGGAAGCAACATTCCATGAAATCTGAAAAATATGATGTGACGTGGGAAAGTCACGACTCTCTTCCCTTCAAGAGTCAAGAGATAATCTTGCCGATGTCCTGACGGAATCTTCAAGGAATAAAAATCGTATTGGTCTTATATTTCTGCTATCACTTTTACTATCAGAAGACAATGGAGCAAAATCTACAACATTCTTAGAGAAAGGAAATATTATTCTTAATATCATATAATCCAGCCAAATATCTAAGTATAAATTAAAAATACAGACATCTTACAGTATAAAGGATTGATGAGCTGTTACACCCATAGGTCTTCTTTAAGAAAAATGATTTGCCAAGAAATCAATGGAGAATGCATGCTTTAAAAGAAAACTCGGATTGAGAGCATTAAGCTCATTTACTAAACACATTTATCTCTAGAAACAACACTAAACAATCATGGGAGATATTATAGATGCTGACAATTGAAAACAAATATAATGAATCGTGATCTAAAGCTAGTCTATTTAATAGTATATAAAAATCTCACTCTTCTCTACAGTGCCTCAGAATAAATATTCCCTGGAGGGTTGGGCCTCTGAATCAAAATAATTAGTTAGTGGCTCTCAACTTGTATACATTTCAAGTATCTGCTACCTGCTTTGATTCAATGTATAGAATTTAATTTTTACTACATATGAGAAATAATGTTTGATAGTGTGTGTCCAATTGTTTTGAGTCTATTATTATTTTGAGGCACGGAGTCTAAAATTCTAGTATTTTCTAAGAAATGCACAAATGTTCCAGTGATAAATGTCAACCCGTATCGTGATCTATGTCAAGGTGCTTTGTAAAAAGCTACTGCCTATCAAGTGGAGTCTACCTCACAGCCACCGTTGGGGACAGAGTGTAACTGCCCCAGAGAGTGTCCAAGAGTGTAAATCTTTATGGGAGCCAAGGGCTTCATCATTCTCCCTCGCAGCAGCTGTGATTTCAAACTATGACCTTTTTATTAGTGATCTAATGCTTAACCACTAGGCCACCAGGACTCTTCATGTTGAGGTGTCTCATAGGCATGAAACTTGCTGTTTGGGCAGAGGAATTGTGTAAGCAAAAGCCAGTCCCTAAGAAACATCCCTGGTTAAAGAAAACATGGCAGGACCTGGCCTCCTGGGTGGATCAACGGGTGTGCACATGCACAGAGCAATCCACAGCGCTTCCCAACAGCTGCGCGGCGCTGGAGGGGGCAGATGCTGCTGCGCAGCGTTGCCATCACACTAGCTCAGCAATAGGCCATGGTAGGTTTCAGGTTCTTTTGGATCAATCTTCAACCGTTGAAGCATGCTTTCCAAAATTCTAGTCCTTGAAAATGTGCCCAGAACACAAAACCTCTTCAGGATCACTGTCCCAGGATATGCCATTTTAAAATAGGTCTTGAAAAATGAAGCTGATTAAGTTTAATTCGATCAAATGTTTATCTAACATCTGTCTTCCCGCGCAACATGACAGCTGCTGGGATAGATCAGATTAAATAGACAGCCCTTCTCCTCAAGAAGTGGATAATCCAGATGTGTTTTCAACAGCTAACTGGAACTTGACAGGACTTGGAGCGAGGATGGAAGATTCTGATAAGAATGTCTTGGACACAATAATCATACCATGTGTTCATATAATGGTTGCATCAATGTGAGAAAGGTTTTATGTCTTTGGGGGCATATTTTACACACTGATAAAAATTTTCAAAGGCTTAAATTGGTTCAAAAATTAATAGTTTATTAACTTTAAAATTTTAAAACCTACTTCCTAAATGTATAGATATTCTCATTTAATTTTAAACCTATCCCATTTTAAGGGGCTTTTGGTTCAGGGTTAGATGTATTTTCAAACTCAGTTAAACTCCTTTGAACATTGAAATGCCTTTGTAAATTTAATATACTCCATTTCCATCTAAGTATTTTCAATTATATGACAAGCCATCCTAAGCACTTAAGTAATTCTCATAAATCTAATAAATTAAATAAAAATTATTTAAATAGTAATACTTAAATTCTCTTAAATATCCTGGAACTATGTGTATACTTAGTAAGATTTCAACTTAAAGTTCCAAGCTTTATCAAGTGCTCAATCGCATGTCATATGTTTCTAACATGATGCTGATCTGTTACTTTTTATATATTCCAAGAACATAAAGTATCATGTTTTAAATTATTTATTGAATATCTGATTGTCTTTAACACTTCTATATTTAAGTCTCTCAGCCAGCTGAACCTATTATAGCTAGAAACCTTGGCCTGGACACTGACTATAAACTGCCTATATTCTTGTCAGTATCACAGATGGGAATCACTGAACCCTTTTTATAGATGAAAAACAGGATTTATAGTTTGAGCAAGGGATCATCTGATGACTCTCAGAGCCCATGTAGTCGCTCTCTGATCTGCTCTTGGAAATCAATAACTCCCTTCTCAGTTGTTAAAATCATGTGATTGGATTTGGCATTTCTTTGTCTGCAAATGTAAAGAATTGTGAACTTAGCAAAAAGATCAAACTGCCATTGAGTCAATGTCAACTCGGTGACCCTATACATGGTTTCTGAGGTTGTAATTCTCTTACAACAGCAAACCGTTTCACCTTTCTCCCACAGAGGAAGTGGTGGGTTACACCTCGGACCTCCAGTTAACACATGCCTGACTTGACAGTATCTTAAATTCCCCCCTCCCCATTATTCCTGTTTCATAGGACCACATAGTCAAAATAAAGATTAAAACTTGATACAAATGTTAAAAACAATACCGATGAAGTTCAGCAACTCTGAGAACCGTATCTTAGGATTTGCTGTTTTAATGGCATATCACTGGCAATTTCACTAGAGCTATTACATTCAGTACCTTCCTGTTTCTTGCCACACCACAGGCAGGGAAGGCAGCTGTTTGGACCAATTTGAAGATAGCCAGTAGTTTGGTTCATCCTCAAGTCGCCCCACCGCGTTCATTGAAGAATCAGCTACGCTAACAATTCACAGAAATATATTGTTGTTGTTGTTAGCTGCCATCCAGTCAGTTCTGACCCATCATGAGCCCATACACACTAGAACAAAGCACTGCTCAGTCCCGCACCATCCTCACAATTGCTCCTGTGCTTGATCCATTTTGGTAGCAACTGTGTCAATCCGCGTCCTTGAGGGCCTTCCTCTCTGCCACCGCCCCTCTGCTTTACCAAGCATGACGTCCTTTCCAGGGACTAGTCTCTCCTGACAACATGCTTAGAGTTTGTAAGACAAAGTCTCACCATCCTTGCCTCTAAGGACCACTCTGGCCGTACTTTTTCCAAGACATGCCTGGTATTACTACGAGGAGGTCAGAAACAGGAGCAGGAACTGGGAGAGGACAGTGATAGGATATTGAGGAGGGAGGAAGGGAGTCAAGACATCAAACAGTGAGTGCATTGACTTGGGTAAATCTGCTGCACATGCCCTCCACAGAGTGTTGAAGACTAAAGATGATACTTTGAGAACTAAGGTGCGCCAATCCATGGTATTTTCAATTGAAAGTTGGATATTGAATGAAGAAGTCAGGAAAAAAAACCAATGTATTTGAATTGTGGTCCTGGTGAACAATATTAAAAGTACCAAGTACTGTCAAACAAATCTGTCTTGGAAGAAGTCCAGCCAGAGTACTCCTTAGAAGCAAGGACAGTGAGACTTCATATTTTGAACATGTTATTAGGAGAGACCTCTCCCTGGAAAAGGATGACATGTTTGGTAAAGTAGAAGGGGAGTGGCAAAGAGGAAGGTGGATTGACAAAGTGACTACAAGAGTGGGCTCGAATGGAATAACACTGGTGAGGATGGTGTAGGAGCTGGTGGTGGTGCATTTTGTTGTGCACCCGGTCACTCTGAGTTGGAACCCCTTTGATGGCACCAAACAATAACAACAACATTTACAGAGCCCTGGTGGTGCACTTATTCCAGGTTGATGGGTAGAATGCATGAATTTTGTGAAAATGTTAATACTATATAATGCCAACTATAAATACAATGCAATTCTGATCCAGCTCCCAACTCCATTCTTTAAAGAAATAAAAATAACTAATTGCTAAATCTCTATGCGAAAGAGAAAACCAACCCAGGATGAGCAAAGATCTTCTTAAGAAGAAGAACAAAGTAGGAAGCCTCTCACTTTCCAACTTTAAAACCTATTACACAGCCACAGTAGTTAAAACAGCCTGGTACGGGTACGATGGCAGATACATAGACCAATGGAACAGGATAAAGGACCCAGAATAGATGCATCCACCTACAGCTTATTTTTGGAAAAGAGAAAGAAAGAAAGAGAGAGAGAGAGAGAGAGAGAGAGAAAGAAAGAAAGAGGGAAGAGAGTGTCTCTTCAATAAATGGTACTAACAAAATTGGATCTTCATCTGCAAAAAATGAAAGAGGGCCCAATACTTCATCCCATGTCCAAAAGCAAACTTAAATGGATTCATGACCTAAATGTAAATCTCAACCCTATAAATACTATCACTAAGAAAATAGGGATAAATTTAAGGGCCCCATTAAAGAAAATAGATAACCTATTAAACATTATGGAGGAAGCACATACAATAAATGATTGGAACCTCCTAAAAATTAGACTTTATGTACATCCAAAGACTTCATCAAGAGAGAAAAAGGAGACGTCACAGTGGGAAATGTTTTGTCTCTCAGTGACACAATGGACCAGACTAATCCCTAGAATTTATAGAAAATCACAATACCTCAGTAAAAAAAAGATAAATTATTCCATTTTAAAAGTGGCAAAGGACCTGAACAGACAGTTCACCAAAAATGAGATCCAGGAACTGGAAATACAGGGAATTCAGGGCGGATGAGCCCTACAGGACCAGTGGTGTGAGTGGCGATACTGGGAGGGTAGAGGGAGAATGGGTAGGAAAGAGGGAACCGATTACAAGGAACTATATGTGACCTCCTCCCTGGGCGACGGACAACCGAAAAGTGGGTGAAGGGAGACGTCGGACAGGGCAAGATATGACAAAAATACCAATTTATAAACTATCAAGGGCTCATGAGGGAGGGGGGAGTGGGGAGGGAGGGGGAAAATGAGGACCTAATGCCGGGGGCTTAAGTGGAGAGGAAATGTTTTGAAAATGATGAGGGCAATGAATGTACAAATGCGCTTTACACAATTGATGTGTGTATGGATTGTGATAAGAGTTGTATGAGCCCCTAATAAAATAATTTTTAAAAAGTGAGACCCTAGAGCCACCCTAGAGAGCAAATCAAAGCATGATGGGAAAGCACCTTACACAGCAAAGTTAACCACAAACAAGCAAGGACCAAAAAATAACAAATGCTGGAGAGGGTAATGAGAGTCCCTACTGATGGGACGTTAAAATGTGGAACCACAGTGGAAAGTGATAGGGTGTTCCTTCAAAGAGTGGTAGTAGAGATTCCATTCTGACCCAGCAAGCATTCTTTAGGTAGCTGAAGGAAGTAAGAGAAGCACTCTTTAGATAGCAGAAAGAAGTACAAGCCATCTCACGGACAGATAGTTATATGCACACCCATGTTCATCGTAATGTGGTGTTGCTCTATATGTATTTAATTGATGATTGTATGCTAGTGTGTTTTGCCCAGTTTTAAAAAATTTATTGTAGTTTTTATATATCTTAGTAAATGGGCTGGATATGCTACTCTGCTCTCTAGTTTGGCAGCAGCTGGGTGCTTATCACATATCTCCTCCTGTGACAGAGGATGGGCATGGTGTGTGGATCTCTGTTCATTTTTCAAGTAGCGTTGTTGAGGTTTTCCTAGGCTGTCATTGGCTAACATCTGTCATGGAACCAGTGGTACAGGTGCGGTGGCATTCATCCAAAGGGTGGGGCCGCCGAAGGTGTGGGTACGGTTCAGGAATGTGGATGTGGTTCCTGTCTCTTGCTGGGTGGGACAAAAATAGCAACATCAAATGTAACAAAAAAGAACCAAAGGAAAATAAAAGGAAAAAGTGGGAAAACGTACAAGAGAGACAGAAGGTGACAAAGACAAAAACAAGGGAACGGAAAAAATAAACTTTTAAAATGAAGCAATAGCCAAGGAATCAAAAGGAAGACAAACCGCAGAGGAGGCAAAGAGTGTGCCTGTCTAAAGGTGTGGATGATGGGCACGCGGCCGCTGACCAGTCAGGTTATGCCTCCATCCTCCGCTAGAGCAGAGACAGGGTGGGGAACGTCTCACCAGCCGAAGGGTGGGTGGGAGTTGAGGGTGCTCACACTTCTGATCACTAGGAGTATGTGAAGCGTGAGAGGGAAATCACATCTGTCTTGTCACCATGTGGATGCTAATGCCTTCTGGGGAAGTGTAGGCAGCCCTCTGTTCACTTCCTGAATCACAACCTTGTCCACAATAATTCGAAAGGGTTGGGTTGTGTCTGGTCAGTAAAAAATTACCTCTGTGTTGCCTCCTGTTGAGCTGTTTTTATTCAACATCTCTTAACTAACTGGTATTTGATATAATTCTTTACCCCTTTCTTTAGCACTAAGAGTTTCAAAATTATTGTCCTTATCTATCTATTTTCATTCCTTGGGTCTGTTGTAGACTTTCTAGGTAGCATGTCTGCCTAGTCCATCTTCTTATCAGAAGCCACTAAGCAATTTACTTTTATATCCTACAACCATTTAATTACTAGATCGAGGAGTTAGGTTTGTGTTTTTGTGGGTGGGGGGAGGTGTGGTAGATTTTCTATACCACCCAGAGCAAAGGCATTTTATTTTTCCTTGCTTTGTTCCAATATGTATATGTTGTGCTTACTTCTTGTTTATTTGCATTTGCTAGGAATTACAGTATGAAGTTAAATAAAAGTGATGAGAGGAGATCACTGTCTCTTGTTCCTAGCTCTTCGTGGGCATGGGTGGGGGGCTAATCTGTTTTCTTACCATTAGATATGATGTTCACTGCAGGTTTTCGTGGATGTTCCTTATCAGATTTAGAAAGGTCCCCTTCTATTCCTATTTGCTGAAAACTTTTATCATGAATGAGCTTTGATTTTTTTTTCAAATGCTTTTTCTGCATCCATTAATACAATCATAGTTTTCTTCATTAGTCTGTTGCTATCATGAATTACATTAATTCATTTGCAAATGTTGAACCAGCCTTGCATATCTGGAATAAATCCCATTTGATTACAGTGTAAATTCTTTTCATACATCATTGGATTTAGTTTGCTAATATTTGATTGAGAATTTTTGCATCTATGTTCATACAAAACAATAGACATACAATCTATTGTTTTCCTTCCTAGTAGTTTTTCTTTTGGGGGGAGGGGGCTCTGGCTTTGGTATTTAGGTAATTCTAGCTTCTTAAAATAAGAAGTGAGTTAGTTAGTTTATTGTGCCAACCTGGCCGATAAACACATGTGGGGTTAATTGAAGAGCAGAGAGATAAACGGTCAGTGGAGCCTCACCTTTCTAGTACTCAGGTCTCTTGCTTTGTGATGGTCAGACCAGGGTGCAGCTGCCTTAGTCAGTTTCCTGTTTCAACCGGCAAGGCTCACTTCCTGCAAGACATCCCCAAGGAGAAGCCACATGGACCTACCCCGATGCAGCCCTGGGGGCTGGAGCACCTGTGTGGAGACCCCTGCCAGCGCTGAGATGCTTACACGCTCACTGACTCAGCTTTCCTCCTGCAGTGGGTGTCATAGTGTGTGTTTTGTGAGATGGAGGAGCACTTTGTGGATTGGTTTTGGACATATGGGTTAATGTTGGACTTGTGGGCTTGGGCAGCACTGAGTTGGGATGTTTTCTTGATGCACACTTAACCTTTATATCAAACTCTCTCTTATACATGAATTTCTGTGAATTTGTTTCTCTAAACTACCCAGACTAACACAAGAAGTGTCACCTCATTTTCTATATTTTGGAAAGGTTTGAGAATGATTGATGTTAATTTTCCTTTAATCATTTGGTGGGATCCACCAGTGAAACCAACCATCTTGGCAATAGTGGAAACTCTTAACTTCTCACTACGCCTTCTCTGCGACCCACATGCTGAGTGAGAGTGGAAGTTTTAGCTTCTTCCCATGTGGCCTCTACTGATACAATAGTAAGGTGGAGGCTTGCTTTATTAATGCCTTCCAGGGATAAAAGTCTCTTCTCAGTCTTCTTCAATTAAAAAAAATAGTTTTGTTGGCAGATACTTCACAATGTAATTATTCAATCATAGAAGATTTGTGCAACTGTCACCACAATCAATTTCAGAACATTTTTTTCTCATACTGTTATTTCCCACCATCTTTCTCTGACATGCCCCCATCCAGTTACTGCCTTTTTGTTCTAACTATCCTGGATTACATATACATAAACTTATACAAAACAGAACAGAATCATACAAGCTCAGAAGAAACCAACAGACCAAACACAAACCCAACTACAATGACTGTCAGACAAAATGTGGAAGAACCTCAATCACAGGGAAAGCAGAAAATATTTAAAACGGAAACAACTTTCAAATGGGTTAAAAGGGAAATCAAAACAAGGCATTACATTTTAGCCTAATTATGTCTACTATAATTACCTCTCCCATGCTCTCGGGGAACAAAAGTCCTGCAGAGAAGATTCACCAGATGCTCCATCTATCGGGGATCTTGAAAATGGATTTTAGGTTTTCACTGTCTTTCCTTTATAGCTTCATGCCAAAAGGATGGTCACAATTTAAGCTCTGATATAATTTCCTCCTTTGGATTTGGGTTTTATTATTTGCAATCCTTGTATCACACAGGCTGGTGTGCTTCTTCCATGTGTACTTAGGTTATGCCTCACATAGATGTTTGTTTGTTTGATGACAAACCTTTAAGAACCCAGATGCTATTCTTTCTAAAGCTTGGCACCATCTGGTTTCCTCAGTATACTTTATTATAGCACCCATATCTTCAGGGATCCCTTTATAAGGGTGAGCAATGAGCAGGGGCATGTCCTAAGAACGATCTCTTCTCAGATTGGGGCTATAATTGTTAGCACCAAATCCACTCATATATCTATGGTTCATACATATATCTAGTTCATTTTAGAGACATCATTATCATTTTAGAATACAGAACATTATAAATCATCCCCTGGAGCATAATTTAATTCTATTGATAGAGTCCTTCATTTAGCCAATGGTATAGAATTTAAAATACTGCCGAGAAAAGGAAATTACACGAGTATAGGCTGGCTTCAGACTGCATTCCATGAATTGTTGCCTTATACAGATTAAATTCTTAAGTGACTGGACAGTATTTACAGAAAACCTCAACCTTTTCGGATACTACATAGCAAGAGTTGAAGGGTGCCTTCTTACCATCTGGTCAAGGTAGTAGGTGGATGTCGGATATGCATTGGACCATTGCTGGGTTGGCTGATAAGGTGGCTACATGCTTTTGTTTGTCTGTTTCCGGTGGTGTTTGGCTGGAGCAGAGTGACCATGACTTAAAATGTTTGTCTTGCTCAGAAGCGCTTAGCCCTTTGCCAGAAAGTGTGGGCTTTTGTTAAATTTTGCTTTTGACTGAATGTGTTCGTGTTTCCATGTTACCTGGCACTTTCCCCTCAAGTCTAAGACACATGATGCAGGAAGAAACCCCAAGAAACCGCTGTGCTGTTCCTTAGGTCCTGAGTGTCTTATGAGGTCTGCTTTCTTCACTCGGCCTATCAGAGTTTTCTTTATACAGAATATGGAGATTTTTAGCACAGGCTCAAGTTTAACTCATGTCTTTTGTTGGGGTCTTTACGAGCAGCACTGTAGATAAGGATCAGTGTACAGCTCTTTTTTGTTTTGAGGTAATGCTCTCAATGGAATCATGTATGAGGATCAGGGGACAAGTCCAGGGCAAGGGGAAGAACTCCACAGGTAGTTTCAGAAGTCTAACCACAGGGGGAGCTCTGAGCATTCATGACCCCACCGTTGTTTTACCCAGAGGCAAGCTGGCTGGACTACATCTGTCAATCACTGGCTATGGGCTTCCCCTAGGCAAAGGAGGGGCTTGTGTTAACTCTCAAGTGTCTCTGCAGGAGGCAGCTTCCTGGTAATCTTTTGTAGTAGGCCGCATGTGTAAATTTTTTAACAGTCACTACTCACAGAAGCTGGGAGGTAGCTACATCTGCTAGTTATTTATTCAGGCAAAATGGGTACCAGTCTCTGAATTTAAAATTGTATGTTAAAAAAAAAAAAATTGTATGTCTAATACAGTACAGCCACTAGATTAGGATACAGTTGAGAATGAGATGGCATGGCATCTAGATGGATGGACTTTGCAGTCTAATGGAGAAGACAGCCTTGAAATAAAATATGACAGAAAAATGTTGTTGTTGTTCATAACCACCATTGTGTCAGTCCTGACTTGTGGCAACCCCATGCACAACTTAATAGTCCTGCAGGTCAGATTTTGAGACCCATTGGGTATTCATTGGCTGGCCTTTGAAATCAGAACAACACAGTATTTTGTCCTAGAATGCCTTAGTCTGTAAGCCTCAGTGAAGCCAGGTCAGCATCATAGCCATGCCAAGCCTACATGGCGGCTGGATTGTGGTTACACATGAGGCACATTGACTAGAAATTAAACCCAGTTCTCCTGCATGGAAGGTAAGGATTCTACCACTGAGCCACCAATGAAATTTAGAGTAAAATTATTTTTAATGCCTGTAAAAATACTCATATAAAATAGTATATATTTACAAGACTATGTTGCAGAGACACTTGACCTACCCTGAAATAGTAGGAAAAGGACACTACTTTTGAGCAAAGAACTCATGCATAAATATATTTCAACCAAGATAGTGGCCAAAGGGAAGTAGCATGTGCAAGGATCTTGTGTGAGCGATACAGCACATTCTTTTAACGAGAGCAGTCTGGTGTTCCTAGTGGGCAGAAAGTTGGGGGCAAGTGTTAGGTGAGTGTATCAGACAGTGATTGGCACCAAAAAATGCGACATAGAAAATCATCTCCAAACTCAGTGGCTTCAAATAGTGAACATTTCTTTTGTCCATGATCATGTGAATCAGCATTGTACGCTGGGTTCAGCTAGGCAGTATTCTTGTAGATTCAACTCATCTACATATCTGGGAACCTGCTGGCTCGTGGCTGATCTGGTTGGCTTTGTCTGGGAAACCCCAGAAACTTATCTCTGAGGTCCGTGTGTTTCCTTCAGCAGCTTTGCAGGGGCATATTCTCATCCCACTCAGAAAAGAGCAAGTGCGAGACCAAAGGTAAGCAAGCACATTTCAGATATTAGTTTGCATGACAGCTACTAATATTCCATCGACGAAAGCAAGTCACATGAACAAAATCAGAATTAAGCCACTGTACATAAATGAGGAGGAGCTTTCGCAGTACGCATTTTCCCCACTAGGCGAGCATCTAGCAACTCGCTCTGAGTCTGTTTCCCCAGTGGCATCAGCTGGGAAGTTCTCTCTGGTCACAGGGAAGTGTTTCATGAATGTAGCTTCACTCTAACCTCGGGTTTTTTTGTGATGGCTGATTTAAAAGAACAATGTGTGGCTGTGACATTTCGTTTCCTGCTCAGGAAACATGCTGAAGACCCTGTTGTGATGTTGAACACAGCTTACCAGGACAGCGCTATGGGAAAAACTCAAGTGTGTGAGTGGTTTTCTCATTTCAAAAAAGGTGAAGTGTCGATTGATGATAAACCTTGTTCTGGACTTCCATCAACCTCCCAAATGGACGAAAATGTCGACTCGTAGTGCATTTAGAGTTCATTCCACCAGGTCATACTGTTAATCAAGTTTTATATTTAGAAGTTCTGAAAAGATAGTGTGTGACCAAAAAAAAAGGCCTGATTTGTGGCAGATGGGGGACTGGTTTTGCCACCATAACAACGAACCTGCTTATGCAGCCATCTCAGTGCACTAGGTTTTGGCAAAAACCAGCATGCCTCTGTTGTCCCATGTACTGTACTCACCTGACCTCGCTCCATGTAACTTATTTTTGTTTCCACAATTGCAGAGGGACATGAAAGGACAGCAATTTGACAATGTAGAAGAGGTGAAGAAAAAAAGGAGGGAGTTGCTGTCAGCCATCCAAACAGATGAGTTTGAAAAATGTTTCCAAGAATGGAATCACAGATTTTACCAATGTATTAAGTGTAATGGTGAGTACTTTGAAGGTGATAAGGTTGTTTTGTAAAAAAAAAAAAATTAAATGCATAGCTTTGAAGGAAAAAAATCTGGGTGTTTTTTTTGGGGGGGGGTACCTCTTCGTGCTCTGCCTCTTGCTAGCCAAAGCAGCTGGTCAAGTGCCTAAAGCACTTGGCTGCTAACCAAAGGTCAGCGATTTGAACCCACCAGCTGCTCTGTAGAAGAACGTGGCGTTCACATTCATAAAGATGACAGCTTTAGAAACCATACAGGGGCAGTTGTACTCTGAGTCGTTATGAGCCAGAATAGAGTTAAACACAACAGGTTCAAGTTTTTCTTGACAATCAAATCAAACAAGTTGCTGTCAATTCAATTCTGACTCACGGCACATCGGTGTGTTGTCGAATATAGCTACACTTCAGAGGGTTTTCAAGGCTGAACTTTCAGAAGCACTTCACTGGGCCTGCCTTTCAAGGTCCCCCTGGGTGGGTTTGAACCACCAATCTTTCACTTGGTAACTATGCACCTAACTGTTTCTGCCACCCAGGAGAAGGCACTTAAGGCCCCACAGAAAAGACATGGATACAGGAATAAAAACTGGGTCTTTAATATAATCAATCCAACACAGAAAGGTGAACAGGGGCAGATCATTTTGAGTTATCTAGGTCCTGCCAGAGTTCACAAGGCCCCTCCAATTGCCTATTTTCAAGTCAGTAGTAAAAATCTGCATTTCTATCTCTCTAATCTTGCCTTAAAAATAACCCACCCCATCTATTTTCCTTTCTCAACTACACTGCACTGTACATATTACATATAATATCTGCTTTAAGACATCTGTAAGTGCCATATTCATGATTCACAGTTTTTAGTTCCCTTCCCATACTATGAAACTTTGCATTTAGTTTACATTTTGCATTCCTGTGAGAAGCTCAAAGTGATTTATACTCCATGCATTAACTAAGCTGTCAACTACTCCTTTGAGATAGTTATGTATCACAATAGATGGTAGAGAGCTCTATAATAAAGAAGCATAATTACCATTTATAGGTGCAGCCTAGAGAGGCACCAAGAGGCTCTTAAGTGATTTTTGGGGGGAGTTTGAGAACAAGACTAAGATCAAACAATCAGATCTGAAATCCTGACGTGTAGAGGAGACTCTTTATAGTCACTCCATGTTCTGTTTGTGTATAGTCTCTACTTCTCTCCGGATGTAGTGAAAGTGGATTATTTAATGTGGCTCTTCTAGTCAAAGTCTCTAAATCAGCGGTTCTCAACCTGTGGGTCACAACCCCTTTGGGGGTCAAGTGACCCTTTCATCACCCAATTCATAACAGCAGCGAGATTACAGTTATGAAGTAGCAATAAAAATAATGTTATGGTTAGGGGTCACCACAATATGAGAAACTGCATTAAAGGGTCCCAGCATTAGGAAGGTTGAGAATCACTGCTCTAAATCCTACCAAATGACTTTTCCCTACATTGGTCTGGTAAGAAGGTGGGAGAAGATATGGATAGGATTCACCTGTGAGTAATTGTGAACAGGATTCCCTGGAATACCATCCTGACATGTATAGATGAGCCCTGTGAAAAGCAGGAGGGATCTCAGCACCAGCAAGAGCCAGAAGTAGATAGAACGCGTCCTCTGGACCCAAGCGCCCTATGCAGTGAATCTCCTGGATCCAAATGACAGTTATTCCATCAGATAAGCAGAGCAGAACCAGGGCCAGGAGCTTGAACAGAATGGTGGACTTCCCAACCCACTGAGCAAGTTGAGTGACTCTGTGTTTGTAGAGTAGGGTGCCTCTTGGCACTTAATTGGGGAAGTTCGACTTGCTGACCCATGGAAGTGGAGCTGACTGCCTTTGTGCTGAGGTTTACAGCAGAATGGTAAGCCCCTTTGGGCTTTTATTAGCAGACCTGAAACTTAACATATCCTGTTAAACAACTTCCCTGAGAATTTCTCACTGGCATTACAACATGTTAACTTCCTTACTAAACCCTTTAATCATGAATTTTGTCTGAGTTTCTGTGTAGCCATTGCAATGGATATAAGAATGTAGAGGTAAATTAATAGAATATTAATGAAGGCATTACATCAGAGATTAGAAAATTAACCTATTTCATGCTGTCTTCTCCAAATGCCCTCAATCTAAGGAACCATGGAGTTGCTTTCTTAAAGAATGGGGAGGAGACAGGGGAAAATACACATGCATCCCTTAAAATATACATACCATATAAGATGCACTCCATTGTATACAGGATTGTGTACATTGCACTCAAAAATGTACAAGAATCTGTGACTCCAGTTACAGGTATTTGCATGAAAAACAGCCAAATATATGAACTTAAAGCAAGAAATGAAAACCTCAAATGGGCATAAAGCTTGTCTCTGATGTCATCAGCCATTGAAATCTCAGTTTAAGTATGCCCCTGATGGATTTGTTTACTTTAATGTTAAAGGTTGATTCTGCTAGATAATTAACTAGGAACCACTTGCTCTTGTACTGACTTGAACTCACAGTGGAACTCCACATGTATGAGGATGTCAGAGTAGAACTGTGCTGCATAAGGCTTTTAATTGTTGGGTTTTTTTTGAAACTGACTCCCGAGACTTATTTCTGAGCACTGCAAACTTTGATTAGCAGATGAGTCTGTTAACCATTTGCTCCGCCTTTTGCTAAGAAAACTTGGTTTAAATCACTTTAGCAGATTAATTTCATCATAAAATCATGATTTTTTTGAAAACCATGATTTTCTGAATATTTAATATTTAAGCTACCTGTTAATGGAATCGGAAAGCTGATCAGCATGGATTATGTATCTGTTCAAACTCTAAGAATACTTTAGAATTATGCCTATGCAGGTACTATGTACAGAAAACTTAGCTGTTTGAGTAAGGACTTTAAGAGCCACGGGGAAGAAGAGGTGTGTAATGAAGGACTATCTTCATAATTACTGTTTGCTTCTTAGCCATATGGAGAGTGGGCCATTGGTCCTCTCTCATGGACAACTCATGTGACATCACATGTGAAACTCTCTCCTTGTTCATGATTTTGATGACATGGTGTCACAGAGTCCAATCGTCATTCTATCCTGTACTCTCTTGATCTCTGGTTCCTGGAATGCTGGCTACTCCAAGTATTCAATTCTGGTTGAGAAGAAATGGGGGGTGGGTTTGGTATTGCATACCTATTTTTACACTGAAACGAATAAACTAGTAAGAGTTCAATGTTAGAATGTTGTGAGCTACATGTCATAGAATACTTTTATAAGAGGTAGTTAAACAATCAAGAACTTACTCTCACAAAGCAAGAATTGGAAGGCCAGTCAGTTCAGGGATGGATTACTCAGGGATTTAGCAGTACCCCAATTAACTTCTCTGATGCCCATGAATTTGTCCTTTAGGTCACAATATGGCTGCCCCAACACCAAGTATCACTTCTTCAGATGACGTCCAAAGACAGGAAGGGGTTTGTCTTTGTATGGTGAGCCTTCCTAAGAGTAAAGAAAGGGTTTCCAGAACACTTTGAGCAAATCTACTTTTTTATCTCATAGCAAAGAGAGCAGGATTACTTTGATTCTCAAATTAATAAAGTTTTAGCATCTATAGTATTATTTCCTCGTATTTTTTGTTTATATCTTGTCTCATTTTTAAAGTGTATTTAGCTAGTGGTTAAGTTCTCATATAACTTTTTTTCCCATTAATCCTCCATACTATATTTTTGTCTTCCAGTTTCTTAAATTTTAATGATGTTTATTATTTTTCCTTATCCTTGTTTTGGTTTATTTTTTCTAAAAATGGATTTCTAGATCTTCAAATTAAGTGCTGAGCTCATTTGTACTTACTATTTTTAATATTAAATATATATTTAAATTTATCTCCAAGTATATTTTAAATTTCAGCCCACTACTTTTATTACATTTTCTTGTCATTGTGGCTCTGTTCTAAATTTCTTATAATTGTCTCATGCAATCATCCCCTACTGGGTTAGGTTTAAGAATTGTTCAGGAGAGAATTTGTTTCTAAATATGTGGTCTTTTGAATTATATTTTAATTCTTTATTTCCAGGTTAGTTTCATGATTGGTAATAGTCATTACAGTATTGAAGTATTGAAATTTATTGACATTTCTTTGTGACACAGTTAATTACTGTAAAGGACACATTGGTACTTGAAAGAATCTATTGGTACAGAATTCAATATATTGTTAACATTAATTGATCAAACATATTAATTCTGTTTTTAATCTCTGTTCTTAAGTTTCTGTAATCGTGATCTATGCATTTTAATTGAGTTGTGTTAACAGTTCTAATGTCTGTCTTTATGAGGCAATGTTTTGATATGTGCATAAATTAATGATTTTTATTATATCTTTGGAAAGCACTCCTTGTGTTATCATTGCTGGCAATCTTCTTTGCTTCTAATAATGCTTCTGGACTTAGGTTCTAGTTTATATTGAACTATTCTGCAAATTTTTTCAAAGAAGGCCTATAATTACATATATTTCTCCATTCTTATTTTCCTATATTTACAAAAAATATCAACAAGGGGTAGTCTCAGTTTATAACTTTTATGCCTGTATCATTATTAATAGCAGCCTCATGATCTCAAAAGTGTCTTGATTTCTATGCTGAATTGTATGTTGTTGTTGTTGTTGTTGTTGGGCGCTATTAAGTTAGTTCCAACTCATAGTAACCTGAGGTACAACAGAACAAACACTGCCGGTACTGAGCCTTCTCACAACTGTTGTGTTTGAGTCCATTGCTGAATTACTTGGTTACTCTAAGAATAAATGATCATTAATATGCATTACCAGATCTATGATCAACAGTTCACATCCTAAATCTTATTTCATTCTCACAGCTACCCCATGATGTGAGCTATTATCTCTGTTATGCACTACATTATTAATGTATTAGATATTAAATTCTTACCATGTCCCAGTGAACAGGAAATGGGTTTTGCAATACTGAACACAGCCTTCCGTTGCTTGCCTCTAGCTCGTATCTGTTTGCTAAATCTCTTGTATGTAGCTGCTGGTGGGTGGCTTTGGAAGCCCAGTCTTGACATGTAGGCAGCTTTGCTCACGAATGCTACAAAAACTCCTTCCTCCCTCCCACTGACAGGAGCAGATAAATGCACCAGTCCCGCAGCTAACACTTAGGGCTCCATACGTGAGTTTCTCTAGAAAACGCCTTTGCCACCGACCTGAAGCTGCCTCCCTCTTGCTTCAATCTCATAATGTCCTCCATATTTGGAGACAAATTTCAAGTTCCTGGTCTTTGTAGAACTAGGCATGTATTCAATTTAGAAAGTAAAATAATGAGTTCAGTAGACAAAACCTTTATTCTTATGGAGCTTGAAATTGAGCAGTAATGAAGAGACTGGGATTTCAAAAAGTTAATTTACTTGATCGAGGTTATGCTCCTAGTGAAAAACCAGACTTTTAGCCCAGTTAATTTGAACTTTAAGGCAATGTTATAACCACAACCTCTTGTAACTTTTGAAATGATATAAACACACACACACATACGCATTCATTGCCATCGATTCAGTGCCACCTCTTAACAATTTTATAGGACAGGGTAGAATGGCCCTGGTGAGTTTCTGAAGCTGTAATTCTTTACTGGAGTAGAAAGCCCTTTCTTTTTCTGGTGGAGTGGTGGTGATTTTGAACTGCTGACTGTGAGATTAGCAGCCCAGCACATAACCACTACACACCAGAGTAATCAGTAGTTTTAACTGCATACCACTGATAAGAGCATTTCTATAAGCATTACAGATATCAGTATGTATAAGCTTTTAGTAGCAGACTAAAATATCTCACATAACAATGTGTTTTGATAAAAATATTTGATGATAAATTTGTAATTTTAATATGCAATATCATTTGCCCTAACAATAACTCTATTAAAATGAAACAAAATAGTCTTCTTTGGAAAGATTGAGTCTGGTATAATGACTGAGGGCCAAAGGCATTAGAGTCTTTGCGTGGGATTTTTATTAACACTGATTTTTCTTTTCTATTCTCTTGTAACAATTACATCTTGTTTTCTGTAGCATAGAACATGCAACCACCACTGATCAGTTTGTCATACTGCGGTGGCTTGTGTGTTGCGATGCTGGAAGCTATGTCACTGGTATTGGGTCACCCAATGAGAACAGGGTTCAGCAGACTACAAAGAAAGAATAGACGGTCCACTTTTGAGGAATTAGCCACTGAAAAGCTTTGAAACCAGGTCATATGCTAAAAGGCTCATTTTAGAATAGAATAGAAGCAAAATACTGCCAGAGATCGTGTCAGAAGATGAGCCACTCAAACCCAATGTCATTCAAAATGTGGTCGAGGAAAAGCTTCCTTCTCCAGGTGAAGTTGCTCATCGCCACACAGACGGAGTAAGAGTCTGCAGGGAAAAGACGGTGGGACCTGCATTTGCTGATGAGACATGAGTCACAGTGAGTAGAAAGAGTTGAAAAGAATCAAAACTTTACATGCACAAAGTAGGAATTTAGGAAAATTGGAAGTTGTCACAAATGAAATGGAATACCTAAAGATCAATAGTATACGCATTAGTGAGTTGAAATGAACTGGTATTGGTCATGGTGAATCAGAAAATCATATGGCATTCCATGCCGGAAATGACAGAATCAGGAGGAATGGTATTCCTTCCATCCTCATGGAATACCAATGGAATGTTTCCCCAAGCGAAGGAAGCACCAGAAGCACTCACTTTTCTCTGCCAGGAAATGTGGAAGGCTGTTCTCTGACCAACTTCCTGGAAGAGATCCATCCATCCTTGTACCCATGTCAATGAGATGTGAAACAACAAGGTGAAAATTATAGAACAATATCATTAATATCACATGCAAGAAAAATTTTGCTGAAGATCATTCGATAGTGGTTGCAGCAGTGCCTTGACAGGGAACTATCAGAGATGCAGGCTGGATTCAGGAGAGGACACGGAACAAGGGAAATCATTGTTGATATCAGATGAATCTTGGAGGAAAGCAGAGAATACCAGAAAGATGTTGAAATTACTTGTGTTTTATTGATTATGCTAATGTATTGGACTGTGTGGATCATGACAAACTATGGCTAGCCTAGAGAAGAATGGTACTTCCACGACACCTCATTTTGTGTATCCAGAACTTGTACGTGGATCAAGAAGCAGTTGTGCAAACAAAATACAAGAATATTGCCTGGTTTTAAATTAGGACAAGTGTTCATCCCGGTTCTATCCTCTCCCCATACTCATTCAAACTGTATGCCGAGCAAATCAACAGAGATGCAGAGTATATGAAGAAGGTGGCATCACGATTGGAGGAAGGGTTGTTAACAACCTGCAATATGCAGATGACACAACTTTGCTCAAAAGGAAGAGGATTTGAAGATCCAGGGTGGCAGTATGAATTACAACACAATGTCAAGAATACAAAACTGCTCACAACCGGACTAGTAGGCAACCTCATGGTACATGGATAAAAGATTGAAGTGCTCATGGATTTTATCTCGCTTGGGCCCACCATTGGTGCTCATGGAAGCAGTAATCGAGATAAAAGGACACATTGCATTAGGTAAATCTCTTGCATAACTTTAAAATGTTGAAAAGCAAGAAAGTGACTTTGAGGATTGACTTTAACCCATTGATGGCATTTACAATCGTCTCATCTGCATGGTAAAGTTGGACATTGAGTAAGGAAGGTAAAAGAAGAACTGATGTATTTGAATTATGCTGCTGGAAAAGAATGTTGTAAATACCAAGGACTGCCCCAAGAAGAAGCAAATCTGTCTTGGAAGAAGTACAGCCAGAATGTACCTTAGAAGCAAAGATGGTGGACTTGGTCTCCACATTTTGGACGTATTGTCAGGGGAGACCAGATCCTGAACAAGGACGTCGTCCTTTGAACAGCCCCGGGCAATAAAACCAAGGAAGCCCTTACCAAGATGAATTGATACGCTGGCTGCCCAGATGTGCTCAAACGTAAGAACAACTGCCAGGGCCCTGCAGCGCCAGGCCGTGGTTCGTTCTGCTGTACTTGAGATGGCTCTGGGTTGGAACCACCAGGTGGGGACTAACAACAACAGCAGAGCAG
Organism: Echinops telfairi; assembly: GCF_000313985.2. NCBI lineage: Eukaryota > Metazoa > Chordata > Mammalia > Afrosoricida > Tenrecidae > Echinops > Echinops telfairi. The sequence continues at coordinate 12,782,031 of NW_022103928.1, forward strand.
GCGAAGGCAGCCCTTTCGGTTCTGTCGTTTTGCATCACCGTTTTTACAAATCATAAAATGCACAGAATTCAGAATTTCCATCAATAACCAAATAATGTTGATTCTAAGACATTGAACATGAAAACAGAAAATTTTTTAAATTTGTTTAGAAAGAGAAAAACGTATCCTTTAGTATTTATCAAATTTTCTAATCAGAAGAATGGTGAGAACATGGAATTTTGTTAATATCAGTATTGCATCGGTATGACAATTCCTTTAGAATCCTAGAAATTCTTTGGAAACTTTCTAAAGGAGGTCTGTGGTAAAGGAGATGAGAGTACTGATCATCAACCCCAAAGTATTACAAAAATGCTTTTCCAATTATTTAACGGGTGAAGTTCATTTCAGCCAATGTAATTTTTATCACATCTTGATTTTGTTTGCATTTGTTTGATATGCTTTTTTGTTGTTATTTGGTTCTACTTTCTTCTCACTAACTTACTGAAATTAATAAAGGACTAGGGATGGTTCAATCTTAAAAGTAGTAATGGACAAGGTAAATTATTTTAAGTTATTTATAATATTTTAAGATAGAATCATCAGAATGAAGAGTAAACTCTGAATTTTACTTTTTTTATCTTCAAATACAGTAATGTGCTGGGAAGTGAATTGTGTTTCTTTCAGAATACTGAGGCAAAATAAAATTTCCAGCACAGAATTGATGAATTGTATTGGTAAGTGCAGAGAAGAAGAGAAAAACGCATAGGCATCGTTCAGAGTAACATTTCTCAGGCCAGAACACAGAGTTAGTGGGAGAGAAGGTTGAGTGCGCTTCCGGCACAAGTCCTTCTCCAATCAACACTGATGGCCTTGATACAATGTAAGAGGCACCTGGGTAGGGCGCATAAAGCACTGGAGTGTGAGTTGGCAGGTGATTTGTACCACAGTTAGATAACAGCACAGGTTTCTTAACATGTGTGGAATATACCTGAGAGAGAAATTCTAATGACTTTTTTGCTTTGTTTACTATTGAGCATCCATTCTACTGAAAAGGTATTTTAATTGGTTGATGGGCATTGGAAAGCTATGAGGTGGAATAGAATACATATGTTGAAATCAGTACAGAGAAGCAACACAATATATGCAAAAATGGAGGACTTGGAATTGATGCTGCTGTGCATGATGACCAGTTGCTTAAATTTTAGGGAATAGCTGGTCATTAATGATGCATGTTTGTCTCCAGATCCCGATTTAGTATTAAAGAAAAGTAAAAAAAAAAAATGCCAATACTATTAAATCATGTCAATTGATTAATACTTTGCAAAGAGATGTGTACTGGTTTAAAATTGTACTTTTCCATACTGATGTCCACCTTTTGTTGCGGGGAACGATGCTTGCATGAGGTTTTGTAAAAAGAGATGTGACTTACAAAACATATTTCTTCATCACACTGGTGATGCCCATAAAGACTATTTTTTGTGATTTCATTGGTTAGCTTAAGTGGCAGACTTCAGTGATATATTCTGAATCTTGAATGCTCACGCTCAATACTTCAAGAAAACATTGTAATTATTTTTTATTGCTGGAGATGAGCTCCTAGGATTTCTTAAGAACAGCAAATTGCAGTGCAAACACCTTAGCCTTTGAAAGCTTGATTTGTTTCGAATGCTTTGCTTCCCAGCCCACAGCCCACCCCCTTTCTATGAATGAATGCTGTCATTGACATGTTATTGGGCATATTTTAAATCTCCATCCAAGAGCTGCAACAGAAAATGAAAAATGCTTTCTATAGCTAGAGGAAACCAGATGGATAGGACTCTATTCACTGTGATCTTCTGAGATAAGCACACAACCTTTCAATTTTGAATGTAATATGATTACTTTGTTCTCTTCAGATCAGAGAGTGAGTTGGCATAACCTTTGCTGATAAATCAGTCTATTTTCTGGGCCTATGTTTGGCTTGCAAATATTTTTATAGATATAAAAAGTGTAAAAATAAACATCCCAGTGTGGAAATGAGGAGAGTGCCGACACAGGGAAGGGATCACTGCTGAACCCCCGGGCCAGCATTCCCTTTCTTGTTACTCCCTCCATGGTATGATACTCTGGCATGCCCCCTTCTCTTATCGAATTCTTCGATCTTGTGCGTGTTGCTTATCAGAATTCTATCACCAGACAATTCTAAGCTCATCCAGCCTGAACCAACTACCCACAGTCTGGGTAGTTCATTCCTCGGTGGCTCTAACCAATTCTGGAATCAATAATTATCTCCAGGAAGGAACACGTTATTTAACTCATTGTCTTCCTCAGATCTATGTTAGCAGTGAGGGGGCGCATCAAGAAAACATCCAGAGAACAGGACGTGACAGTCAGATCTCTATTTATGGATAGAGGGGTTAGATGGTAGGTAGAAATAGGAAGAAATCAAAACCTCAGATTTCTAAGAAGAGACATCAACCAAGTGCCCCCTGATTCAGCTGTTGTCAGGAGATCCCATGCTGCTCCTTGCTGCTCAGGAAGTTAAATCCCTTCCTTTACCTTTGCACCCAATGTTCACTCTATTTCAATGGGGCAGGATAAAGATCTGAAGGTTGGGAGACAATACAACCGATGTCACAGAACAGTTGGTGGATGAACTACGGAATGAAAAACTACCTTTCATTCAAAACACAATAAAATGTTCAAATAAATAAATAAACCTTGAGAGTGAGGGACCTATTCTATAGCTCTTGTTACATAATAAGAAAGGGACTATATAGACTATATCAAAAGATATTACAGAATCATCTCTCATTGATAAATAATTTCTATTATCGAATTGAAAATGTTGTCCATCCTTATGGTATTTAATTTACTGAATATATATATCTGCATTCTAATATTTGATCTACAGATACCAGCATTTATAAAACACCGATTAAAGCCCCATGGGCTTTAAGATACATTTGAGTGTGTCTAATGATTTGCAAACAAACATAAAAGTGACATATCTGAAAAGAGCTGTATGAGCCTCCAATAAAATGATTTTAAAAGGTGACATATATCCAATAAATAAACTAATGGTAAATCCAGGTAGACATATAATGTGTCAAGTGAGCTAAACTATTGTTTTAGAGAATCAAGTTACCAAATGTTCACTCCATGCAGTATGAAGTAGGTAGTTTATTGTGCAGTCTCTCCGATAAACACATGTGGGGTTAATTGAAGGGTGGAGGGATAAAGGGCTTGGTGAGCCTCACCTTTTGAGTTTTCAGGTCTCTTGCTTTGTGATGGTCAGACCAGGGTGCAGCTGCCTTAGCCAGTTCCCTGCTTCAGCCGGCAAGGCTCACTTCATGCAAGGCATCCCCGAGGAGAAGCAGCATGGTCCTACTCCGATGCAGTCCTGGGGGCTGGAGCAGCCGTGTGGTGACCGCTGACAGCGCTGAGATGCTTACAGGTTCACTGATTCAGCTTTCCTCCTGCAGTCGGCGTCATTGTGTGTGTTTTGTGAGATGGAGGAGGACTTTGTGGATTGGTGTTGGACATATGGGGGACTTGTGGGCTTGGGCAGCACTGGGTTGGGATATTTTCTTGATGTGCATTTAACCTTTATATAAAACTCTCTTATACATGAGTTGCTGTGGATTTGTTTCTCTAAGCTACCCAAACTAATACACAGTATGACTCAAATATTCTAACTACAACCCTTAGTAAGAAACGCATTTTATGTAAGTAATGTGCTACATGCACATATGAAAATGTACTCGTTATGTTTAGTCAGGTTATGCTATATCATAACAAATAACTCTAGGGAGTGGCTTCAAAATAAAGGTTATTCTTCATGACAGTAGATGTGAGGTGCGCTGACAACGGCTCTGCTCTGTGCTCTAGGGAGGCTGTAATTCTGTGTGTCTCTTTTTTTCCATGTCTCAGGCTAACGGATCACCACAAGTTGGGGTACGCACGGCAAAGCAAAAGAGCAAGTCACTGAGCTAAGCTACATAATTGTTCTAAAAAACGGTGCTCAGACACGATGGCTGTCACAGGCTTAATATTCCACCAGCCCAAGTAAGTAACATGGCCCCTCCCAGCAACCAGTGCGCTGGGGAAGCACATCTCTGTCTAGAATTCTTCAAGAACTTTATCCTTGCTTTTAGTGTTGGGTGCATAAATTGGAATACATTATATATTCACTGATCTTCCTTGTAGGTATTTGAGTATTTTCCTATCATAGTATTACACTTGAAGATAGATCTTGAAATACTCTTTTTTACTACATTTTGATACTGTTCCTCTTTAATTTGTCATTCCCAGCAGAGTGAACCAAAACATTGCTTAATTTCAAAAGGGTTCATGGTAGTCCACTTCAGTTCATTCATGCTGAGGAGATTAACCATATTTGTTTCATTTCATTTTGAATGACTTGTCATTTTCCTTTATTCGTACTTTGCTCATGTTCTGAACATGAATGGATGTTTGTCGCTGTTTCTTCTTCTCTGAGTCATGTTGCATCAGCAAATAAAGGTCACGAAAGCGTCGCTCCTTCCCCATCGTTAAAGTGCACTCTACGTGGAGGAGGGAGTTGCTCTCTAGTTTTATCCTGAGTGCCTCCCATCCTGAAGGGCTCATCTGCTGACACTGTAGCATACAATTCCTGCTGCTACTCATAAGGCTTCCAGCAGCTAATGTTTCAGAAATGGATCACCTCTTTGTTCTTTGTGGTCTCTTTAGCCTGGAAGCTTCACTGAACTACCCGCCATGAGTGACCCGGCTCCCACTGGCAGAGCGTCCAGCATCACAGCAATAGGCAGCTGCCACAGCAGGACAACAGCATAATGGAGAAACCGAATAGATTCTCAACCATTGGTTTGCTTACAGTTGAATGAGACAAGCCTAGCCTTCTTGGTTTTGAGATTAACAGTATATTTTATCAATCACGTGAAGGCATTTGAATGTGTAGATCACAGTTAATTATAGATAAAATTATGAATAGGATTTCCAATACACTGAATCGTGTCCATGTGCAATGTGTATGTAGATCAAGACACATTTGTTCAAGTGGAGAAAGGGGATAATACATAGTTCAGAATCAGAAATGGTGTGGGCAAGGTTGTAGATGTTTACCTTATTTATTCCATTTATATGGTGAACACATTATCTGAGAAGTCACACTATAGACACAAGAACATGGAGGAAATCTCATTAAAAACTTGTGTTATGCAGATGATATGAGTTTGCTTGCTGAAAATGAAAATGACTTTAAAAACTTACTGTTGAAGGTAAAAGACTACAGCATGCAATATGGGTTATACCTGAACATGAATAAATTGAAAATCCTCACAACTTGATCGATCAACAACATCATGCTAAGTGGAGAGAAAAACAGGAGTTCTCAAGGATTTCATTATCCTGGAAACAAGAGTCCATGCTCATGGAGGCAGGAGCCCTGGTGGCCTAGTGGTTATACACTGGGCTTGATTACTACAAGGTCAGCAGTTGGAAACCACCAATAGCTCCTCAGGAGAAAGACATGGCATTCTATTCTTATTCTAAGCACTTGACATTTACTAATTTATTTAATTCATATAACACCTGTTATGTAGATACTAATATTTTCATCTTATAAAAGCAGAAGCTGAGTCACAGAGAGGTTGGTGCAGTTTTTGTCTTTTCAGGCATCTCTAGTGAATGTTGGGCATCCACGAGCAATGAAATTAGCAACAGCACCTTGAACTTGCCAGATGGCTTCATCCGAAATCAAAGACTCAGAGCTGGCATACCCAGGGGCCAGTTGAGTCTTTTTCTCCTGAGAACTAGATGTAAAGGGAGCATCATTAAGTTAGGCTCAGAAAGCATGGCTGTGCATTCACCTAATAGCAAGAAGCAATTCAACTCAATGCAGATGGATCCAAATGTGAGGTTATTAAAGTTCTACCCAGTTCAACTGTTGGTATAGTTAGTAATCTTGCTAGACCATGCAAGTAAATAAAGTCCATCACTTTTCCTGTAGGTGTATATTCCTGATCCTCACAATGTAATTGCTTTCTTATATTGCCTCCCCCCCCGCCCCCCGTCTTACCTTTTTAAAGACTTGTTTACACTAACCTCCAATATTTGCATTGAGGAAAAAGCCTAAATCTATGTTAAATTTCTTCTCCTTTTTTAAAAAACTCAATTCTGTTAGGTTCAAAGCAAAGTATTTCAGAAAACACGCTAAAATGAGAAAGCCTATAAAGACCTTAATTTAAGGAGACTATGTTATCTGAGGAATTATTCATTCTAGGGAAGAAATATTGCCCCAAATACAGTTTCTTCTTTCTAAAGTCCATCGTATAACTAAGGGTCATTATTCTTGAAATAGATATGTCTTTTTAATAATGTGTCACTGTCTGTTTGCTCGCTTAATGGAGGAATATTTGTAGCAACATAGAAGATCTACATTCTAAAATAAAGTGACTATGATAGATAAACTAATTAATGTTATGAAAGTCATCGAAATGTCTGTGTCATCATAAGTTACTGGTATTCGATCTAGGGCAGTGGTTCTCCACCTGGGGTCACCACCCCTTTAGGGGTTGAACAGCCCTTTCATAGGGGTCGCCTAAAACCATCGGAAAACACATATTTAGGAACATTCTAGGAACTTCTCCAGGCAGGTCTGCCTACATACAGATACACCCACATACGAGTACCCAGTGCAAAGACTGTTACCCGTGCTACACCATGCTTCAACACAAAAATTTCATTTATTTGTAATAAATAAATATTTCACAAAATATAATTATATATTGTTTTTGTGATTCATCACTATGTTTTCATTATATTCAATTTGTAACAATGAAAATACATCCTGCATATCAGATGTTTACATGACAATTCATAACAATAGCAAAATTACAGTTATGAAGTAACATCGAAAATAAGTTTATGGTTTTGGGGTTCACCACACCATGAGGAACTGTCTTAAAGGCTCGCGGCATTAGGAAAGTTGAAAACCACTGATCTAGAGGGATCATGAACTTGGTTTCATATCACTTGGTTATTTCCTTTTAAAAGTTACCTTTTCAAAATTGGCTTTGAGTCATATTTGATATAGATTTAAAATTTTACTTTTATATATACAAATGATGAGTTTTGAAAAATATCTACACGAAGTAACTTCTAACCCAGTATTGACATTAGAATATTCCCAGTACCTGAAAGCTTTCCTAGTGCCCTTTGAAATCAATCCCCTGCATTCACTCCTGCCCACCAGTGATGATTGATCTTTTTGTTGCTACAATAATTTTGTCTTCTCTGGAGTACCATATAAGTGGAAACATACAGTGAATCCTCTTCATTATGTTTCTGTCTGCTACTGGGGGAAGCCTGCCTGCTTTTATTTAGCACAATGTCTGGGGATCCTCCATGGTCTTGCATCAATCAGTAATTCTGCTTCAGCGCTGGGTAATATTCCATTGTATGAATATACCACTAGTTATCCACTTATTCAATTAACAAGCAAGTAGTTGGTTTGTTCCCATTTTTGACAATTATTTTGTATGAAAAATTTGTTTTTCATTGTCTTGGGAAAATATCCCAAAAGATTTCTAGATAATAGGATGAGTGTATATTTAACTTCATAATACACTGACAATTTTTCCCCCAAAATGCCTCTACCATTTTGTCTTCCCACAGTCTACTCCCAATGGCAATGGCCCTAGTTACCCCATATCCTCCAGGTCCTGGGTCCTACTAGTCACTGTCATTGTGATTCTAATTCACAGTCCGCTGTGAGGCACTGTGTGGCAAGCACTGGGTTGTTTACTGAAAGATTGGGGCTTCAAAGCCCATCCGCTGCTCCCTGGAAGAATGATGGGCTAACCGCTCCTGTGAAGAGAAGAGAGCTTCAGAAACCCTGTTCGAGGTCACCGAGAGGCAGGTTGTTTGGGTGTGATTTGGGAAATGATTGTCATTATTATTTCATATCCTAATTTGCCTCAGTATAACGTCTTTGGTAAATTGTTCAAAATTCCCATCTCCCCCATTTTAAAAACTAGATTTTTAGTATTCTAATCTTGCATATTCGAGATTATCAGATATTCTTATTGAAATATTTTTCCCAATCTGTGGTTTGGTTTAAACATTTCTGGGTACAATTAGCTAGTATTTTGTCAAAGATTTCTGCATCTGCGTTCATGAATGACATTGGTCCGTCACTCTCTTCTCCTGTCTTTGGTTTTGATATTAAGGGAATTATGGCCTTATCACATAAACTGGGAAATTTTCCTTCTCTTCTATTTTCTGGCAAAACTTATTTAAAATTGGATACACACAAGGTTTTGTGGAAGTTACACATACACACACACACATATATATAATGTTTTGCAGAAGTTACCAGAGATGAATAGAGTTATCCTCATAGGAAGTGTTTTTTTTACTACAAATTCAAGTTGTTGTTTTCTTTTCCATCGAAAGAAAAATCACCGCTCATGTAATACTGAAAAATGAAGTGATTTTTGTCTTAAACAAGGAAGCACTTATTTTGCTTTTAAAACAAAATTTTAGGCTATATTTGAATGTCAATAGATTATAAGACTATACTTTTCAGCATTTCCAAGACTAAAGACTAACTTTTTATTCTCTAGGAATTAAAATTTTAAATATTTAAAAAAATCTTTTAAAATTGTTCTTTGCCTGCGAATGGCTATTCCTATCCCTGGGAAGATTACCTATTACTGAAGCGCGAGTTCCCTCTGCCATTTATTTGTAATATGGTTTAATTTTCAATTCAGCTATTTTGGGAAATGTGTTTAGTTTAATTGGAACAGAGTACGGCTGAATGGTTGAAGGTCTCTTTTAATATATAATTTTAGTCCTGCTAAACACTTTTATGTGTTGTTTTGAAGAAGCTTGTATAAATCACGTCTATTCTATTATCTTTGGGATAATAAGATCTGGGCTTATCACCCTGCCTCTTCTACTCTGTAAGAGTGGATGTTAGTACCGCTGCCTCTAAGGCACACGCTGACAAAAGAATAAAAGTTGTTCTCAGTAAGTGAGACACACACATTTATATCTTGGGCAAATAATGTATTTTCCATAAGTCATGTGTATAACTTAACTTACAACAGGCAGAAATGACAAAATTATGTTAAAAAGTTCTGGGTATAGTGTATTTATGCATACTCATGTGTGGTACCTAATCTTTTTGTTTAAGTGTGATTTGTTGATGTACACTTTACATATAATAAAACTGAGTAATCATATTGTAAATTTCGATGAGTTCTGAGAAACACATAGCTTTATTGCCACCACAATTTTTCAGCTTTTCCAGGGCTAAATATCATGGGATAGGCATATCTATACTTCAAAAAGAGCAAAAAGGACCATTTCTCTTAACATCATGATTCCTAAGTCTGTGAACACTTTGAAAATAAAAGTATGGTACCTTACTTGGACCACTATGAACCACTAAATGTTTCTCCCCACTTTTTTTGGCCTATAGACAAAACTATGATAAATCTTTTCAGCACACCCTGTGGCTCCTGACAAGTCGCTTTTGTACAATGTTATCATTCTCACTACCACATGAAGTGCACCTTTTACAACGAAGAGAGCAATTCATGCAAAACCTTCTCCAATTCTCTCAAAAATACCCTTTTGTATCAGAACAGGGCCCATGAATATTTCCGTGTTGCATTAGCAACTTATCTTATAAACCCACATTCCTCCCCTATAATTCAGGTTCTCAGACACTGGTTTTACTCAACCAGGTCTGTGAACAATGATCTATCCACCCAAGTCAGCAATACTGGGTTAAATTTATTAGAGTACGTTTTCAGCATATTTCCCATTCAGAGCTGCATTCTTCTTCCATAGCTTGCATATGAACAAGAGCTGTAGTTATAAATGTTTCCCAGTGAGCCGGTACTCCAGATGATAGAAGTGAAACTTACTGTATTTCTTATAAATCTCTGACACGAATCTCACCTATCATCAGGACACGTGCCTGAGAAACTCCATTCGGGTTTGCCAATGTGGTTCTATCATTCTAAAGTAAACTGGCAAGACTTGAAAGTCTTTTGATCAGGTACCTTCCGTCGGAGGGTGACCAAGTCTTTTCAAGTGAATGTATTCTTGACTGGAAAGAAGCAGAGATGCCAGTTCATTCAGTCGATGCTGGGTCGCGATCAGTCAGCAATGATGCCACGGCAGTGAACTTGGTTTTGGAAACCTTACATAACAGCAATAATACCTATCTCTATGGCCATCCGAAAAGGGAGAAAAGGTACCACAAAGATTATCCTGCATGATGAAATAGCTTTCAATCCATGCCCCATTTTAGAAATTCTGACTGCATTTAATCATTTGTTTGTGTCAATTGAATCATTTTAAAAAGAAAATTTAATATGTATGTTCTTGTTGCTCAAAGGGGTAGTGGGGAGATGAGTCCCTTAGGGTACAGTATAGCAATAATGAAACCCACAACCTTCCTCTGGTTCTTAAATGCTTCCTCCCCCCAACTACCAGGACCCCAATATTGCCTTGCAGACCTGGTTAGACCAGATGATGCACAGCGGGACAGATGGGAATCAGAAACGCAGGGAATCTAAGACAGATGAACCTCTCAGGACCAGGGGTGACAGTGGCGATACCAGGAGGGAAAGGGGGTGTAGAAAGGGGGAATTGATCACAGGGAGCTACATATAACCTCCTCTCTGGGGGATGGGCAGCAGAAGGGTGGGTGAAGGGAGACGCCGGACAGTGTAATATAAGATACAATAATAATTTATAAATTATTAAGGGTGCATGGGGGAGAGGGGAGGAGGAAGGGAAGGGGAGGGGAAAAAAAAGGAAAATGAGCTGATTCCGGGAACCCAAGAGGCAAGCGAATTTTGGGAATAATGAGGGCAACACATGTATAGATGTGTTTTATACAATTGATCTATGTATTGTGATGAATTGTATGAGCCCCAATAAATTGATTAAAAAAAAAAAAAGAACTAATGAGATGACCTGTTAAATACCAATTCTCTCTCTCTTCTTTCCTCTCCCTCTCTCTCGGTCCCTCTTCCTCACTCACCATTAAACAAACAAACAAACAAACAAACAAAAACTCACCCACCCAAGGGTATGCTATTGTTTATATCTCCACAGAAGAGGGAGAGGCTTCAACCCAGGGTGCCAAGATGTGAAAGCAACACGTCTGGGTGCACTGAAGTGACAGCTCAGGGAGAGGGACGCATGCGATCAGAGCACACAGGAGCAAATGAAGAGGGAAGGAGCGAGAGTGGAACACATCCTGGCCCACCAAGCGCCAAGGGCGATATTCCTGCTCAGAGCAGACAATGCACAGGGAGGACCGTAGGGCCAGCCCCACCATGAGACACGATGTCCTTCACTGACCCATAGCACTACAGGGGACAACACTGGAGACACAATGCGGGTATTGTGCCTGATCTGACCCCACCACAGTGGGGCAAAACACTAAGGGCATGTAACAGAGCAGCAGGGGGAGCAAAGCATTGAAGTCCCCGAGGAATCCCCAAAATAGACTTTGGGGCCAGTGTAGGGCACTCCATCAAACTTGACTGGAAAACACTCCTAAAGGTCAACAAGCAGATCTGAAACTATTTATAGGCTTTTCTTTTTTCTCTCCTTGGTTTTTATTACTGTTGTTTTGTTTTGATGCTTTGTTTTGCTTGTCTTGTTTTTATGCATATTATTGTCTCTGCATGTCTATCTAGATAAAATAGGCAGAATAAACAATACAGAGGAGAAAACAACAGGACTGATGGTTCCAGGGGGACAAGAGAGAAGGGGAGGCAGGGGGGGGAGGAAGGAGGGTGTCAACCAACCAAGGCACAAGGGAACAACAAGTGTTCTAAAACTGAGGGCAAAGAGGGTATAGTATGCCTGGTAAGGCTTGATCAAGGGCAATGTAGCCAAGAGGAATTACTGAAACCGAATGAAGGCTGAATATGATGGTGGGACAAGAGGAAAGTAAAAGGAAATAGAGGAAAGAACCAGGAGGCAAAGGACATTTATAGAGGTCTAAATGCAAGCATGTACATATGCAAATATGTTTATATATAAAGATAGGGAAATAGATCTATGTATATATATATTTATACGTTAAGTATTAAGATAACAGATGGACACTGGGCCTCGACTCAAGCACTCCCTCAACACAAGAACACTTTGTTCTAATAACCCAGCCTTCTGTGATGTTCACCTTCCTGACAAGGTCACTGAAGACAAAATCGATGTGTAAGCAAATGTGGTGAAGAAAGCTGATGGTGCCTGGCTATCAAAAGATATAGCTTCTGAAGTCTTAAAGGTTTGAAGATGAACAAGCAGCCATCTAACTGAGAAGCAACAAAGCACACATGGAAGAAGCACAGCAGCCTGTGTGATCATGAGGTGTCAATGGATCAGTTATCAGGCATCAAAGACCCAGAACAAAAAACCATATCATTGTGAATGAGGGGGAGTG
>NW_022103928.1:12796094-12837189 GCF_000313985.2 Echinops telfairi
GGGCTTTGTTGCTTCTGAGCTAGATGGCTGCTTGTTTACCTTCAAGCTTTTAAGACCCCAGACGCTATATCTTTTGATAGCCGGACACCATCAGCTTTCTTCGCCACATTTGCTTATGCACCCATTTGTCTTCAGTGATCCGACTGTCACTCTTTACAGGAGTAGAAAGCCTCGTCTTTCTCCTGAGGAGCCAGCTGATAATTTTGAACTCCTGCCCTTGCAATTAGCAGCCCAAGGAGTAACCACTGTGCCACATACTCCCACTCAAAAACTACACTGATTACCACCCTAACATGCACATAACGACTGAACTTGAAAAGCATTCCCCAGGCCCATTGTGTCTTCTTTAGTTCTCCACACACATCCATCTGGAGCTATCCGACCTACTGTCCATGAGGGTGCTGACGCCCAGGAAGGTCCAGGGACTTGAACCTGCATTGCTTTACTTTTAACTTGTGCTCTTTACTACACCTCCAGGAATAACAAAACCAATGATTCTCTGGAGAATTCCATGTGGTAGTGCATGTAGCACAGCACCTAGTACATAGTAAGAGCGGGGTAAACAGTCGTTCAGAAAACTGAATTCCACTGTTATCAGGTCAATTCTGACTTGTGGGTGTTCTGTGGGACAGAACAGAACTGTCCTTTTGGGTTCCAAAGCTGTACATCTTCATGGGAGCAGAAAGAGCTAGCTTCTTAGAACCCACATGATTTTACTTAAGGTAGTTAGAAAACCCCTTACAAAATGCAGTTAGCTTCAGGTGCTTTACTTAACACAGTTTCTAAGGAATTGTCATAACTTACCTAAAAGCAGACAGGTTGGAGGTGGATGTCAGTTAGAAGATCCAGATAATGCTGAGCCTATTCTTATTTACCTGTGAGCGATTAAAAGCTAGACTTGCTAGCTAGTAAGTCAACAAAGACATCCTGAGACTTGCCGAAGACTGAAAGAACCTTAGTTTTCTGTTTGCTTGCTCAAGGTCAACAGTTGTTTCCCATCATTACCCTGAAACCGGAGTTCATGCAAAATGTTTACACGTGACTCCCTTAAAGCAGTAGTTCTCAACCTTCCTAATGCCGCGACCCCTTCATACAGTTCCTCATATTGTGGTGACCCACCCCCAACCATAAAATTATTTTTGTTGCTACTTCATAACTGTAATTTTGCTACTGTTATGAATCGGTGACCCCTGTGAAAGGGTCATTCAACCCCCAAAGGGGTCGTGCCCCACCGGTTGAGAACCGCCACCCTAACGTGTAAATTCCATCACTGAAGGTATATATTCTCTAGGGATGGTGATCTCAAACAGGAGCCCGAGACCACACAGTCTGCTTTGCACTGCTGTGGTCTCATCGCTGCTACACCTTCTAAAAACAACTCTTTCTTCCTCTGAGTGGGAATGACTAAATTGGCTGTGATGGTCCAGAGTGAATGACCTGCATTTCACTGCTGACCTTGGAGTTAGCAGCACAGGTAGCCCACTACTCCCCCAGGGTCTCCTGATAAATGTCTTAGAAGGAAATATAGAATGCACCAGATACCTCTGTTTGTCTATTTCTACACTCTGCTGAGGTAGACATCGCTTCATGGACATAGTTTCTAAGAGGGCATTCATCTTAGTCAGCCTTAAAACTATTCTCCTTTCCCAAACTACATGGCATGTGATACTTTTAACACAGGGCTTTGTTTATCTATAGCATTCATAAAAAGACACAATGGCCACTTCTGGTATCTAGTAGAGAAATCCATATTAAAAGATCAACACAGCATGGACTTTTAAAAACCTGGATTAAAAAAAAGCATAACTAAGTTTGAAATTACAGCAGGAGGCTTTTATATTTTATTAAGAAAATAAATCATAATGGCTGTCTTAAGTCAGGTTCCTCTGGAAGTAGACTGTGAAATACAGATGAACATGTAGGAAGTTCACTGGGGAGCCGTCTTGGCATCAATATCTATGAGAGCTAAGAGAAAAAGGATTGGGCAGAGGGTTGATGTTGTGCCTGCAACCAACCATCAGCTGCACCTGGAATGGCCAATGAGATGAGGCCTTTATATTCCTTCATCCTCCAGTCATTGGCTGCAGGCTCCCTTTGACTATAAGGAGGCCCTGAAGAATCAGTGCCATTCTAAGCACCAACGAGAAGAGGACCTCAGATGGGAAGGGGATGTCTCTGCTCTACACTACAGCATCCATTATCAACCAAATTTACTACAATGCCCCTTTATACATTTTTCTTGTGTTCTTTTGTGTTGTGAGGTGCATTTTTTCCCTCAGTGGAAGAGATAGGGCAGGCAGAGTGATAACTCTAGAATGGATTCCTTTGAACTTTGAAGTTTGATAGCGATTTGTAGTTTCAAGACATCTAACTGGACTGGCATCCAAATCGTGGTCTCAATTTGGGTTAATAGGTGTATGAGTCAGGATCATGGCAGGAAACAAATGGCATACTCCAATATTGTAATCAGGGAGAGTTTAATGAATAGCTTAAAAAAATAGAATGGGCAAAGTTAAGGGAACCCAACAATGGATTATGAAACACTTTTGGGGTAATAGTGGAAAACCGTGACTGCCACGAAGCTTGATGGAGCAGGAAGAGGAGGAGGCGACTGGAACCAGAGACAACTATAGTCTGAACAGGTGTGCCCTACAGAACAGAAAGCAGCCACGAAGAATCCAGCAAGGAGCAAGCTAGTAAACCATCACCCAAACTTCACTGCGATCTTCTGAGGGCCCCGGCTCTTCATCAGTTGCACATAGCCGGAAGGCAGCTGCGGAAAGGGTCTATGGATGTAGTCCAGGAGGACCAGCCTACCAGGCATGGAGCCAGGAAAGTATATCCGGAGTGGCAGAAATAAGGTATCCTTTTATGGCCATGTGCGATTTCAGTGTCACTATGTTAACAGTTTTGAGCCTTTCTGCCTAGGGTCAACTCTAGTTTATATTATCTCCATCATTTTTGCATTCACACATCCACCAATCTCCTTTATACACAATAATCAAAATGTTTCAAAACACAAATTTCATATCACCCATCATGCTGAAAAGTACATCAATGTCTACCCACAGCTCTTAAAGAAAAGGCCAATCATTTTAGCATAGCCAATAAGATCCTCCCTAGCCTCATCCTGTGTTTACCAGCCCCCTAGCCTCATCCTGTGCTGGGCTTTTTCCCTGGGTCCACACACTGTGCTTTCTTCCTTGAGCAGACTACACTTCTTTCTAGAGTGAAGCGGTGGAGTTTAGCCTATCAATAAGGTTGCAGCTTGATGACCTCATTTGGAGGCGCTAAGGTGATAAGTAGCTCACTGGAGGTGGGACACACACTCTCCCTACAGGACGTTCCTGCTGCCAAGCTCTAGGGAGCTACACTGATAGAGCCAGAGCCTGGAGGCTAGCAGACTAGCCTTCTCCTAGTCCTTTGCATCTCAGCAAAGAGATCTAATTGTCTTCAGTGTCTTCATTCTGTATGCTGCTCTAATACCACAAGTGGGGGTCTTTCTCACAGTTTAGGAGGTTGAAGTCCACACTCAGGATGCTGGCTCTAGGTCTCACTCTGTGGCTCTTGTCTCTTCACCTTCCATGGAACTTTGTTTCTTTGCATCTATTTTACCCCATTTCTGGCCTATTGCTCAGCCTCTTTTATGTCTCCAAAGAACTTGACTAAAGACACACTGTATAGCAATCCTGCCTCATTAACATAACAAAGACCATCTATTTTCAAATTGGGTTATAACCACAGGCATATAGATTAGGATGTACAACACATATTTGTTGTACAGGGGGATATAATTCAATCCACAACCTTCTGGGAAGCCTTCCTTCTCTCCTTCCAGAATAGTTAGGATTTATATGTCAAATGCTCGCTGTATGTATTTCTCTGGACCCGGTAGCTCAATGTTACTTTTTCTTTTGCTTCTTTATTTTGAAATATACCAGAATTAAGAGTTTTAAACATCTGACTGGAATTGTTCCATTTGACACTCCTACTTTTTTTTTCATAGCACTGTTCTACATTTGAAATTTTATAGAATGATTTCTTCTCCACTTCCCCTAGGTTTTAGTTAGGAAGGTAATGTCTAGCACACTGCCTTCAAGTACATATGTGTATTGGGTACCCAAAATGGGGTGGATAAAGGCATGAAATGGCTGGCTTGCAAACTTTCACAGGTGCTGGAATATATTCCTAGAATTGTAGGATTAAGGTGTAGGTGTTCACATAAGTATAGAATATTTTTGTTTTGTTCACTGATAGAGTGTTATATTTAAATTAGGGTGGCATACTTTTGAATTGTATGCATCTTAGTTTTATCCTGTTACATACAGATATGATTTTATTATTGTTTGTTTGAAAATTATGTATGGCTAAAGAGTTGTGTTAAAGTGTCAAGTTGATAAGGGGTGGCTTGTGATAGTTATATAATCTGTTGTCAACTTGAGACTGTTAAGAGCGAAGGGGTTGAGTTTAGCCTGTCAATCAGGTCGCAGCTTGGTGACCTCATTTGGAGGTGCTACAGTGATAAATAGCTCACTGGAGGTGGGACACAGACACTCTCCCTAGAGGACATTCCTGTTGACAAGCCACATGGAGCTACGCTGATAAAGCCAGAGCCCTGGAGCTGGAGGAACCACGTGGAGACCCACACCAGTGCTAAGATGCTTCTACCACCCCTGGATCCACAAGATTTGTGGGATCTACCCATTAGCCTGTGATCTTCCTGCATTTGGCGTCCTTGCACATGTTGTGTGAGTTTGAAGAGGACTTTATAGATTGGTATCAGACATATGGGTTAATATCAGACTTACAGACTTGATCTTGACTGGGCTGGGATGTTTTCTTAATATACAATTATTCTTTTATATAAGGCTCTTTTTAAAAAACATTTTGAAAAATTTATTATACTATTATTATTTTTTAATGATTTTATTAGGGGCTCATACAACTCTTTTCACAATCCATACATACATCATTTGTGTCCAGCACATTCGTACACAAAGCTCTTTCTTTTTTTTTAAATCATTTTATTAGGGACTCATACAACTCTTATCATAATCCATACATACATCAATTGTGTAAAGCACATCTGTACATTCATTGCCCTCATCATTCTCAAAACATTTCCTCTCCACTTAAGCCCCTGGCATTAGGTCCTCATTTCCCCCTCCCTGCCCACTCCCCACTCTCTCATAAGCCCTTGATAATTTATAAATTATTATTTTGTCAAATCTTGCCCTGTCCAACGTCTCCCTTCACCCATTTTTCTGTTGTCCATCCCCCAGGGAGGAGGTCACATATAGCTCCTTGTAATCGGTTCCCTCTTTCCAACCTACTCTCCCTCTACCCTCCCAGTATCACCACTCACACCACTGGTCCCACAGGGATCATCTGCCCTGGATTAACTGTGTTTCCAGTTCCTATCTGTACCAGTGTACATCCTCTGGTCTAGCCAGACTTGCTAGGTAGAATTCGGATCATGATAGTGGGGCCAGGAGGAAGCATTTAGGAACTAGAGGAGATTGTATTTTTCATCGTTGTTACATCACACCCTGACTGGCTCGTCTCCTCCCCGAGACCCCTCTGCAAGGGGATCTCCAGTGGCCTACAAATGATCTTTGGGTCTCCACTCTGTACTCCCTCCCTTATTCACTATGGTAAGAGTTTTTGTTCTGATGATGCCTTATATCTGATCCCTTTGACACCTCATGATCGCATAGGCTGGTGTGCTTCTTCCATGTGGGCTTTGTTGCTTCTGAGTGGCCACTTGCTTACCTTCAAGCTTTTAAGACCCCAGACGCTATACTTTTTGATAGCTGGGCACTATCAGCTTTCTTCACCACATTTGCTTATGCACCCATTTGTCTTCAGTGATCACTTCGACAAAGCTCTTTCTTACACACAAATGAGTATCTCTGGATTTGTTTCTCTAGTCAACCTGGACTAACACAACTTAACAGATGCTCAGGAAATAGTGATTGAATGACTGTCTGAATGGATGGGTGAATTGGGCTAGTGTGAATCTAGACATCTAAAATGATCACACCCTGGTTAAAGCGTGATCTATCCCCGAGTCCCTGCTGAACATTAAAAAGGAGATATCTGATCAATGTTACCAGAGCTCTCTGTGTTCCAACTGAAATAAGGACATTCTTGATCTAATGTGAAATCTGAATTCCAAATGTTGGTTACTACTAATTCCATTTTGTTTTAAAATATATGTAGTCCAAACAAGACATAAGTGGAATAAATTCAGCCCAGGGACTGCCTATTCTAATTTCTGGTGTAAGTGTACTTCAAAGAAGGCAGAATTACACAGCAGGCACAGATCTGTTCGTTTTGCACATGGACCCAAGAATATTTTTCAAAAGATTTTATTAACGTCTCAGTTAAACTCAAATTTATTTATAATCAATTAATGGTCCATTCTAACTTTTACTTCATCATAATAAATCAAAATCTTTTAAAGGAACAATTAGGTAGAAGACAAGATCTATGGAGCAATCAAACACTCCTACTTAAATATGAATTTGTAAACACTGGCTCATCTAGCCTTTTTAATGATTATTTACAGAGAGTGCCTTAATTAAAATGAACAGTGTTGTTTTCTTAATGGAAAAATTGTTCTTGCGTAGCAGGAACACTTTGCTCAAAGACATGTGTACCAAGAGAAAATGTGTTTGTGTTTCTGCGGAATCCAGTCATGTCAGCGCCCATTCTTATGATGACGATTCCGTATGCAAGTTACTAAAAAGGGTACATAGGACATGTGCTAAAGAAGCTACATAGACCTGGGGGCGAAGTACAATGAGGAACAAATAAGGCTGCTATGGAGACATCTGAAGAGCATACAGGGAGGAGCGTGTTTGCTTGCTTTGAGAAGCAGGGCATAGAATAAGAAGGGGCGTGTTTGAGCTTTCTGTTCAGGAAGGAGATCTCCTTACCATTCCAAAGCACTGTGATCTAAAGAGGGACTTAGATTTCAGGCCCCCTTCAGTTCCACTTTTTCAAAAAACGTGTATTTTCTGCCCCCATTCTGTCATCGCTGAGGAGGAGAAAACATAGCAACACTGCTGATGCCCAAAGCCATCAGTATCAACTGTCTTTTATGGAAGGCTTGGTTTTGTGGCATCCTCTGAGCTCCTACCCTTGGAAAATGGCTGATCACAGATGGTACTTTCTAGGGGGAGAAGTCTGTGGCCAAATGACACAACGGAACACAAGGGCCTATTTTCCATCTTGCTTTTCTACTTCGGGCTTTAAACCTAAACTGCACAGTCATTGGTCATCCCCGAGAGCAAGTATGCTGATGGGAGTTATTACACTAATTGTGACGCAGTGAGTTTGTATGTGGGGCTTTTTGTCTTGGTTCTTTAAGGGGAGAAAAAGTAACTTGGGTTATTTCCCCTCTCAGCCCAATGAGATGTCTTTGCCCTGGATCTCTGGAAAGTCAACTCGGAGGACCTCCCAGGTGGCTTTGTAAGCCCAGAGGCGTGTTACTTTTATCCGGAAGAGGAGTCTAGTTACTGCTTCTGTGGCAGACAATGTGGCTTTTGTACAAGACCTGAGTTGCTTGACGTTATATGGGTAATTGAAACTAGGCTGAACTCTTGTCTGGTTACGAGAGTCTTGTAACTATGAGGACTGGGATATATAAATGACTACAAAGCAGAGGTTTAGAGTGGCAATACCAGGAGGGTGGAGGGAGGCTGGGGTGGAAAGGGGGAATGGATTACAAGGCTCTACATATAACCTCCTACCTGGGGGATGCACACCAGAAAAATGGGTGAAGGGAGACATCAAACAGTGTAAGCTATGACAAAATAATAATAATTTATAAATTATCAAGGGTTCATGAGGGAGGGGTAAGTAGGGAGGGAGGGGGAAAATGAGGAGCTGATACCAAAGGCTCAAGTAGAAAGCAAATGTTTTGAGAATGATGATGGCAACAAATGTACAAATGTGCTTGAGACAATGGGTGTATGTATGTATGTATGGATTGTGATAAGAGTTGTATGAACCCCCAATAAGATGATTAAATTAAAAAAAAAAAGCAGAGGTTTCTTGTAGGTGAAACAAACACTCCTCCATGTCCTGTCTGTGGTTTCCCCAAGAATACTACTCCCAGTCAAGGCAAAGGCCAGAGCTGACCACCAAGAACATCTTGTCACCAAGTCTGTTTCCAGGCAGCAAACCTGAGATGGCCTTGGAAGAGCCATTCTCAGGGGTCCACATCTCAGGGGCCCCACCTGCCTCATTATCCCCATGCCCCTTCCTCACCTTAGACAGTGCAACACTCCCTGCTTGCTTGGGAGCCAGTGTAGACCAAACTCTCACCCTGTCAGCTGTCACAAGCAGCACTGTACCCCCTTATCACAAGGGTGACAAGTAGCACTGTACCCCTTAAGTAAGCTTCCCCCAAATAATAAACCACTTACATCCAAGAATGACTCCTGGTCTGTTTTTCAGCTCTCAGCACCTCGTCTTCAGGAATGATTCTCCCTGTATAGCTCATCTCTACACAGTTGGTGAGCCATCCAAGAGTCCAATAAACTCCAGGAGCACAAAGGACAAAGAGAAGCATTCACCCCAAATTTGGATCCCTAACTCATCTGCTTGAGGGCTGGAGACTGGTGTCTGAGTGTGGGGATACCCCCAAAACATGAGTTGTTAGAAATTCTGAAAGCAACAGAAGTGAAGAGAGCCCAAAAAGTTATCTGCGTGCTGGGAACGGGGGGTGCCTGGCTCCTCCTCCTCTTGAGTGCAGTCTGTTGAGCAGAAATGGAACCTCAGATGGAATTGCGGGCGGAGGGAGGGTGACCTGCATTTGGCACCCTTTCTTGCCTATGTGAAAAAGAGAAAATAACCCAAATAGCAGACTGGGCTGTGATAACCAAGTCTGAGCTGATGGCAGTGGGTTACTTCGAGAGACGGCAC
Source organism: Echinops telfairi (assembly GCF_000313985.2). Taxonomy (NCBI): domain Eukaryota; kingdom Metazoa; phylum Chordata; class Mammalia; order Afrosoricida; family Tenrecidae; genus Echinops; species Echinops telfairi. The sequence goes on from NW_022103928.1 coordinate 12,805,029, forward strand.
CAGGGATGTTCGGGGATCGGATTCTGAGGTCATCAAGGCTTGACTAAGGGGTGCTGGGAGTAACTGTGGGGACAGAGTAAGACTCCAAATGCTAGAGTCCTCTGGAGTCCCCTGCAGACTCAGAGTACAGGGGACAGTGGGAGGAGGAAATAGAGATTTAGCCAAGCTTGCCTCAGTAACCATTAAGACAGACCATTCCAGCCCCACTGGTGTAGTTCCTGTGGGAACTGCTAACATCCGTACAGGCAAGGTGGGAAAGAGTCTTACTGTTTAGCCAGTCAGCCCAGGGTGCACTTAATCCAAATGGGCAGTACTCCAGTCGCTGGCCTAGCAGTGCAGGAGTGGCCCAAGGCACACTGATGCTGCCCCCTCTTCTCCCAGGGAGTTGTTGACTGAGAGGCCTGGGCAACCACAGTGGCCTTGAGAACAGGGGCAGAATCCGGGTATACCACCCCCCTATACTGGCTGCCCACGCAGCTGGTAGTGCAGCTTCCTGAACAGGACCTGAGCATCTGCGACAAAGGGGGCTGTGCTATCTGACCACCTGGGCAAAGAGCTAAATCTTTATCTTCATTCCATTCTCCAGGGAGGGTCCAGGCACAGGGCCTTGTCCAACTGCCCCAGGCGTGGCCCATGAGGGGACAGAAAATACCATATGCCTTGGGGCAGTGGGGAGGGCTGGGGGCAACAGGACACAGGAAAATCAAACTAATGATGCTCTGTCAGTTTGTGATTCTCCTATTTTTCAACGTACTGCATGTGGCTGCCGCTGGTAGCGAACCTGAGCTTGCAGGGGTGGGCCGTCAAGCATGCCAAAGCACAAGGACCTGACTTGTGAGCCAAACTCTTGAGGGTGACCAGGTTGGGTAAGACTAAGGTCATTCCCATTGCTGTCATTGAGAAGGTAAAACACCTTTCCGACCCCACCATCTAGCCTAAATCCTGTGCCCCCTACACCAGCTAGTAAAGAAAGTGAATGATTATTTTAAGCCAGAGAAAAATGATTGAACTAAAATGAGAAAAAGAAAAGACTTTAGAAAATTAGAGTAAGTACTAGAAAGTTAAAAAAAAAAAGTTCAGCAAGAAAATAGTTTGCCTTGAAATGGAATGTTTGATAACTTGAAGTTATATGGTACGTTGTAGGTCAGGGAAAATTAAATAGAAGGCTAAATTTTTGCCACAGAGACTAGAAGAATGTGTGTGTGTTGAGTCAAAGCATGAATGTGTTCATTTAAAAGAATTACAAAGGCAAGAAGATATTAAAATATTTGTTACAGAGCTCATTGTATTCTTGTACACCATCCTTAAAGGTGAGACTTTTAATATAACAAATTCCAGAGTATATGAACTCATGACAATTTGGGAACTGTGAGCAGGTTCAAGGTCATCCCTTTGACAGAATACAACCAGGGAAAAAGGAAAATTCCAACTGTGAGTAAAAGCAAATACAATATTGCTGTTAAAAACGGTTCATAGAGCTCTGAGAATATACCTGGCTAATGCACTTTACTTGGTATCCCTTTATGCCTGACTGTTGAGCAAGTTTATCTTCACTGGAGAAAGTTATCAGTAGACATTAAACTTAAGTGCACCCAGCAGATCAGGCTTTCAAACCTGGTCAAGGAATAGTACAGCAAAAGCAGACCTTGCAGAATGTAATGTGGGGAAACCTGGTCAATTGAATGTGACCAATTACCCAGAAGGGTATAGCTGGAAGCGGAGACAATAGCAACAGAAATGGCATATTCAGAAACCAGTTACACCCGCATTGGTTAAAGACCCACACTTGGCTGTGTACAATAGTTTGAAACAAGTGGAGAACATCACTTCACCAATCAGGGGGGCACAGACCACTGCTCTGACAAATGGCCTTGATACCTGCAGCAGAGAAGCACTTGGCAGCTAGTGCCCTGAGTGCTGAGCTACAGCAGACCCTTTGGTCTGGGACAATTGTCATGGAAGAAGCAGACCATCTGCAAAGCAGAGAGCTGCCTCATAGTGGAGGACACGGGACCCACACCTGAGGAGGCCTGGCACACAGATGGCTAGGCCCAAGGCAACACTCACCGATGGACTGCAGTAGCGACCCAGCCAGCAACAAATGGCATGTGAGTCAACAGTGGGCAAGGGCAGAACCCAATGGGTGAAAGCTAAGGGCTACCTAAACAGTCCTAACACATGACCTAGCCTGGCTCTGCAGGCCCCTGAGAAATGGGCAGATTTGATCTATCAAAAGACAAGACATGAAGCAACCCTGTTGACTATTTTAAAACACACACAAAACCAAAACAAGCATAAAAACACAATGAAGCAAATCGCTCTATGAAGCACATCATAGATGTTTGCAGAGATTGCCTCAGCTTCTTGCTGGACAAGACTAGGTCTGTGCCCCATCAACTGAGCAAAGTACCCCATGCAGACACCCCAGAATATAGTTACAGCAACCGGGAACCCACTTCACCAGACAGGAGCCAGGGACCAAGCAACTGCCAAAGGCCCTGTGATGCCAAAGGTTGTACAAGACCCCGTCTTCTGTAGGTGTTCCCGTCTGTGCCTGCGAACTCCGACAACCTGCTGCTGCTGCCCCAGGACCAGGACCTGGGAAGTTGTTTTCTCTCTCCCAGGGACATGGAAAACCGGTACGCAGTTTGAGAAAAAAGGACTAAAGTTATGGTTGCCGGTGATTCAAAGTGTCCCAACGCTGCCTGTATTTTGCTTGATGGTCATAATTTACCCATGATTCATGCCTCTCATTTCTCTATCTTTGCACCCCTAGTGATTTCAGTAATGTTGTTTTCTTGTCAGTTGGGCCATCATGATTGCTGATGTGAGAAATCACCAGATTGCTAACATCTTCATTCAGCTGTTAACCTGCTGTGGAAAGTTGTCCGAGCCAATGCCTGGGCATGCCTATTGGAATGTCAGAACCAATTTGGACTGGGGCTGGTCCCTTTATTCCCCCTTTTCAAGCTCTTTGCCTTGAGGTAGTCTTTCGTGGTGGGATTTATTGTTGTTGTTGCTAATCTCCAGCACCTGGATTGAACGGCCAGCTTTGAAGACTGGTGGTAAAATTGTATAGGGCATATAGGATTCGGATGGGGTGCGGTGGGGTGGAGTGTCAGCGAACACTCACATGTGTTCCATCCATGGCCTCCCCCAAGATTACCCCTCCCATTCAAGCCATAGCACCAGAGCTGACCACCAAAAACAAGTTATCACCAAAGCTGTTTCAAGGCAGCGGTGGTGGGAAGGCCTTAGAGGAGCTTATCCCAGGGAGCCCACAGCCAGTACAGCTGCCTCATCCTACTCCCGTTCCCTCTTTTACAAACCATAAAAACCTTTGCTCTCTTTTGGGGGGTGAGGAGGTGGGGAGCATAGACCAAACCCTGACACTCTCAGACCACTGGGTTACAACCCTTGCTGTACCTCTGTAAGTAACCTACCCCTAAATAGTTAAGTCCATCTCTCCCTGTGACTCCTGGCCTATTTTTTTTGGTTCTTGGCACTAAGTATCCAAGAAGACTTTCCCTATTCAGGGAAATTCCTCACATTTCCAGACCTGCAGGTTGACAAGAGCCATGATAGGAACATGTCCTTTGGAAGACCAAGTCCCCTCCAGACTGATTTAAAAAAAAGTAAAAGGCTGCAGCAAAGAAAGCTCCTGGTTAAGATTGGAGTCAGGAAGCTATAAAAGCTCCAAGAGAGAGGCTGCCTGAGAGCTGAGCTGAGTGCAAAGTTGAGTTGCAGTTGACCAATCTACAGTGTTTACTTCGGCTGTGAGCTGGGCAGCCAAGGGAGGCAAGCAGTCCTCTCTAGCGGCTCTAAGCCGGGCCAGTGAGCAATGGAGAGGCCCGATGGCAAAATCACCTTATGACAAAGGACAACTGAGAAAGTCATTATGATCAGCTGTCCTGCAATGCTGAAGGAAGAGAGGGCTCCTTCACGTTGGGGAGACTCCAAGACCACGTGCTTTCTTATCCCTTACTCCAAGAGTTCTCGTTACTTCCAAGTTGACCCTACTTCCAAAGTGTAGCCTTTAGAACAAACGCTGAGGCCTGTTTGCTTGATGCAATGAATGACCACCCCTAGCGAGAAGTAACGATTGCTAGGGTGAGGAGAAGGAACGGCGAGTGTCCCAAGTGCTGAAGAAATTAGAGAGCAAAGGTATTTCTCACCTCCACCTCCTGACTACCAGCTTTGTGCTATCCTGATTCTTTCCCCTCGTGATTTTAAAGAAGTCTTTATACTACATTGCATTAAGGAGCTCTTTTATGAGCCCTCATTTTTTTCTCCCCCCAAATAACTTTCATCTATTAGCTGAAGATGGCCTCTACCTTTCTAAATCTAGGGACAAATTTTGAAAGGTAACTATATTTTCTCTTCAAATGGAAGATGTCATTACAAAGAGGACACATTTAATTTTATAGTATCTTGGTCAAGCTTTGCATACATAATAGCTCAGGTTTCTCTTTCTTTCTTTTTTGTATCTCTTTCAATATAATAATCTGTAACTAACTATGTTCTAGATGTTTCCATGTCATGAAATACATAGAATATATACACAAGATACCAGAAACTGCTTATAGTCTGGGGGCTTTCAGTGAGAGACTCTGATGGTTTTTTAAATTTTATTTCATTTTTTTCTTTTAAAAAATTTTAATAGTTTTATTAGGGGCTCATACACCTCTTATCACAATCCATACATACATCAATTGTGTAAAGCACATTTATATATTCATTGCCCTTATCATTCTCAAAACATTTCCTCTCCACTTAAGCCCCCCGGCATCAGGTCCTCATTTTCCCCCTTCCTACCCCCATCCCCCTCCCTCATGAACCCTTGATAATTTATAAATTCTTATTTTGTCATATCTTGCCCTGTTTGATGTCTCCCTTCACCCACTTTTCTGTTGTCTGTCCCTCAGGGAATAGGTCACATGTAGATCCTGGTAATCGGTACCCCCTTTCCAACCCACCCTCCTTCTACCCTCCCAGTATCGCCACCCACACCACTGGTCCTGAAGGGATCATCCACCCTGGATTCATGTGTTTCCATTTCCTATCTGTACCAGTGGACATCCTATGGTCTAGCCAGACTTGCAAGGTAGAATTTGGATCATGATAGTGGGGTGGGGGGGAGGAGGTAAGCATTCAGGAACTAGAAGAAAGTTGTATTTTTCATTGTTGCTACATCACACCCTGACTGGTTCGTCTCCTCCTGAGACCCTTCTGTAAGGGGATGTCCAGTGACCTACAAATGGGCTTTGAGTTTCCACTCCACACTCCCCCCTTTATTCACTATGGTAAGATTTTTGTTCTGATGATACCTTATACCTGATCCCTTCGACACCCCATGATCACATTTGCTGGTGTGCTTCCATGTGGGCTTTGTTGCTTCTGAGCTAGACAGCTGCTTGTTTACCTTCAAGCTTTTAAGACCCCAGATGCTACATCTTTTGATAGCTGAACACCATCAGCTTTCTTCGCCACATTTGCTTATTCACCCACTTTGTCTTCAGCGCTTGTGTCAGGAAGGTAGCATCATAGAATGCCAATTTAATAGAAGAATGGATTCTTGCATTGTGGGAGTACTTGAGTGGAGGCCCAATGTCCTTCTGCTACCTTAATACTAAACCTATGCACATAGATATATTTTCCCATTCTCATATATAAATATATTTGCATATGTACATGTCTTTATCTAGACCTCTATAAATGCCCATTGCCTCCCAGCTCTTTCCTCTATTTCCCTTGACTTTCCTCCTGTCCCACTATCATGCTCAGTCCCCACCAGGGTTTCAGCAATTCCTCTTGGTTACATTACCCTTGATCATGCCCTACCAGGCCTTCCACACTCTCCTCACCACCGATTTGGATCACTTGTTGTTCCCTTGTCCCTGACCCTGATGTTTTTAAGGAATTTGCAGATTTTTAAACTGTATAGGACATGGTGATAGGGAAATTATAATTTGGGTCACCTTTCTCTATTAAGATTATATTTATAGATCAATTAAATATAGTAAAGAAAATTATAATAATATTTTACATTTTAGTAATTTCCAATAACCACCTTTCTTTTAGTTTTCCAAGCAGAACCTACTGTGATGGTTAGTTTTATGTGTGAACTTGATTAGGTTATGAATCTCAATGATTTGGTAGACACTAGGCTGGTTGCTATCATATAATGAGCTATAATCACTTTAAGTAGTGTGATCTGATATGATCAACCAATCATTTGAAACAGAAATTTCCTTGAGAAGGTGATCTGGAATACAAAGGGAAATAAAAAATATTGCTATTAAGTTGTGAAAACTTTATTTTTAAAAAGTAGCAAAATGTGAAGCTATAGTTTTTTTATATACCTTCCATATAAGTCTATATACCTCCATCCAAAGTAGCATTTCCATTTCTCTAGTCCTTCCCAGATGAATACTGAGCGATTTGATTTATACCACGTCAAAGTTGCAGGTTGGGCAATTTTTTTTTTGTACTTTGTGAAGCTTAAATCGTATTCCTTTTCAATATTCTTTGATTTTGAGGAACAAGAGAAGTCTGATGAGGCAAGATCAAGGCTGGAAGGTTTCTCAGCGAAGTCTTGTAGGACAGCCTTGCTAGTCTTAAAGGATGAACAACTGCACTGTCCTAACATGAGAAAACATCCTCAGTACAACCTTCCTGGGTTTTTTTCCTCATCATGTTTTTGACTCTATTACTTTGTTGTCACCTAATCTATGAATCTTGGACTATAAGCCTGCAGAAGTCTTTGGTCTGCTACTTGATCTGTAGATTCTGGATTTGTCTCTCTCACACACACACACACAAACACACACACACACTCACTCATCTATGACAGGAAATTTGGAAGGCAGCTACTATCCAACTGACTGGAAGCGATTCCTCTTTGTACCCATGTCAAAAAAAGGTGACCCAAGAGAATGCTCAGACTATAGAATAATACCATTGGTATTACATTCAAGCAAAATTTTGTGGAAGATCGTCCAATAAAGGTTGCAGCAGTATATTGACAGGCATCTGCCAGAAGTTCAGGTCAAATTCAGAAGAGGAAGTGGAACAAAGGAAATCATTTATGACTACAGATGGATCTTGGCTCAAAGCAGAGAATACTAGAAAGATGTTTACCTGTGTTTTATTGATTATGCAAAAGCATTCAACTGTGTGGACCATAATAAACTGTGGATAATCTTGAGAAGAATGGGAATCACAGAACACTTTATTGTGCTCATGACAAAATTGTACATAGATGGAGAGACATTTGTGCAAACAGAACAAACACTGCATGAATAAAATCAGGAAATGTGTGTGTGTGTCAGGGATATATGTGTATATCAATCTGTATGCTGAGAAAATCATCAGATAAGCTGGCTTATATGAAGAAGAACATGATATTGGTATTGGAGGAGGGCTTATGAACAATCTGTGATAGGCAGATAACACAGCCTTCCTTGCTTGCTGAAAGTGAGGAAGACTTAAAGCACTTGCTGATGAAGATCAAGGATTTAAATCTTCAGTATGGATTACAAAGCAAAGAAGACCCAAATCTTCACAAATGGACCAATAACCAACATCATGAAAAACGGAGAAAAGCTTGAAGTTGTCAAGGATTTTGTATTACTTGAATTCACAGTCAATGCTCATGCAAGCAGCAGTCAAGAAAGCAAAAGATGTGTTCCATTAGGTAAATCTACTGCCAACATGTCATTAGAGTATTAAAAACAAGGATGTTATTTTAAGGACTAAGGTGTACCTGACCCAAGCCATGGTATTTTTCCTTGCCTCATATGCATGTGAAAGTTGGAAAATGAATAAATAAGATCGAAGAATTGATACATTTGAATTGTGAAGCTGGAGAAGAAAGAGTATTGAAGGTATGGATTGCTGAAAGAACAACCCAATCTGTGTTGGAAGCAGTAAGGCGAGTGCTCCTTAGAGGCAAGGATGGAAAAATTTCATCTTACATAATTTGGACATATTGTCAGGAGATGCCAGTGCTTGGAGAAGGATATTATGCCTGGTAAAGTGGAGGGGCATCAATAAAGAGGAAGACCTTCAATGAGATGGATTGACATAGTGGCTGCAACAATGGACTCAGGCATAGGAATAATTTTGAAGATGGCACAGAACCATGCAGATAGAACCTAGCAACCAACTTGATAGAACCTAACAAAAGCAACACACTCCTGTGAGCCAGCAGAGTCCCCAGTCTGTTACTTAACCTACAGATTTGATATTTGTAAGCAATTGCATGAGCCATTTCTTTGATTTCTGCATGTCTGCATGTGTGTCTGTTTCTGGAGATAGTGGAAGTGGCTCATTTAACTCTAGGGACTTGCAGCAGTGTATATATTTAGGTAGTACCTGGCTTATGACAGGGTTCTGACATAAGTCAAATGCCTCTTTATTTTTTAAAAGTTTTTATTATGCTTGTCTTTTCTCATCAGTATTTTCCTAAATCCCATCTTTGAACATCTGCAAGTGAGCTTGTGAGAATGATAACATCAGCAAATTATACATACTACATCGTGTGTACTGCACATTATTAATGATAGAATAAAAAAAGAAAACAGTCATAAGTGTGGTTGGAAATAGGGGGACTTCCCATATTGCTGTTATCAGGTGGTGGTGCTTCAATTTTTGACTCATAGCAACTCCATGTACCAGACTAAAACTATCCAATAGTGTTTTCTTGACTAAAATCTTTACAGCAGCTGATTGCCAGAACTTTCTTCTGTGTAGCTATTGAGTGACTTCAAACTGCCAACTTTTCAGTTATCAGCTGAGTTGTACCACCAGGGATTATATATACATATAATTTGTTTAGGTAATCTGAAAACCTCAAGCAAAGACACCTGTTATCTTAAAGGATTAGTGTCATATGATCCTAAAGGCGATTTACTGAGACCTTTTAAAGTAAATATTTAATTTTCACTTTGTATGCAGCAGTCTCAGGACTCTTTAAGATGGAAAATTTAATTTCAAACCATTTGATGTTTGTCATATGATATATCTATTCTCATTTGGCAAATGGATTTTTTTCCCCGAATGGTAGTTCTATCAAGTGCTGGGTAAGGTAAGTAAAAGGTGATTGTGAGCTAGTATTTCTGAACTTTAAAAACTCTTCATGTAAGTAAGGAAGGCAAAGGAAAACAACAACAATGACTCTAGCATCAACATTCTCTTACTCTTGTTTCAGTGTTAGTACAAAGCCCAAGGTCGCATTAACACCCTTTTCTGTATCTCACCATCAAGCTGCCATAGCTGTGAACTGGGCCTGTGAGCACTACAGGTTACTGTTATTAGGTATGCGCTAGTAAGTTATTTTTTGTGCTTAAGAATGATGAAAAAATGTTGCCTAATGCTTCTCCACTTGATGCCACTTCAGCTTAGGAAAGGCTTCATAGGAGCATTCTATTTTCAGATAGTTGGGGAAAATTGTATGTTTATACATTTCCAATATAAAAGCACAATAGCAAACTTTGTTAGTCAATAAAAAGCCCATCAAACAATACCAAAAACTAAAGTGAAAAAGAAGTGCAATACCATCTTTTTTTAATACTTGACTTAAAAGTAATCATTGTAAGGAAACGACTAGCACTAGACACTGAATAATTATCTAGAATGAATTGGTGGGAAAGCTGACCTACTATACCCCTCTATTGTCTCATCTCTGTTAAAAGCATTCTCCTGGATTCTATGTCCTCTTCAGAAACATACAAAATTGCTTCAGAATCACTACCTGTGAGTAGTTAGGTGCACTCTCTTGAAAACTTGTTCAAACTTCTTTCAAAAGGTTGCTCCTTTGCTCAAATTTTCTCCTCTTTGTCAAAGTGGTGACATACAGGATTGAGTGATATCTCCTGACTCTATCTCTGGTTGTTTCATTTTCTTTAACATCAGTGCCCTAGGCGATTTTTTCCTCTACATTGCCCTCTCCAATTTCCACTTTGGAACACATTATCTCATGAAGTATGTTGGCTTCAGAGCCTCCTGAAAGAAGATAGAGGCTCTATAGTTGATTGTCTTTCTTGGTAATCACCAATCCATCTTCTTTTCCCATTTTCTAGTTGTTCTGTGTCTTCTTTATAGGATTTCATGGGAAGGTATTGGCATTAATAACAGAAACGGGTCACCATGTTGAGATGCTTCCTGTATCATTAACTTGTGTTAATTATAGATTCACTACCATGTGAATATTAAATATAAAGCCACATTGCTTTCTAAGTCAAACTCAAGGGAGCTGAAAATAAAAATCACCTCCTAATTGTGCCCTAGATTGTGAGTTTTTAAGGTTATTAATCATGCAGGTGTATAATCTCTCTTACTCAGCAGAAAATTGCCAGAAGTAGGAGTATAAAAGGTTTCAAATATCTGCTTATTTCCGTAGCTTTTTATTCCATTTTAGATCGTTAATTGAATAGCATGTGGGACAGGAAGAAGCCAGAGAGAACCAAGAAATTCTCAAAGAATTAAAATGGCAATCAACAGACATCCAAACCAAGATGAAATATTTGTTAAAATAATCTGACAAAGACTTAAAATAAACCATTATGAAAATATTTTATTGAACAATTACAAAAAATATTTTAAAAATAGAAAATTGCAGCAAGGTTATGAAAGAAATAATAAACAGATACAAAATTTAAAGCTGAAAAATGCAATGACCAAAATATAACTAATGGAATGGGAGAAAATATTTTTAAATCATGTTTCTGATATGAAAATTGTAAGCAGAATATATAAAGAACACAGACGATTCAACAATAAAATTAAAAAAAACAAAACAAAATAAAAATGAATAAATAATCTGAATCGCTATTATCCAACGAAGAGATATATTTGACAAGTGAGCATCATTAATCATTAAGGAAATGCAAATCAAAATTACAATACAATAACAAATCACACCTGGTAGAATGATCACAATAAAAAGACAAATAATAGGAAGTGTTGGTGAGAATGTGAAGATATAAAAAAACCCTACCCTTCAGGCAGGATAATAAAATGGTCGGCATTTCCTCCAAGTGTTAAACATGGCGTTATTCCATGACCTAATCTTTACACTGCTAGTTATATATTCAAGAGAAATTAAAACATATGTCTTCACCAAAACATGAATAGAATTGTTTGTAGTAGCACTTTTCAGGATATCTGAAAGAATTTTGGTTTCTAGTTTGGCATGTGAAGGACTTAGAAATAATTTTTTTCTGTCCTCATAATGCGAAAACTACTAAACAAACTCAAAACCAGCAACTCTCATTAGATTACTTAGAGAATTGAAGTCACATCAAATTGCTATAATAATAAATCGAGAGATGATACAAAGAATCATAGCTTACTGGGAGCAGAAACAAATTGCTGAAACCAAATAATAAGAAGAATATCTAAACCAGTAGTTGAGAAATCACTCGAGGATCGGAGTAGACTACCTTGAGAGTTACAAACTTAAGGAAGGAACTAGTCTTATGGGGCTCAACATTTTCATGAATTTTACTACCAAAAATCCTAACAAGTTCTCAGGGTGAAGAGTGCAAAAAAAAAAAAAAAACTCTTGAAGAGGAAGAGAAAAATAACAATTTAAAAATACACCCAAGGTCTTTAAAAAAGATTAAAATAATCCATTGCAAACATTTATGTTTATCTAGCAAAAAATTAGTCTGTCCTAACTCTCAGCTATTGTTACAATATAGAGGCTCAAATTCCCTTTGGTGTCTTTGTTTCATGCCTTCCAAGAAAACTATTCTACAAGAGCTCATTATGTTAGAGTTTTACCAAAGCTTCACTGAAAAGGAGGAACAGAAATCCTCACCTCTAGATCCTCTAGCCTTCAATATAGGAGAATAGAAAAACTAAGCTTCAGCCCCCAATATCTTTCCCAACTTTCCTAAGCTGAGCACTACTTGTGAAGTTCACAGGCTACCTAAAAAACTGGGATTTACCTTTTTTTCCCCCTCTCTCTTCCCTTGTTTTAGTCTTATTTTATTAGTTTAGTTTCTTTTTGATGTTGCTGGTTCTTTTCACTTTCCCCCCCTTTATTTTTCCAACCCAACAGGACACAAAAGCCATGTCCTCACAGTCCACTTACACCCATGTTGCCTGCAATCTAACCTACTAGCCAAGGGCCACTTCCTGCTTCCATCATCAATAGGCAGCAGCTAAACGCATTCTCAACTGTGCTACAAAAACATCTAACAAAGAAGTTAATAGATACAGAAATTTCTGTCACACCCATAAGGAGACAAGTAGTGAGTGCCAAGGACACACCAACATACAATCATAAATTAAATAGATACAACAATGCCACAATATCTTAGAGAAAAAGATAATTTCAATTGATGCTAAAAGAGAGAAGGGGGAGGGGTGCTTAAGCAAGTGACCAAAACAGAGATAGAAGTCTTTCTGAGGAAGAAATGACATTGTAGCCACCTAATAAGGATTTCAAGGATGGTACTAAGACTCCTTCAAGGAGATGAGAAAAAAGTCCAGAAAACTACAGATGAAAACAAAGAAAACACAGAATAATTTAGAATTCAGGAAAATAATAAAAGAAATCAACAAAATAAATGAAAATTAGGAACTATTTTAAAACAGCAAGAAGAGTTCCGGCAAGATGGCACCCAGGTAAGCAGCTCACATCAAGAGCTCTGTGGCAATCAGTGAACCCCGTGTCTAGTAGGCTGAGTGGGGGATTCAGGTAAGTGAATCAACTCCCATGACAACCCGGAGTAATTCCTTGGTCTGGGAAGCAACCTTCCCCCATCTAGCCTCTCTCCAGAGCCCTGGGGATCCACAGGCCTGGAATTCCCTGCTAGCACTGGTTGTGCTACTGAGGTCCCAGCAACAACCACTATCCGCTAATCAGCCACACACAGCCTGATCGCTGCACCCAGAGCCAGCCAGCTACCCTACTGGGCTCCCCGCACTGAGGCTGGATCCCAACATGGTGGCTGTTTGCCCATGGCATGCTCCACTGTGAGCAGCTCCCTCCTCCCTCACGCCACCAAATCATGGTCCCAGTTGCTGTGGCTAAACCTTGTCCACAGTAAATCTAGTAATCTGTGGTTGCAGCGGCTCTCCCGACCATTTCCCAGCACCCCCACTCGTGACTGTAGCTGCTTCTCTCCCTGTCTCTCAGAGCCCTTATCCACACCTATGGCAGTGGCCCCAAACATTGCCCAGTACCACCCCTGCGGCAGTGGAGTTTTTCTTATTGTCTCCCGACACCAACCCTTCCCAAGGCAGTGGGACTTTAAATACTGCTTCTTGGCACGCCCTCTTGAAGCATGGGGCTTCTTCTACCCTTACCCCGCATACCCACCTGCTGCAGTGGGGCTGTTTTTAATGTTGCCCAGCACCCCCTCCCCTGGCAGTTGGGCTTTTCCCACCACTGGCCAATAGCTCCATCTGTGGCAGTAGGGATTTCCCTGCCTTCACTCAGCACCCCCTCCCATGGCAGGAGGGCTTCTTCCTCCTTCATCGGGCACCCCCATTCACAGTGCTAACCTTGCTGCCTGAAACTGTCCCACCCCGGCTCACTGAGAGGGTCACCAGACATGCCCTCCAAAGGGGTAATTCTGGCTGTCTAAAGAGAGTAAAACACTAGCCTGATACAAAATCAGCCCAACCCAGTAGCGCAGTTGGCTTTAGGCAGCCCACAGAAGCATTCTTGCCAATGTCTCAAAGAGAGAACTCAGGGCTCTTTATTCCCAGGAAAATGGCACTGGGATCTCACAAAGCAACAGCAACCATTCACAACAACCTCAACAAAAAAGCCAGGCGAAACAAAACACAATGCTAGAGAAAGTCTGAACCGAGCAATGTACATACAAGCAGAAGTTGAGCTACCACAAAAATAAATCTTCAGAATGCTACTTGGAGTCATACAGGATATGAGGGAAGCAATGCAAAAAAAGTATGAAGCAATAGAGGAGATAAAGTCCATACACCAAAGGAAATACAAGAGTAAAGGGACGAGGTAACAAAAGCAAATAACAAGTTAACAGGCTTCACCAACACACTAGAAGAAGCTAAGAATCATACCAGTGACCTCGAGGATAACCAGGCAGACATCAACAAAAGGGAAAGAGTCAAATTTGATCATCAAAGAATCTGAAAAATACCCGAGAACAATGTTGGATGTTATGAAGAGAAACAACATTCAAATACTTGGACTACCAGAATAAATCACACTGAGGAAGTCAATGGCAAAAATAGCTAGGGAATTCTTAGAGGAAAGCTTCCACAGTTTAATGAATGAGAATCAGCCAACTATCCCTGAAGCAGAGAGGAATCCAGCTAGACTGAATCCCAGGAAGAATTCACCACGGCATATGATAGTTAAACCATACAACTGTGAAAATAGGAGAGAATCATGAGAGCACCTAGGCGAAAAAAGAATCACCTATGAAGGTACTCAAATAAGACTATGCTCAGACCTATAAGCAGACACCATGAAGAAGAGGAGAGAGTGGAGTAATATCTTTTGCAAGTTGAAAGAAAGCAATGCAAACCCAAGAGTCTTCTACTCAGCCAAATTATCTATCAAGATAGGCATAGAAGTAAAAAGTCTTCCCAGACAAGGAAATACTCAAAGAATATATTTCAAAAACCTAGCTGAACAAAAAAGTCCTTGCCAATCCAGTGTGGTCAGAAGGACAACACTCACCTGAGCACAAAGAGCAACTCCACCCAGAGGTCAACACATTGAAAACAGCATCTATGATAACATTGGCTCTCCATGTTGAAAAGAAGGCAAGAATGACTACACACACACACACACACACACACATACACACACACAACATACTGATAAGAAGGGAGGTACGAATTATCACAGTCCACAGAAGGCTATTATAACTCTGAATATCAATGGACTGAACTTGTTTATTAAAAGACAGATGCTAGCAGACTGGCTTAGAAAACACAACCCATGGATCTGTAGCCTACAAGAGACACATCTCAAGCTTTCAGACAAAAATGTACTGATAATCAAAAGCTGGAGAAAAATATGCAAGCAAAAGTCAATTCCAAAAAAGCAGGTTTTGCAATCCTAGTCTCTGACGATATTGATCTCGAGGTGAAACCCATAACCAGAAATAAGGAGAGGCACTATATAATGCTCAAGGGATCAATAGACCAAGAACCAGTGAGCATAATAAACATTTATGCACCCAATGAGAGACCCATGAAATACATCAATTAACATGAAAAAAAGAGATCACAGACAACAATCATAGTAGGTGAATTTAATACACAGCTCTCTGAGGAAGATAGATTACAGGGAAAGAAGTTTACCAAGGAAGCGATAGAGCTAAACTCTACCATTAGGTGACATGAGCTGATCAACATTTTCAGAGCTCTCCACCGAAGGAATTCACCTTCTTTTCAAGCCCATATGACTCATACTTGAAGAGAGAGCACAAGTCAAGCCTGTGGAAATTCAAGCGCATAGAGATCACTCAGACTTCTCTCTTGAACCTCTGTGCCAGAAGGCTGGAAATCAATAAAGGAATGACTAATAAAATAAGGGCAAACAATTGGAAGATGCATAAAACTCTCTACTGCAAAATGAGTGGTTATTGGCCTGAATAAGAAAAGAAATCAGGAAGCTTTAAAAAAAATGTGAATAAGAATATGATGTACCAAAACCTTTGGGACACAGCAAAGCAGTTATCAGAGGAAGTTTGATAGCAATAAATGCACATCTGAACAAGGAAGAAAGATTTATGGTTGAGATGCTCTCACACAACCTCCAGCAATTAGAGCAGAGTCACAGGACAATCTTACTAATGGCTAAAGAATAGAAATAATAAAAATTGGTGCAAAAATCAATGAGTGGGAAAATTTGAAAAAAAATGCAAAAAACTAATGCAGCAAAAAAGCTGGTTCGTTGAAAGGATTAACAAAATGGATAGACTGTTGGCAACCCTAACCAAAAAAGGGAAGGAACAAATATCAATAACCAGGATGAAGGATGAAACAGGGGAAATTACAACAGACCCTAATGAAACTAAAAGGCTAATTATACGGTACTATGAAGGCTGGTACACCAATGAAGTCAGCAACTGGGTAGACAGAGACAAGTACTTGGAAAAACTATCCCTCCCTACAGTATCCCAGGTGGACATCAAGAATCTCAAGAGACCCATAGAAATATAGGAAATAGACAAGGTTATCAAGGGATTAGCAACAGAAAAATCCCCCATGGCAGACAGCTTCACAGGAGAAGTCTACAAAGCATTTAGGGAAAAAATCCTAAACAAATTCTTCCAAAGCATAGAAAAAGCAGGCAAACTCCCAAACTCTTTCTATGATGCTAGTATAACACTGACACCTAAAGCGGGCAAGGATCCTCCAAGAGTGGAGAACTATGGACCAATATCTCTAGTGAACACTGATGCAAAAATCCTTAACAAAATACTGGCCAATAGAATACAAAAGTTTATAAAACAAATAATTTACCATGACCAAGTGGGATGCATTTCAGGGATGCAGGGATGGTTCAACATCTGAAAGTCCATCAGCATTATTTGTCACATTGACAAGAAAAAGGATAAAAACTGCATGCTGCATCAACAGGTGCAGAAAAAACATTTAGCAACATCCAACACCCTTCTTGTTTAAGACACTCAAGAAGATAGGAATAGAAGGACATTTCCTCAATATATTACAAGCTATATCTGAAAACACAGCCAGCATGGTAGTCAATGGGGAAAAGATGAAAACAGTCCCACTGAAAAAGGGGAGAAGACAAAGATGCCTCTTCTCCCCGCTTTTATTTAACATCGCACTAGGGGTCTTAGCTAACAACACAAAGGCACAGGAAAGACATCAAAGGTATTCATCTGGGAAAAGAAGAGGTGAAACTCCTCTTATTCCTGGATGATATTCTTTTATATATAGAAAACCCCAAAAGCTCCACAAGATGAGTGCGGGACGTGATAGAGGAATATGGCAGAGTGGCAGGATACAAGACCAACAAACAGAAGTCTATTGGACTGCTCTACACATTGGGTAAGACCATGGAAGCTGTCAAAAAGGTAGTACCCTTCACAATAGCGAAGCACAAAATGAAATATCTAGGGATATACCTAACCGAAGAAACAAAAGATTCATACAAGGAAAACTACAGAACACTACTACAAGAAACCAAGAGTGACCTCCACAAATGGAAGAATATCCCATGCTCATGCATAAAAAGAGAATATAGTAAAGATGTTAGTCCTGCCCAAGGTATTACACAAGTTTAACACTATCTCAATACAAATACCAACATCTTTCTTCAAAGAATTGGGGAAACTGACAACAATTTATATGGAGAGGAAAGAAGCCCAGAATTAGCAGAGAACTCCTCAAGAAGGACAAAGTCAGGGGGTTTGCTTTACCTGACTTTAACACCTACTATATGCTAAAACAGTGTGGTACTGGTATAATGACAGATATTCAGAACAATTGAAAAGAACTGAAAACCCAGAAATAAAGTCATCAACATACAGAAAACTGATCTTTGATAAGAGCCCAGAAAATATCAAATGGGGAGCATGTGCCCTCTTCAAGTGGTGCTCCCCCAAAATGGATATCTACCTGCATAAAAATGGAACAAGACCCTTATTTCACTCCATGCATAAGAATAAACCTAAGGTGAATCACAGATCTCGAGGTAAAACCCAAACTATTAGGGCCATCAATGAGCAAATGACGACAAACTAAGAATGTTGGCACAAGGAATACATCTGCTAACAGAAATAGGGAAGGACACAAACACAGAGGAAGCACAAAGTGTACACCCCTATGTACATCAAAAGACTTTGACAAGAGTTTAATAAGAAAGTGCACACACTGGGAAAACATCTTTAGCAATGACACATCAGACCAAGGTCTTATTACTAAAATCTACAATATTTTGCTGGCCTCCAATAAGAAAGAAACAAATAGCCCATTGGGGAGGTGGGCAAAAGACTTGAACAGAAGTTTCACAAGGGCGGATATCTGAATGGCCAGATTACCTTTTGATATTGCTTGTAAGGTGGCCTAGTTTTTATAAATTCCTTTAATTTCTGTTTACTAGAAAATTTTCACCATTATATTTGAGGAACTATTTTACTAGGCATGTGACTCTTTGTTGGCTTTTTCCCTTTCAGAGTCTTGTCTACATCATCTCACTCTTCCTCCGGTGCCTGCACAGGCCAGATGTCTATCCACACAGGTATGAATAAATCCTCTTGCCGGCATCATGTTACTGCATAGCTCAGTAATCAGACGTCAGTCCTATTGGTTCTCCATTGTAGGTAAATTTTCCACAGCTGCTCTCCCAGTTCTCTTTTTGTCTGGTTTAGAAAGTCAGATTGTGGCACGTTGTGATTTTCTTTGGGATCTCTCTTGTTTGGGCTCATTTAGCTTCTCTAATTCTTATGTTCTCATCTTTCATGGGGGCCAAGAAGGTAAGTATGGAGACAGGAAATGCAGGAAGGACGTGAGATAGGTGATATTATATTGCGAAGATTGCAATGAATGAGATAAAACACCTTGGGTATGAATCATTGAATATAAAACTTGAGATCTATTCTGTAAATCTTCACCAAATTCACAATAAAGAGTGTTTTGTTTTTATTTGATCTAAGAAGCAAAGATCTCACTTGAGGACAAAGGCATGTTATGCTGTCAATCACTTCATATGCATGTAAAAACTGAAAGACAAATAAAGAAGACTGTGGAAAAATTGATGCCATGGGATTAGAGTGCTAGTGAACTCTATAAATGTACTGTGGGAGAATGGACAAATCAGTCCTGAGAGAAGTACAGTCAGAATGCTCCTTGGAAATGAGAGTGGCAAAACTTGGTCTCATTTACTTTGGAAATGTTATTAGAAGGGACCAGTCTCTGGACAAGGACATCAGTTTTGTCAAGTAGAGAGGCGGTGGAAGGAGAGAGATACTCAGTGAGATGTTTTGACAAGTGACCGTAACAATGGGCTCAAACAGAGCAAAGGTTGTGAGGATGGCACAGGACTGAGCTTGTACTTTTGGCAGTTTCCTGTTGATGTACTGCTGCAACTGTTGGTCAAATACCCTCATCAATATTTAGCTTGGATAGGATATTAAGATTATTTGGTAGTTTCTATATTTTGTTGGATCAGTTTCTTTTCTTGGCATAGGCAAGCTATCATTTCCAATACTATATCCATTTTTGAGACATTTCAATTGGTATTCTGCAAATTCTTGGATCCTTATTTTTTGCCATTCTCTTTTTTATTCAATGTCATTGGTTCTTGATCATATACTACTGGCATGTTTAAATGCCAATCAAATCTTCTTGGTACAGTGACTCATTGTATTCCTCTCACCTGCTCTGGAAGATTACTGCATTGTTCAATATTTTGCCCATACAATCTTTTCAATATTACAATAAAGCAGAGGTTCTCAACCTGTAGGTTGTGACGACCCCTTTGGAGATTGAACGACCCTTTCACAGGGCTCGCCTGATTCATAACAGTAGCAAAATCACAGTTATGAAGTAGCAACGAAAATAATGTTATGGTTGGGGGTCACCACAACATGAGGAACTGCATTAGAAGGTTGTGACATTAGGAAGGTTGAGAACCACTGCAATAAAGGCTTTACTTTTATCATTTTTTTTTCTGCTGAGAAGTGCTGAGTGTGTTCTCCTTTTTGGTTTTCTAGCTCCAGGTCCTTGTACACTTTCCTTTGTGTCTGCTCAGCAATGTCAATCCATCATTTCTTCTATTCACGTTAGCTACTCTCCATCCAAGAGTGAACTCCTGAGTTTCTTCTGACATCCATGCTTGTTTTTCCTGCCTTTTAAATGACCTTTTGGTTTCCTCTACATCTTGGTAGCACGTTTGATCAATCTCAGACCTCAAGAATTGGTAAAAAGTCCTCAATTTCTTCACACTTGACCTTAGTGGTTGGTGCATAAATATAGTCTTACCAACTTGTTTTCCTTGTAGGTATTGGGTAATATTTGATCACTGATAGTACTTTACTTCAGGATAGATCTTGCAATTTCTTTTTGACAGTGAATGGGACACCATTCTTCAATTTTTCATTTCCAGCATGGTAGACCATATGAATTTTTAAAAATACAAAATTTTAAGAATACAAAATACACTACCAGTGTATTTAAGCTCAGTAATGCCTAGGATGTAAAATTTTATACATTTCATTTCCCTTTTTATGGCATCCACTCTCTTACATTCATATTTTGTTCATTCCTGTTGTGATTGTTAATGGATGTTTGCAGCTTTGCTATTTTTGAGTCATGTAATAATCAGCAAACATAGGTTGCAAAAGCTTGATTTCATTCACGTCATGAAGATTTATTCTTTTTTTGAGAAGGAAGCTTGTCTCAAATCATATTTTGGGTGTTTTTTAACCTGAGGGAGTAATCCTTTGGCACTGTATCATACAATGTTCCACTACTCTCCATAACATTTTCACTGGCCTAATTATTTTAGAAGTAGATTGCTGGGTCCTTTCTAATCTGTTGTTAGTTGGATAGCCCTACAGAAACCTGTTCACCATGAGTGGCCCTGCTGGCATTTGAAATACCAATGACACAGTAACACGCAAACTACTATAATATGACAAACTGATGTGTGAGTGGGCTAATGAAAGAAATAGAAGGGAAATATTGGAAAAATTAGCACTCCTAAAGTTGGTTCTTTGAAAGGATCTATAAAATTGACAAACCATTGGTTAGATTGACAAAAGGAAAAAATGAGAAGATTAAAATAACAAAAATAAGAAAGAAAATTTGGAACATCAGAAGAGATCCAACTGAAATAGATAACATCATAACAGATTAATATGAAAAAATTGTATTTCAACAAATCAATAAACTTAGAAAAATAGGCATATTCCTAGAAACACCATGACTACATAAACTAATACAAATGAAGGTAGAAAATCTGACAAAATTCATGCCCTCCAAAATTGAAGAGATTAATGATGTCATCAAAATTAGATGGTACCCAGATATCAGATAAAATAATGTCTGAGGTCTTTCAGAAAAATCTTGAGGAAATTTGTTATGAATAGATCTGCCTTGTAATAAATATGAAAAAAATTCTTCTGAGAGAAGAAAACTGATATACATTGTAAACTCATATGTACATTAAAAAAGGAAGTGTATTGGAAAAGGAATGAATGAAGATTAAATAAAATATCTTTGTTCTTATTATAGCTAATAGATACAGTTTATTCGAAACACTAATAGTGAGAATATATGGATGATTTATTTTGTGGATAAATCAAATGAATCAGAACAATGTTGTAAAGGATAGGAGGGAAGATTCGGGAATACTCTGTTATAATAAAATCTTATATCAATGAACTGAGCCTAGTTGTGAATGTATATAGCCAACTCTAGAGTAAACATTAAAGCATTTTAAAAAGAAGTATAAGAGAAAATAGAATAATATAAAGTTAAAAGAGAGCCCCCCACCCACCAAAAGGAAAACAAAAAGAGAGAAAGAAGAAACAAAGAACCAGGACAATGAGCAGAAAACAATTGCAGATAGGATATACACTAATACAATTGTATTCATAATCACCTTTAATGTGAATGGGCTCACCACATTGGTTAAAATACAGTGACCAACAGTTGTTAATGAAAAAACAAGACCCCACTACATGTTATTTAAAAAAAAACCTCTATTAATATATAAAGACATGGCTCAATAAAAAGTAATGGATTGGAGTAAAATATACTATGATAAAATTAATCAAAAGAGAGCTGAAGTAACATTGACTTCAGTGCAAGGGGAATTATCACGGGTTAAAGGAGCATCATGCAATGATACATGCACAACTTGTTGGTTACACAATTTCATGTCAAATTGATAAAAGAATGAAGGGGTGGAGTCTAGCCAGTCAATCGGGTCACCACCTGGTGATTCCGCCTTGTTGATGTGGCCGTTTCATGAGGATTTTGGGACTTCCTTTTCTCCTGGCTAGAGGTGGGACACACTCTTTCTCTGCTACACATTCCTGTTGAAAAGTCACATGGAGCCATGCTGATGACAGCCAGAAGCCTGGATAGGGGCACACTCCCATTGCATTCACAGGACTTTCCACCTACCAGCCTGTGATTTTCCTGCATTCAGCATCATTGCAAGTGCTGCGTGATTCTGAAGAGGAATTCTTAGGCTGATATCAGACACATGGGCTAATATCAAACTTATGGACTTGATCTGGATTGGGCTGAGTGTTTTATTGGTGAATAATTACTTCTTCATATAAAACCCTATTGCATATACATGAGTGTTAATGAATTTGTTTCTATGGTCTACTCAGAATAACACACACATATATATGATTTAAGAGAGAGAAAATTAAAAATTAAGCCAACACTCTAATCTTCTACTTAAGGAAACCAGAAGAACAAATTTAATCAAAAGTAAGCAGACACATGGTACCCATATATACATCTGTATATGCGCTAACCTTGTCATTACCAAATAGAAAATCCTCAATCTAATCCCCCACCTCAGGAAAACATAATTTGGTATATATATACATATATATATATCAGAGCAAGTACAAGAAAAGGAAAAATAAATATAAGAATAGAAATTAATAAATTTGAAAACAGACTATCACTCAATAAAATCAGTGAAATAATCTAAATGTCTCTAAGTAGGTGAATAGTTAAACAAAATGTCTTAGTTGAAGAAAAAAAAGCCAGTCTCAATAGGTGATACACATTTCCATTTACTTGAGATTTTTGAGATAAAAAATTATGGAGATGGAAAGGGATTAGTGTCTAACAGGTGCTAGACATGGCAGGTGTGACTATGAAAGGTAGCACCCTCTCTCTGTATCTTGAGTGTGGTAAAACAACAAAGCCCACTACTTGAGTAGATTCTAACTCATCGAAATTGCTCTCTGTAATGGCTGATTTTCTGCCTGTAATTGTGGACCTGACTATCCTTCAATTCTATCCATTTTTGCTCTGTGTTGTTTGGTCTACAGACCCACTTCCACCAAACCGATTCCAACTCCTAGAGACCTTATAGAACAAAATCGCTCTGTTTCTTGAGATTCCCAAGACTGGTGGGCTTGAACCACCAACATTGGGGATATCCAAGGCATCTCTGGGTTTTAATAATGGTTGTAAATTTTACATATGTGATAAAATGGCATAGAGCAAACTTTCACCAAAGACTTGATTTCAGCTACAAAGATTATTCTAGTAGGTCAGATAAATGAAGAATATTCCATTCACTTATATTTTAGTCAAATTTATAAAAATTTCCATTAGTATTTTTAATTGCAGAAAAGACTGCTTATAAGCCTTAGTGGTAAGCATATGTTTTTTCCAAAATCAACTATTGTGTATTTAAAATTAACATGAACTTATATTATCCCCCTTAATATGTCCATACTTGCTAAATTTTAAGTTTCAAATTACACACATATTAGCCACTGTCCTTTAGTGCTATTGAATATACTTTAAAGCCTATTGAAGCATAACTTTCAGAGGTACATTGATAGTTTACTAGAGTTGCTTTTTAATTTGTAAATTTTCTTTTTACAATGAGTAATAATAATGAAAGCATACTCATAGTTAAAATATATGGGCATTATAAAATATTCTATTCACCTAAAACGTTTGGTCATGAAATTTTCTATATATCATTATGAAATAGTTTCTTCACCATTTTTTACAGTAATTTGGTTCATAAGAGATTTAAATAATGTCAGCCAAGACTTTCCCTCCACATTCTATAAACCTGCTGTCCCTGTTTTGTACAGTGAATGTACAGTGGCCATAACTAGCCTCTATGTCTTTCAGTAATAAATGCAGCAGTCTGGGACACAGTAAAAGCTCTAGTTTCTTTCTGTTACTTAAATGGCCTAAAAGGCATAGCAAAGCTTCCAGAAGATTTTAACTCATATCCAGAGAAACAACTGGTTCACCGACTCACTATAGACATTTTAAGGACGTTTTATAGTTGAATATTTATGGTGGGGGAATCACCTGCACTCTCTGAACAGGAAGACAAATCATGTTCAGGAAGTATTGTCGTCTGAAATTTATAGGCATAACTGTTTTATTTGTTTATTTTTTCAGGCTAAATCAATAAGGAGGAGCCCTAGTGGAATAGTAGTTACTTGTTAGGCTACGATCCGAAAGGTTAGTAGTGAGAAACCCCCAGCCTTCGTAGAAAAAAAACGGGGCATTCTACTCCTGTAAACCTTGCCTGAAACTCAAAGGGGCAGTGGGTTCTATCCTGCCTGGCAGTTAGGGTGGTTCAGAGTTGGCATCTACTCGATAACAGTGAGTTTTCTCTTTTGGGTTTTATGTCCATAAAAGCACAGCTGCTATAAACTTTGTTCATCCAACAAATATTGATTGAGCTATGTGGTAGTCATATAATCTGATGTCAACTTGAGACTATTAAGAGTGAAGAGGTGGAGTTTAGCCAGCCAATTAGGTTGCAGCTTGATGACCTCATTTGGAGGTGCTACAGTGATAAACAGCTCACTGGAGGCCAGACCCACACAGTCTGGGTCGTCTTCCTGCTGACAAGACAAATGGAGCTATGGTGATGGAGCTAGAGCCCTGGAGCTGGAGGAGCCAAGTGGAGACCCTTGGCAGCACTGAGATGCTTCCACCACCACTGGATCCACAAGACTTTCCATCCATTGGCCTGCAATCTTCCTACATTCGGCGTGATTGCACGTGTTGTGTGAGTCTGAAGAGGAATTTATAGACTGGTATCAGGCATATGGGCTAATATCAGACTTATGGACTTGATCTGGACAGGGTTGGGGTGTTTTCTCAATATACAATTCCTCTTTTATATAAAGCTCTTTCCTATACACGTAGTTTGTCTATTAATTTTGTTTCTCTAGTCAATCCAGATTAACACAAGCACCTAATGTATAGATATGACAGTAACCAAGAGAGACATGTCATGACTCTTACATTTTTGTGGGAAGACGAACAAACAATTTCTGTATATGAAACCCAGGATAGGTAAATATCTGGATTAATGGTTCCTTGGGAGTATGGCAGGGGAGGTTGGGGGCAATGGGGATCTAATAAGGATGAGTGCAAGAATGAAAAAAATGTTCTAAAACTGTGTTGATAACTGTACAACTTTTCTTGATGTGATTGAACTATCGAATTGTATGATATATGAATTACATGCCAATAAAACTGTTAAAATACTAAAAAGAAAGAAAGATATAAATAAACAAAATAATGGCAAATTGGGATAAATAAAATGAAAGAAACTGCAGAACAAGGCTACGTCTAATTTAGATATGGTAATTCAGACAGGTCTCTGACTTTTAGCAGACAGGTAATCCAGATAGGTTTTGGCTGACATGTGAATTGATGAACAGTTAGGAAGAACAAGCAATCTTGAAGCAGTAACTGACTTGAGAGACTGATGTCTGAGCAGTGTGGCTACTGTCATGCTGACTCTATAGGAAATGAGGGGACAGAGAGCCAGAGGCCAGATCTTAGAGCCTCTTGTGAGCTTAATGGGCTTGGATTTTATTCTAAATGCCCAAAGGAAACTATTGACAGTTTCCAGCACAGAACAACATAATCTGATTATTCTTATGTTTGGGGATTGCAGAAGGTCAAGGATAGGAAGACAATAATAATAGTAATTTCATTAAATTTTTTTTAGATGACCAGGCAAGCAGAGATGATGGTTCTGAGTCACGGTGGATCGTATTGACCCATTTGAAATATATGTGAGAAGGGAGAATTCACAAGTTTGCAGGTAGAAAGAAAAATAAAGGGAGAAAGCAAAGGTATCTCCTCAGTTTAGGCTTGAGCGCTGAAGTGGATTTTGGTCTTTATACTAAAAAGAACCAGACTATTTCCATGTTTTCATACCTTTCATAAGCAATATAACCAAGTGTTGCTACCAGTGTTTCAGTGGTGTGAAACATCTGCCTTTTATCTCAAGTTTTACTATTTTTTCTTTCATTATAAGTGTAGATGACTGCTGGTATACGACACCTTATATAATGTTGTTGATAATGTTGATATGAGACGTTGTTCCATTCCTCTGTCTTTAATTCAGCTATCACTGGGCACCTCAGGATACAGTTGGACATAAAGGAGGTCCCTTCCACTCCTTCCTCTTGCTCCTGACCCCGTCAGTCCAAAATAGTGCTCTCATTAGCAGAGCACTCAGGGATGTGTTAAACAAATGAGAAGAGCGAGCTCTACTCGTAAAAGCAATTTCGTACACACACCCAGTGCACATGACACTAGCCTTTATGGTTAAGACACAAGCCTAGGGGTTGATGTAAAGCTTTCTCTCGAGGACGCATTGTGTGGTCCATAATTCTCCCTGAAGAGGGCTCCTACTACAATAGCAAGAGGCCTCTCAAATATATTCATAACAATATACAACTGCAGATTTCTGTTTTATGCAGGTCAGTGGAGAACCATCACTGCTGAATCAAGGTATCTAACGTCTTCAATGTCTAAATTTAAAAAGAATACATTCCTGCTAAGATCCCTATCAGTTCTTACTGATTATGTTTCATAAAAGCAATTTATCGTAAGGTGAGGTTTTCAAAGGACCAATTTTCTGCTTCTCTTGACTATTTGAGACATCCAGGAATTCATGGAAAAAGCAATGCCTGTCTGGTTTGTAAGCATCACAGTCTTATTTCTGCATAAATTCTCACAGGTCAACTCAGAAAACATTTCAGGGTCAAAATCTCATCTACTCACCTAGATTAAAAACCAATTTCTCTAAAGTATATCCTATATTGAAGCTTTTTCATGCAAATAAATAGCAAGGGCCTTATCCTCTCATCCTTTATTACTTGGGCATGTCATGAATTTGAACAGGACATTTTATTCTGTACTCTAATTACATGCATTATCAGGAAAAATCTATTCCCTGCATACATCTCATTAGAAGCAGCTCTGAGAGTGGGGCTCCATCACTGGGCTCGTCACGGCAGTTCATCGTAATATTGACAGTTTAATCTTTTTGTTTAATACAAGATTAAAAACCTCATGATATCCAGTTCTTCATAGCTTGGAAAGTGGATCCAATTGGACTCAATCTATAGCTAAATGCCATCTCCATTGTGAAGGTGGACTCCATTTTCCCAAATCGACTAAGTAATTATCTACCATTATGGGGAAAATACTGCAAGGAGAAAACCCAAGAAAACAGATTTTTCTCAAAAGTAATGTTTATTCACAACTAAGTGGCTGAACACGAGGAATCAACACTATCCTTTCCCTTCAGTTGAAGTGGCAAACCAGAACTGCCACTCACTCATTCCTTCACTCACTGTCTTTCGGGTGGCTTAAAGACATCATTCAGTCTGGTCATCTGGTTTGTTGGCTGTTGAAATGTGATGGCCACTTTTGAAATGAAATGGCTTTTCAAAAGCCTTTATTGTATCTCAGGATTTGTGGGTTAAAAAAAAGAATAAAACAAAAGAAAAAAATAGGAAAAAACAGATGGAATTTAGACAAAAAGAAAAATGGCCTTCACTCAAACTATTTATTACAATGATCGTATAAAACACTCCATCTGTGAGGTGGCAAGTCACAAATAAGAAATATGAGGACCTGTGGTGTTGTTGGAATTTAAATTATGTGGCAGCTTTCCATCCGAAATGCAACAGTAATTTAGAGTGAGACTCTTTGGGCAGATTTATGATTCAGTAAACAAACAAAAGGACTTTCTTGACTGCAGTGCCAGCTACAGGAAAAGAGCCCGTGGATTGGAAGCAATGTTGGAGAATTTTTGTGACTTATTCCTGTTGTTTACTATACATACATAATTCACCAAATCTGTATTCATATTGAGGGCCAAGTTATTATGAATGAGAGTCAGCATATCTGAATGTACAGAAACATCATGTGTTAAAATAGTTGGAAACTTGGACGTTGGGAAAAGAAAGGCATTTTTCTCTCTCTTGTAGATCAGTGATATTCCAGCTCAAGTTCTGGACTGGATCATGGGCGCTGTCTCATAAATGAGATGAAAGTTCAACAAATACCTAGACTGTGCATTTTGGACAGTCTTTGGTACTCAATAAAAATGAAAGGAATGAATTTGAATAGAAATGAAAGATTTCAAGAGTAGCTTTGAATATTTAAGAAAAATTTTTAAAATCATTTTATTAGGGGCTCATACAACTCTTATCACAATCCATACATACATCAATCGTGTACAGCACATTTGTACATTCATTGCCCTCATCATTCTCAAAACATTTGTTCTCCACCTAAGCCCCCGGCGTCAGCTCATTTTTCCCCTCCCTCCCCGCTCCCCCCTCCCTCATGAACCCTTGATAATTTATAAATTATTATTTTGTCATATCTTGCCCTGTCCGGCATCTCCCTTCACCCAGTTTTCTGTTGTCTGTCCTCCAGGGAGGAGATTATATGTAGATCCTTGTAATCGGTTCCCCCTTTCTACCCCATATATCACCACTCTCACTACTGGTGTTTCCAGTTCCTATCTGTACCGGTTTACATCCTCTGCTCTAGCCAGATTTGTAAGGTAGAATTGGAATCATGGTAGTGGGTAGGAAAGTATGTTTTATCCTTTGAAAGGAGCAGTAGAGAGCTTCCTAGTTGCCTGATAAGGTCTTCTCACCTTGTCTTCTCTGGGAGGATAGTGGACATAATGACTCTCTTAATTTTTCCACCATACAACTGCCATTTTGGGAGCTATGAAATCCCTGGCAGCTTCTTTTTGGATCAGACCCCAAAGACATAAAGGCAGATGAGGAGGTTGTAGGACAGGCAATGAAAGATTGGTCTAGTTTCCTTTGAACAAGTCATCCTGATGGTCATTGATAATAGCAGGCAAGCCCACTAGCTCTTGTCACTGGAGTCAGTGAAATGCAGTTAGTCTTTGCTGTTGCCAGCCTTGGGATATTATCTTCTGTTTTCTGATTATTACCCCAAGTCTAGGCACCCTTCTAGGATTTGTGGGAAACCAGATAGCCTGTAAGAGAACGTGAAGACAAGCTCACTGTCTGACAGCCCATCCTGGCTTTAACAAAATGAGGTCACATAGCTAATCTTTTTAATAGAGAGGCACTTAGGTTGAGGGTCTGAAGGGTTTTTTAGGTATTATTTGTTATGTGAAATGATCTCAAAGACCAATTTATTGAAAATGTCTTGCTTTGTGAAAAAATATATGAATCAAACAGTGACCACTTCCACCTCTTCTCTTGAACTCGAACATGTCCTATCATATGTACCCCTCAAATTGCAGGCATAGAGCAATGAGTTGTGAGAAAGTAATATCAAAACACTAAGAATATTTCTCAGGTAATAGTATTTCCTAACCATTTTGAAAGGACAGACAAGTTAGCCTTGCTGCTATTTGCTGTCAAGGCTTTTCCCATCCATGACCATCTTAGGTCTCACAGGAATGTTGTGTGAGCCCGTGCCACCCATTTGACTCCACAGTTCAGTCGATTGTGTCAGTCGATCTCACTGAGCGTTTCCTTTGGTTCCACGTGCAGTCTTTTTAACAGAGATCGCGTCCTCCGCTAGGCTTGGTCTTTCTGATGGAATGTCTATCCAGTAAAAGTGAGCTGAAGTTTCACCCTCCAGGCTTCTAAGAAGCAGTCTGGTTATATTTATTATTGAGGACTGATTTGTTCATTCTTCTAGCGGTCCACAATACCTTCATTATTCCTCACCAACACCACAATTCAAACGCATCCATTCTTCTGTCTTCTTTTTTCACTGTTCAGCTTTCATATGAATATGAGGCCATTGAAAAAATTGTGGCTTCGGTCAGGCTCCCTGTAGTCCTGAGTGTGACCCCTTTGATGTTTTGGAGTTTGAAGAAGTTGTTTGCAGAAGATTTGCCCAATGCAATCAATTCTTTGATTTCTAAACTTTAGATGAGACTTACGGCTAACTTTTTAAAGCATGAAATGATCTGAGCACATTTAGAAGAAATCAAATACATAGAGGATACATGAGACAAGTAGAAGACAAATAGAAGAGATTTGTCCTTTAAAGGATGTAAGCTTTCTTTTCACATAATCATATACAAAGCCCATTCAATTTAGACATAGAAGCTACTTGGGAGATAGACAGTGAAGAGGAATATTTTTAATGTAACGAATATGCAATTCATGAAAAGTGGTAGCTAATAATACATGAACAATTGCTACTTTGGACTTTATGGATTTACTGAATCAGACAAATTATCCTTTACATGTATATAGATATATATAGTACATATATATTATATACATAAACATTTATAAACATCCATTTGCGTGTCAATGTAAACAAATGTCTATCTTATATAAATACACAATTTATATGTTGGCACATATTTTTAATGACAACATATTTTTGGTTTTTCTTTCCTCTTGCTGGTACTATTCTTGGCAAAGATTGTTAAGTGACAACTTGAAAACTGTAGATAATTTGTGTGACCAATCACCTCTCTCCACAAATATGATTACACAGGAAAGTGAGTCAAAGAAATTCTTCTAGATTCTAGCTCATTTTTATAGATATTTGATAATGATGAACCGAGTAATTAAGCGTTAGTGTAAACATCAGTAACTTTTCTTATCAAGAGTATAATTATAGCTCTGATTAAAAGTGCTCTGCAGCACAATGTAAATGGTATCAAGAATACTTTTAACCCAAAACAGAATCGCCATGGAGCTGATGTTTGTGGTTTTTTCAGGATGGGGCAGGGGAGTGAGAAATTAAGCTGTTTATTGTAGATATTTTTCTATTTAATGATATCCTAAAAGAAAAAGTCTTTGACTTTGTGTTGTGTCCTGCACAGCACAGGAAAGCCTCCTTTCAGCATCCATCTCACAAAGTAGGCCTGGGAATGCTTCCATAGTCCAACCACAAGGCAGAGAGACTTTGCAAAATCAATATAAACCTGATCACTAAGATCCTACTCCTCCTGAGGCTTATTTTCTGGCTAGAGAAGTTATAAAATAAGCAATTAAACAAATAAGCAAAACAATTACAGATGTGGGAAGCATGGAAACCAAACCCACACTAACTGCCATGGAGCTGATCCTGAGGAGTGCCTGTAGCGTGCGGACGGAGCGGAGCTGTTTCCTAAGACTTTCAGGAGCCGATCGCCTGTCTTCTGGGGCTCGTCTGGATAAGGTCGAATGGCTAACCTTTAGGTTAGCAGTCAAGCAAAAATCATCTGCATCCCCCAGGTCATTGAGGAGGAGATAAACAGAATATTGAGATATTGAGATAAAAGACAACTGGCAGCCTACTGCCTACCATATTGAATCCCTCTGAGGAGATGGCATTTCATCCGAGCCTTGAAGAAAGATAAACCAGGTTTTCTGAGAGCCCAAGAAGAGGCCATCGCAAATACTGGTGGCCCTGAGGAAAGATCTCTAGCACGGTGAAAAAACTGTCAACTGCTAACTGACAGGTTGAAAGGCTGGCTATTGGAAAGCACTAGTGACCCCAAGGCAAAAGATGTGGCAGCCTGTTTCTGTCAGATTACATCCTTGAGAAGCCGAGGGAGCAGTTCTATAAGGTCTTATTGGGTTGCCCGGGGTCAGAATCTACTGCATACAACATAACAGCCACAATGGCCATGGGGCAGGAGAGAGTAATTTTCTATGCCCAGAGCCCTTGGGTTGTTGATTAAGTGTTGAATGGCTGATTGCAAGGTCAGAGATTCAAACCCACAAATGGCTGCTCAGGAGACAGGAGAGGCTGTCTGTTTCCATAGACTTATAGTTTTGGAAACCATATATCGGGTTGCTATTAGTCGGAATTGCCCCAATTAAGGAAATGGCTTTGATGTCTTCCAGTAGGTATTCTCATAAAGCATGCACCAGGGGTTTCATGAGAGAGAGGAAAAGAAGAAAGAGTAGATGGGGAATTGGAGCAGAGAGAAAACGGAGAAACCATACAGGAAGGGGAGCAGCTCCATCCATTAGCCAATTTTATCTAACCTGTTTTGTTCACCTAATTGTTCTCTGACCCAGTACTTTATTCCTATTACCTCTTTCAAAGGGAAGTGTTGAGGTCTTCCAGTCAAATAAACAAGCGATCCAAATTGGTGGGGAGGTGGGTGTGGGAGACCTGGTAGGGCAGGATCAAGGGGAACGTAACAAAGAGGAAATGCTGAAATCCTGGTGGGGAC
>NW_022103928.1:12838509-12875554 GCF_000313985.2 Echinops telfairi
AAAAAAAAAAAAAAACTGTTTCATACTCAATGAATGTCATTCTTGATATATTATCCCGCCCTTATGTAGAAATAATCAGAGCCTTGATCCTATTATACCTGGATTCCATTCTATATCTAAATTCCTGTTATAGGAAATAATAAAAGGGGGCTTCAAAAATTTTGTGGAAAATGGGAAAAAATAATAAAGATAATGGAAATTTTCCATAAACTTTTTGAAGCTCCCTTATTGTTTACTTCTATTTTATTTAGCTTTTTGACACACGAAGCATCATAAACATTTCTAAATTAAGATACTTTTTAGGCTCTGAGTTTTAGTAAGGATCTGAATGCAAACCAACATTTCACCTAGCTTAGCATCAAGTTAAGAACAGTATTATTTTAATGCTGTAAAGCCAATGATTATCTGTGTAGTATTAGAAAGTATTTTCAGAGGTGTTAGGGAAAAGAAAGGAGGCCCTGTAGCATATTGGTTATGTGTTGGGATGCCATCTGTATCAGTTCAAACCACCAGCCACTTCATGGGGAAAAGACCAGACTTTCTATTGCCTAACGATTTTACAGTCTCAAAAATTCACAAGGGCAGTTCTACCGTGTTCTATAGGGTTGATATGAGTCAGCATCAACTCGATGGCAGTGAGTATGGTGTTGGAGTTTTGAAGGGAAAAGAAAGTATTAGAGAGGACATTTTGTAGCTACAGCAAACGTCTGATAGAACTATAAAATTAAATCAAGCTCCAATACATTTTGAAACATGTGTCACCATTTTATTTCCTTAGCATCAGTGTACATGCTACAGGTATGATCAAGGTCAAAAAGAAAAGCTATGAACACATGATAAGAGGGGACTTCCAAAAAAAGTTAATAAAAAGTGAATTAAGAAGATAACAGATTTTTTTCATGAACAACAACATGAAACCCCCTTGTATATTATTCTTTAGCGTCTTAGTATTTTAAATACGTTCATATTCAACTAACTTTTATTGATAACCCCATTGCGCATATACCCCAATCTTTTGATTGCCTGCGGCCTAACGTCAACCATCTGCTTTTGAGATTCTTGAGACCACCTGGCTGTGCTTCTTCCAAGAAAGATTTGTTCTTCTGACATCCTCTGGTGATTTTAATATTGTTCATCAACACTGTATTTCAAATGTGTCCACCGTTTTCCAGCCTTCCTTAATCATTGGTCAGCTTTTGAATGATTGAGGCAATTAAAAATTCCATGACTTGAGCCCTCTAAGTGATACCTTTGTTCTTTAATATTGTAAAGATGTCATTCACAGCAGATTTGCCCAGTGCAACCTATTGTTTGGTTCTTTAACTGGGGCTTCCATTGATATTGATTGTAGACCCAAGTAAAATGAAATATTTGACAACTTCAGTATTTTCTCTGTGTATCACAAAGTTCATTGAGAATGCTCCTTCGAAGTGGGGAAGAGGAGGCTTGTGTCAGACACTTTGGTGTGGTATCAGGAGGGAAAGGACATCATGCTCAGTCGAGTAGAGAATCCGTGAAAAAGAGGAAAACCCTCAAACACGGTAGATTGATGCAGTGACTCCACCAATGGGCTCAAACGTAACAAGAATTGTGAGGATGACGCAGCACCCGGCAGTGTTTTGTCTTTGTACAAAGTCCACTGTGAGTTGGAGCCAGCTTATGAGCCCCTAGCAACAACTAGACTGCTTATCAAAGAGTATTAGTGTCTTTTTATATTAACAATCTTCTGAGCATCCAGACTAAGGCATGTTTAAAAATTGTTTTTTACTTCCCTAATACACTCCCCATCCCACATACACATGTTCACACGTGCACTTAAGATTCCTGTTTCTTGCAAGTCAGACTAGTTACTTGCAGTCCACATACTCAGAAGGACCTGTCAATAATTTTCCCAATTTTTTTTCACCAAGCAGTGCTTGATGGGTAGTCCAAAACTCTGAAATTAAGATTAGCTCCAGCTAGTCAAGTTTAGTTATGGGACCATGGAGAGACAGTGATGATCGGGGATTATGTCAACTAGACAGTCCTGGGTAAGGGTAGAAGCAGAGCTCCACCTATCAGTTGGGTTGCAGTCTGACGATACCTCCTTTGTCTCATAAGCCTTTTTGTATAGGAAAGAAAGGCCAAGCTGAGTGAATCCCTTTTGGTCCTAGGGTTTTCCCGGAGCTGGTTCTTGCATCTTGTTCCTCAATCTCCTGTTGCTTAGCCTGCTGATTCCAGGGGCCATCATTGGTTTTCTGACAATCGATGATGGATTTATTTGGCCCTCTTTAAACCTCTACATCCACCAGCCTGTACCCTGCTGCTGTCTCTGAGTCATCATCCTGCTTCCTGTTCATCAGCTTCTATGAATCAGGTGAAGTCTAGACTGGATTTACTTATTTCTACAACTGTGTAAGCCAGTTCTTGATACAGATATCTTTCTATAGACAGCACATACGCATGTCACTGCTTTTGTTTCTCTAGAGAACCCAACTGAACACAGAGACAATGAAGTTTTTATTGTCTATGGGGGACAATGAAAACAACTCAAACTCATTACTTAGGTTTCATGTTTGATAATGAAAAGTCCTTGCATCGCTAGGTCAAATATATAACATGATTCTTTTCAGAATATTCTGTCCTCTGGTGAAACTGGCCTGCTAAAGGGATGATTTCTGATATGAACCCCAAGCAAAAAAAATACATTATTCAGTCACAGCTCATCTTAGCTAGGTATGAGTTGCAAATCTTTCTTTGTCATGGAAATGAAGCCATCAAGCTAGCCTGGGTCACCCAAAGTACCTTTTATAAAGTGAATTTGGCTTGGCTGATTAGTGGGTTGTAAAAATTTGTGACAAATAAGGCTTTGGTGGGGACAGTCCGGGCTTTGAATAGGTAAGGGATAGGAAACTATATGCTTAGGGGTTTTTTGTTTTTAAAGAATACTAGTGTTTAGTACCAGTGTTTAGTAGTGTAATATCATTCCAAGGTACCATGAGAAGAATTGCAGTTTGATAGTTATTTGAGTTGGGTGAAGGGGAATAATTTCAGAGATATCTTCTGATACATGTTTTAGAATCAGTTTGTTTTGAATCTTTGACACTGCTGCTTTTTGTTCATTTTTACAGCTATTTGTGCTAACCATTGGGAATTAAGGGGTTTTAAAAACTGTAATTTTTATTCTCACTCTTTCCAATGGATTCTAGGTTGATAGTAGACCCTTTTCCACAGTGCTCAAATATGGAGTTCAAATACTTACCAATCAGAATTTTCTGATTATTTCTTCTTAGGTTTAGAATGAGCATATTTTCGGGTTTTTGCCCATGTAATCATTAGAAGTGTTACCAGAATTTGACTAGTTATCCTGTGGTCAGTCTAGTTATTTTTTATTTGTCCTCACTGAGTATACCAGCATTCTAGAGCTACTATAACAAATTATCTCAAATGGGTTAGCTTAAAATGGTAAGAATTCATTTTCTCAGTTTTGGACGCTAGAATTTTATCAGGGTCTTTCTGTTTCCTAAAAACTTTAGAAAGAATCCTTTCTTGCAGTTTCCTAGCTCTGCAGGACCCTAACGTTACTTAGGATGCCTTGCCTTATAGCTGCATTCTGCAATCTCTGCCTACAAATCTCTGTCTACTTGGCCTTCTTCCCTGCGTGTCTTTTTCTGAATTTCTGTTGTGTTGTTGATGTTGTTCTTCCTCTTCCTTGTTTTCTCCTTCTGCCTTTCCCCTCCCCTCCCCCTTTTCTTCCCAAGCATAGTATGTAACCTAGGATGCTTTTATTTTGAGATCTATAATGAACCAAATGAGGCTGAATTCCCAAATTCCAGTGGACATGGTTTTGGGTGGGCATGGGAGTGGGGAGCATTATACAATCACTGCATTGCTATTGCTCGAGTAGCAATTCTTTATCATCATTTTGCATAAAATATGATTTCCCTATTGCATAAAATAAAAAACACAAAAAACCCCATAAAACTTAGAGAAATAAGTTTCTATTGGTTCATTCCCATGAATTGAGATGTTCAGAGAAAGGCGTTCCAGGACTGATGCTTCCAGGACCCAACTATTCTCTCCAGATCTTTCTATCATTTCTTTCCAACTCCTGCCATATGGCAAAATGGTTATTGAAATAACTCAACCCTCTTTAACTCAAGCCTCTAATGCAGGCAAGAAGGTGACAGAGGGTCATAGCTCAATAGGTCATGCAAACTGAGTCTGCCCCACACCAAAAGCTCTCTGGGAAACCTCACCCAGCATACATCCTATGTTCCCTTCACTTGACAATGCCTAATTGTATAAGAATTTGGGGAGGGAAGCAATTTTATTTGAGAACATAGTTGCCTGCATAAAATCTGTATGTTAGTAAAGACAAAAGGGAGAACGGATATTAGATAACTCAAAAATCTCACTGCCATCAAGTGGCTTTTAACTCATAGTGACCCTAAAAACCAGTGTGAATTGCACCCATGGATTTCCAAAACTGTAAATCACAGAGAAATAGAAACCCTCATCTTCCTCCTTTGGAGTGGCTGGTGGTTTTGAACAGCAAACCTGTGGTTAGCAGCCAATGTGTAGCCTATTACCTGGGCTTCTTGGATATTAGATAGGCAATCAAAAAGGTCTACTAAAGCATTAAAATTTTCCTCTGTCATCCCAGTGACTTGAACCAGAAGGAGGCCGACATGTGGTTGGAACTCATGGACTGAGAATAGCTTTACACTCTCTTTCTTTAGTTTAAGCACAGTTGCACAGAGTCTGAATACCTTGTGCAGGTTTCCAGGGCCTTCTCATGTATTGCTCCTTGCTGGATGGAAGCAGTAGCTTAGTGGGAAAGGCCTTCTGCGTACGTCTGATAGAGAGCTGGTATTGCCACCTGGCAAGATTTATTGAAATTTTGTCTTTCAAAAAGGAAATAGGTTGTTTCTAATCCATCTAAACTCCAACCTCTCCAGGACTTTTGGATAGTTTTCAAATAGTAGAAGGCATAGCCTTATCTAAGGTAGAAAAGGGCAAAGTTAGCAGAAGTAGGCTTGATATGCCTAGCAGATTTATTATCCACAAAGTCATCAAAATGAATATTGAAAAACATACTTTTGATCATGCTATGACCTAGTCTATGATAGTTGTACATATTCTGTATTCTCTGATAGGCTAAAACTACAAGTCCTCTAAGGGTGACCTCTGTAATCTAGCCTCTTCCTACTTCATTACCAAGCAACCTTTAGCCATCCATGTCTTTTAGTTGCAAGTAGCATCAGACTGCCTCCCTTTCTTTGCACCTTTCACAATGTTTCCAACTATGCTGCCTTACCTTCTGCTGGTTTCAGGAATGTTCCATTCCTACGTCCTTACCTCACTATCTATTACTTATTCTTTAATGCATTTGTTCTTAACTGCAATGATTTTGCCCATCTACTCTCTCCCCAAGGGCCAATAGACAATGAATGGTTTTTGAATATTGGATAGCTGTATCTGCCATACCATTAAAATGTTCCTCTATCATCCAAGTGACTTGATCTAGCCATGGGGTTGATACGCATGGACACGAAAGAGTCTCTTTCCTTGCCTGAATCCCTTTTCAGTTGTCACAACCGAGGAGGGACGCAAATGGAATCGAGTAAGTATAGGTCAGGATTGCTGCTGAACATCCTACAAGGATGGCTTTCTACAACAGAATTAACTGACCAAAAATAATAACAGGACTGATGTTCAAACATGCTGCTTTAGATGTTAACTATTCCAGGAAAAAATTTTCTGAGCATTCCAATGTTGACCGAGATTCTTTCTTTAAAGTTCTCATAACATGTTTGAGAACTTCTTGCACACCGTATGCTTTGGTGTTTAAGAGTTTGGCTTCTAAAGTGCACATCTCTGACGATCCAATTCCACCCTTCCTAGCTTACTGACAAGTTATGATGCCTCTGGTTTTTCATCTGCAAAAATTGGAATCGACTTCACAGACTTGCTGTAAGGATTGGATGACACACTGGATATGGACCTGCTTAGAACAATACTAGTGGATGGTAGTGGTTGCTTCTGCTATTGGTGTCGTTATCGTTATTTATTACTCTCTTCTTAGGATTCAAAGTGTACTTCCTGAAAAGCCGTTGAAGCACTTCTGGCACCCTCCTGTTTGGGAGTTCTTTTCAATGTTCTGGACCTAACTTTGCATAAAAATATCTTGTGTCTCTTTCTTAAGGGTCCTATAGAATTTAGTATACTCTGCACCAATCCCCTCACTCCCTACCCCCGGGTCCCAGGCCTAGTACAAAGCCTGGGTACTTAGGGTACAATAAATATTTCCTGATGGCAATGCGTTACCCAGGAGGGCTGTCTTTTCAGCAAGTTGTTAACTAGCCTGCAAAGAAGTGGGCTTGTTCATCGTTGTCTGATTTTTAAAAACCATTCACCCATAAAATCGCTTTGATGCTTCTCTTTTGTAGTGGGGCCTTCAAGGAGATATTTCACCTTTCATCCATGTATTGATAGCATCCTTTTCCTTTTGTTCCTTCTTTCCAACTGAGTATTCATTATTGTTACAAGGACAAGGAGAAAGGAAAGTGTGCACTATCACTGATTATTTACTGCAGAGAATTCTGGTGTAACTGCAACAGCAAAGCCCTGTTTCCATGGGGACTGTCTAGGTCTTGGAAATGTTGGTTAGCATAAAAAGCTTCAAGTTATTCTGGCTTTACCTTTATAGAAATCTGACGTGCATATCTTGTTTTCCCCTGCTTTATGTTCCCTACAGTAATTCTGTGTGTCTCCGCAACTGGATTTCAACTTTCTGGCCTTCCATGATGTAACAGGCAGAGAAAAGGCTGAGCAGATCAATAAAGAAAAGTCATAATGGTGGGATAATGCTGAAGTCTGAGTTGGTATTGATAACTACATGAGGCCCTGGAGTTCTGAGCAGAGAGAGAGAAGTCCAGTGATAGACCCAATGAAACTGGAAAAAAAGAAAAGGAAATGTATTGTGAGGACATTAAATTCTTGAACTAAACCAAGAACCAATCTCCTGAGTCAATTCTGACTCCCAGTGACCCTCTATATGGTTTCCAAGGCTATACATTTTCAATGGAAGTAGACAGCCTCCTCTATGTCCTGTAAAGTTACTGGTGGATTGCAACCACTGACCTTGCCATTAACAGCCCAATACTTATCCCAGAGTGCTACCAGGCAGCCTTCAACTCTTACACCACAGACTCAAATAAAGGTAAGAAATAATAGTACAAATATCAAACTTTTCTCCCTGTATAGCTAGCTTATTGTGTAAGGAGGTTGGATTGTACCTTTTCTTTCCTTAAATTTGATCTCTCCTCCTGGTCTGTTAGCATACACCCTCTAGCTGTGTAGGTCTTCATTGAGAATAGCTGGGCAACAGCTGCTCCTTCAATGATGTCCAGCAGAGAACTGCAGTCATTGTTGTGGGCCTTCATTTGGATTAGATGGAGGGTGGGGAAAGAACAGTGCATCTAACCACGTTGGTCTGAAAGAATGCAGAGGATGGGGATGCTTCACAAAGTGTGAAGCTCTTGTGTCCTCGTCCCTGAGACTCAGTTTTCTCTCTGTATCGAGATGTGAAGGAGGCCTGCTGGCATACTTGGCAATTTGAACCTTCCGGCCATTCTCCGGGAGAACACCCCTGGCAGGCTGCTCTTGCAAATGTGACAACCCTTGAATCCCCTGGAAGCATTTGCACAATGTCTCCCTGAGTCATAGGGGTCGGGATCAACTTGATGGCATAAAACAATCATGACATAAGGTTAATAACTTTCACTTATATGGTTACTGCTGGAAATATTGGATTAAATAGTGTCCCTCCAAAGTCATGTGCACCTGGAACCTCAGAATCTGACCTTATTTGAAACTGATGTCTTTTGCAGATACAAATCTGTAAAGGTTGCACTGGATTAGAGCAGGCATAAGAGCCAATGCCTAGTGTCTTCATAAGAAGACCAGCAAACGCACAGGCACAGAGATGATTTACATAGGTGCGGGGGTCATAGGACGAGAGACTCTATCAGGTAGAGGTAGCGAGTGGGGTGATGCAGCTAAAACCAAGGACGCTGAAGATTGCTGGTAACTCACCAGAATCGAGGAGACACACATGGAATAGATCCTCCCTAAGAGTTTCCAGGGGGAATTAACTCTGGGGACACCTTTATTTTGAACAGCTTGGTTTTGAAGTTCTCTTCAAATGTGAAAGAATAAATTTCTAATGATAATAGCCACCTAGTTGGTGCTATTTTGTTAAGCCCTGGGAATCTCAATGCGTTGGGTATAATGAGGTTGGCCTAGGCAGCATCTGCTTTGTGATCATTTCTTCCCAGGCATTCTTTTCCATGGGTGAACATTTTAATGAACAAGAAGTATGCAACAATGGCTCCCAATTGATGTCATCAACCCAGACCTCTTTATGAAACTCTAGACTCACTTACTCTATGCTACCTACATTTGGCACTTCTTATATATATTTTCAACCCTGAGTTCATCAAGATTCCTCCAAAATCAAGTCCTTTTCTAATATTCCTCAGGTTATGGATGGTACTACTATGTATTTGCATGAGCCCCAAACTTAAAATCAATTCTCCAACCACCAGGGACTTAATTCTATGTAGCATAGCATTAAAACAGTCTGAATTTATTCCCGTGACTTTGCCTCCCTGAAAAGAGCAATTGAAAAGAAAAGCAGAGATGATTTTGTATGGATTCCAGGTTCCTCAATAAAGTGCTTCGACTGTGTCTGAACCAGCGTAGCATCTGCAGCTAAAAAGTAAATGCTCTTCCCTGCGCTGTGCAAACCTGCAGGGAGGGAGCCGGTGCTCAGACAAAGGGGCCTGTGAATAGGAGGTGCCGTATGCGAGTCATACATGATTTTGTTTGTGTTAGCTTCTTTAAAAGGGTAAAGGAAAACTCAGTAGATCCTAAAAGATGAAAACGAAAGGAAGAAAGCAGAGCTGAAATATGATTGCCTCCACATACACATTGCATTCAGCAAAGGAAACAATATGACTTTTTAAATGTTTGTTATTGCCTTTTCATTTCTGTTCAATAACAGCACTCAAGCAGTAATATGCAGGCTCTTGGAGAATATGAAATTAGATTGAGAGAATGTCCAATTATGCTTTCAACTTGATTTTATGTCTCGTAGGCAATGGATTTCAATATTCACAGTTGCTACTGATCTCTGATTTAGGATTGGTGTTGGAATTCTGGTGCATTAACTTTTAAAAAAATTAAGACGTAGCATCTGGAATTACACAACGCAAGGCTTAATGGAATATTAGGAATTATCTAGTTCATCACCTTCATTTTCAAAGGAAACTAGAGTAGAGAGAAGCTAAGACATACCCCAAATTAAGTGGCCGAAGTGACTATAGAATCCAGACTTTGGGATCTCTCGTTCCTCCCTGCAGTGCTGGCATTCCATAGCTCTTCCACCGTAAAATGTCCTTTTCTAACAACGGTTTCTCTTACTGAGCAGTGCATTGTCAGCTGTTTTTAAAATTCCTTTGTCATGCCTTGTGATAATCTGATTGTAATTAAAATAGTGACCCTTTGTCACAGAACTACGGGAAAGAAATGCTGTAGCTTAACCATCTTTCCCTTCTATATTATTTTCTCTGCATCTACTCTTCTTAATCTTCCCTTGACCTTGATTATTTCACCCATTGCTGCAAATTTCATAGTAACAGTCTTCTGAATTTGTTATCACAATGATCTTAAACCTCTTATTAAAACATTTACAGTCTCACTTGTCCATAGTGAAAAAAAAACTTCCATTTAAATTTGAATCCAATAAAATAGCTATTTTTTTAAACCTCTTGGTAACTGGCTTCTAACCATCTTTTTTAAAAACAGGAATTGAATTAATTATTAAAATAACAGATTATTTGTCTTGAGATTAACTGCTTAATTTTTAAAGCCAATTTGTATGGATAGACATCCTGCTGTTCCCTGCATATTAAAATTCATAGTACACGGAATAGACTTCAGCCTTGTTTAGCTTCTCTGCACATCCCATGTGATGTGACAATAGTCTCAAACGCAGTGTACTCACATGAAAAATTCTTATCATCTGTGTGTGAAGTACATTTCTCTATGTGTATCACAGAGCGGTATCAGATCCCGCTCATTTAGTGCTGCTATCTCCACCAGGAAGTATCATTTATCAAGCAATTATGAATGTAATGAGGACAAAGGCATTTTTTTTCCAAGTCACACAGAATTTTTGCTTCCCCCACTCACCAAATATAAAGCCAGGCAGGTGTGCATACCAAGAGAAGCCTGAGAATACTGATTTGGGGGGAGTTTCTCCAAATGGCCTAGAAATGAACACTCCACTGGA
Source organism: Echinops telfairi (assembly GCF_000313985.2). Taxonomy (NCBI): domain Eukaryota; kingdom Metazoa; phylum Chordata; class Mammalia; order Afrosoricida; family Tenrecidae; genus Echinops; species Echinops telfairi. Next base: position 12,848,849 of record NW_022103928.1, read on the forward strand.
AAGGGGGCTTGTTCGCTGGGAAGGTGGTTCGTTCAGCAGTGGGCAATGGTCTCTGTCAGGATATTTCAGTGCCAATATTTTTATCAGAATTATTGGTAAAGTTGATTCTCTTTTGGTGAATAAGTCTATAACTTTTCTTTAGTATAAAAGCATACACCTTTGCATATTTCTTCATTTAAAAAAACTCACTCGCTGCCATCAAATCCATGCTGACTCATCCATCAACCTACAATCCTTGCAAACATAGTTAAGTGAAACAGTCTATTCTGAGACTGATCAGACATGGAACTGATAAAATACTATATTGATTAAGGCAAATTTCATTGCCTACAGCCATTGTTCTAGGCTCTTTCCCTGCTACCTTTTGCATAAGGAGAGCATGTCTATAATTGTTTTGACCTTTATATTGTAAAATACAGCATAGTTTATGTTGTAATCAGATAATCCTAAACCGATCATTGACAAATTTGGTTATTTTTCTCTACCCTTCTGTGGTAAGAAAGAATAACCAAGCTGATATTCGACTCTGTAATTTCCTTCTTGGCCTAATTTACCTCAATTGTGCTGTTGTTATTCCATTTCTTACATGTTTACACTCAAATCCTGGGTAAAAATAAAGCAAGTCAGGTGAGGGCTAGATGGTATGATGGTTCCCACTATTAGCATTTTAGAGATGCACAGACAACAATCACCTGGTCCAAGCTACCTCCCAATTATGTCCGGGTAACAATCAAAAAGCTGTATTGCTGTTTTAGAATTTATAACATCAGTGAATCATCTTGCCTTGGGTTTATTTTTTTCTGACCTATATTCGTTTTCCAACTACTTATACACCAATCATTGAGTTTCTAAGAGGAACAACCCTCTTCGACTATTATTTCTTCATGTGATTTGGCTGGTGTTACATAGGCCAAACTTGACCCAAAAAAGGCATTATATGTCTAGTAGTTATGACTACGAGATTTACATTCCAGAGCTCTTTTTAGAATTACTAGAATTCTTAGGAAGGGAGAAGATCTTTCAACCCATTAAACTTGAACCTAGGCAGAATCAGCCTTGAGATTCCTCAGGCAAACAGTGATGGCGTTGGCCTGTCCATATCTCCTAACTAAGTGAAACTCACTTCTATCAAGTGGGTTCTGAAAGGGTTATATATTGGAATGCCAATTGAAATGTTTCAACAAATCGATTGTGGCAGTTATATAATTTACTGCCAACTTGAGGAAAGGGTGGAGTCTAGCCTGTCAACCAGATTGCAGCTTGATGACCTCATTTGGGGGCATGACGGAGATAAACAGCTCACTGGAGGCCAGGCACATTTTATCTCTGCTTAGTCTTCTTGCTGACAAGACACATGGAGCTACATTTGATGGAACCAGAGCTCTGGAGCTGGAGGAGCCAAGTGGAGACCCATGCCAGCGCTGAGATGCTTCCACTGCCACTGGATCCACAAGACTTTCCACCCACTGGCCTGTGATCTTCCTGCATTCAGCGTCATTGCATGTGTTACATGAATCTGAAGAGAAATTTATAGACTGGTATCAGACATATGGGCTAATATTGGACTGGATTTGGACTGGGCTGGGTTGTTTTCTCAATATATAATTGCTCTTTTATATAAATAAAGTTCTTTCTCACATGCATATGGATGTCTCTGGACTTGTTTCTCTAGTCAACCCATACTAACACCTATGGTTTGGAGTGAGGTACTAGAGAAACAAATCGGGAAGAGGGAGAGGGGAGGCTTGTTTGACCTCTGCCTCATGCTAGGTTTTCTTCTTTGGCTTCCCAGAGGTCAGATATGGGCAAGCAGTTTACTGGGTTGTTTTCTGGAAAAAATATGGGAAGTTAACGTTTTGAATCTTTTCTTTGGTTCTTGTCTTTGGTTATTCCTGTTTGAAATGGCAAAAATGAATGTTGGTAATGTATATTTTAAGCCCAGGGGCCAAAATTGCTCCTTGAATCTCTCAGAGATCACGTTGTTTAGTGAAAATGGTTGACAGAAGGCCCCACCTGACTTGATGTAGTCAGGCGTAAGTCCATATTTTGTATCAATGGCATAGTTTATATAAGGATTAAGATAAGATAGATAAAGACTGAATTTGACTGTTTTAAGAATTGAGTTTAGGATCTGACCGTACTATGTTTATACTGTTTTCTTTTATTTATTATTATTGGTATAGTGATTGATAGAAATGATTATTGGGAAGTATGAAAACAGAGAGCTTGTAAGCCCACTTGCCATCAGCCATTAAAATTGGATCTTTAAATGGGTTTAGGACATGCTTGCAAGGAAGGCTCCAAAAAGCTAAGCCACACCCACTGTCTTGAGTGTTCAGGACATTCAAAGGTGAAGAGATTTGCCTAGGGGGCTGTAAGCAAGGAAGGAAAAAAGGAAGCCTTTCGATTTTTGAATTTTGAACTAGTGGTTTGTGCCAGAAGCTGGATGGGGAAATAGATCTATGAGCCTGTATTTACAGGTTTAGTGTTAAGGTAGCAGAAGGACATTGGCCCTCCACTCAAGTACTCCCTCAATGCAAGAATACTTTCTTCTATTAAATTGGCATTCTATGATGCTCACCTTCCCAACACAACCGCTGAAGACAAAGCGGGCGAATTAGCAAATGTGGTGAAGAAAGCTGATGGTGCCCGACTATCAAAAGATATAGCATCTGGGGTCTTAAAAGCTTGAAGGTAAACAAGCGGCCATCTAGCTCAGAAGCAACAGAGCCCACATGGAACAACATATCAGCCTGTGTGATCATGAGGTGTCGAACGGATCACTGAAGACAAATGGGTGCATAAGCAAATGTGGCGAAGAAAGCTGATGGTGCCCGGCTATCAAAAAGTATAGCGTCTGGGGTCTTAAAGGCTTGAAGGTAATCAAGCGGCCATCAAGCTCAGAAGCAACAAAGCCTACATGGAAGAAGCACACCAGCCTATGCAACCACGAGGTGTCGAAGGGATCAGGTATAAGGCATCATCAGAACAAAAAATCTTACCATAGTGAATGATGGGGACAGTGCGGAGTGGAGATCCAAAGCCCATTAGTAGGCCACTGGAGATCCCCTTGCAGAGGGGACTGGGGGAGGAGATGAACCAGTCAGGGTGTGATGTAACAATGATGAAAAATACAACTTTCCTCTAGTTCCTAAATGTTTCCTCCCCACTCCCACTCCCATGACTCGAATTCTACCTTGCAAGTCTGGCTAGACCAGAGGATGTACACTGGTACAGATAGGAACTGAAAATACAGGGAATCCAGGGCAGATGAGCCCTACAGGACCAGTGGTGTGAGTGGCGATACAGGGAGGGTAGAGGGAGAGTGGGTCGGAAAGAGGGAACCGATTACAAGGAACTATACGTGACCTCCTCCCTGGGGGACGGACAACCGAAAAGTGGGTGAAGGGAGACATTGGACAGGGCAAGATATGACAAAATAACAATTTATAAACTATCAAGGGCTCATGAGGGACGGGGGAGCGGGGAGGGAGGGGAAAAATGAGGACCTAATGCCGGGGGTTTAAGTGGAGAAGAAATGTTTTGAGAATGATGAGGGCAATGAATGTACAAATGTGCTTGAGACAATGGATGTATGTATGGATTGTGATAAGAGTTTATGAGCCCCTAATAAAATGATTAAAAAAAAATTGGAGCCATGAAAGGAATTCTCTGCTCTGGGATGGAACTGTTAAAGGGAGCCTGTGGGGCCTGTGGGCAGGCTGAAATGCTTGCTAGGTGACCACTTGGATCTACTTGTTGAGTGGAAGTGGGAGAAATGCAGCAATAAAGAGACAGGCTGAGTCTGGTCACTGGCACCCATGGACCCGGTTCACAGGAATTAGAGGAGAAGATGAGAGTAGGGTGACTGGTCAGAAGTTCATGACCTAGCACAAGGGGGCTAGAGTGGTTGAGAATTTATGATGGGGCCCATGGTCTAAAGGCAAGGCGACCAATAGGCATCCTGGTGAGGCTGAGATGGCCCACAGTGAATTGACCAGAACTCAATCAGATGAAGATAAGATTGTTTTTAGGCTGCGAGCTGGTGCATATTGCTGCTGACTTTATGGATGACCTGTCCTGATTTGACCTTGCTTATGGATGCAGACTTCACAAGGTTCCAACTGGAATGAAGATTCTTCACATCAAAGAACATGTTTGTTTCATCAGAGCACAGGGTTGGTGTGAGTGGGCAGTATAGAAATTGGATACACAAAGTTGGGAGGATAAAAGCATGAAGTGACTAGCTTACAAACTTTGATAGGTGTGGAAATATATTCATAAGACTATAGTGTAGGTGTTACTTAACTGCAATTTTTAGGCATAGAATATGGTTGTTGTTCACTTATAGAATATTATATTTAAATAAGGTTTTGGCATATATTGAAATGTATGCATTTTAGTTTTATCCTGATAGGTACAGATATGATTTCATTATTTTGTTCAAAAATTATATATGGCTAAAGAGTTGTGTAAAAGGGCCAAGTTTGCAAGGGGTAGTCTGTGGCAGCTACATAATCTACTGTCAACTTGAGGAAGGGTTGGAGTCTAGCCTGTCAATCAGGTCACAGCTTGATGACCTCATTTGCAGGTGAGATGGAAATAAATAGCTCACTGGATGCCAGACACACTCTTTCTGCTACACATTCCTGTTGACCAGCAACCTGGAGCTATTATGCTGATGGAACCAGAGCCCTGGAGCTGGAGGAGCCACATGGAGACCCACACCAGTGCTGAGTTGCTTCCAGCACCACTGTATCCACAAGAATTTCCACTCACTGGCTTGTGATCTTCCTGCATTCAGCATCATTGCATATGCTGTGCTTTGTAGTCTAAAGAGGATTTTATAGACTATATTGGACATTAAAGAACTAGAGGAATGTTGTATATTTCATCCTGCACCCTGACTGGCTCATTTCTTCCTTGTGATCCTTCTATGAGGAGATATCCAATTGTCTACAAATGGGCTTTGCGTCTCCACTCTACGCCTCCCCCACCCCAACATTCACATTGGATATGGTTTTGTTCTGAATTTTAGATACCTGGTACCTGATCCCATTGACACACCTCATGCTCACACAGGCTGGTGTTCTTCCATGTGTGTTTTGTTGCTTCTCAGTTTGATGGCCACTTGTTTATCTTCAATCCTTTAAGACCCCAGACTCTATATCTTTTGATAGCCAGGCAACATCCACTTTCGTTACCACATTTGCTTATGCACCCATTTTGTCTTCAACAATCTTGTCAGGAAGATGAACATCATAGAATGCCGCATTATTAGAACAAAGTGTTCTTGTGTTGAGGGAGTATTTGAGTTGAAGCCCAATGTCCATCTGCAACCTTAATTCTTAACATACAGATATAAGTACATAGATATATTCCTCTCTCGTTATATATAAATATATTTACATATGTACATGCCTCTATTTAGACCTCTATAAATGTCCTTTGCCTCCTGATTCTTTCCTCTATTTCCATTTACTTTCCTCTTGTGCCATCATCAGGTTCGACCTTAATATGGGTTTAGTAATTCCTCGTTTCTACATTGCCCTTGATTAAGACCCAACAAAGACTTGTTTAAACACATTTTATTAGGAATAAACACAAACATCTATGACCTGATCCCACTGTAGCAATACTTTTTGACTTACCTGTGTGCATGCATGTATTATATTTAATTCATAAACATACATGAAATTAGTAATATTATATATTGTTCTTAATATTTCTGATATTTATTTGGGGTGTGGGAGCATCTCTAGAACCGCGTAATCCATAGACACTCAGATCCGTATAAGAAAGAGCTTTATATACAAGAGCAATTGAATATTGAGAAAACATCCCAGCCCAGTCCAGATCAAGTCCATAAGTCCAATATTAGCCCATATGTCTGATATCAATCTATAAAGTCCTCTTAAGACTCACGAAACACATGCAATGGCACCAAATGCAGGAAGATCACAGGCTTGTGGATGCGAAGTCTTGTGGATCCAGTGGCGGTATAAGCATCTCAGCACTGGAAGGGTCTCCATGTGGCTTTCCCATGTTCAGGGCTCTGGCTGCATCAGGGTAGGTCCATGTGGCTTCTCCTCAGGATGTCTTGCAGGGAATGAATATGTGTCCCGCCTCCATCGAGCTATTTATCTCCTTAGCACCTCCAAATGAGGTCATCAAGCTACTACCTGATTGAAAGGCCAGACTCCACCCCTTCACTCTTGATCCTCAAAATGACACCAGATTATATAACTACCACAAGACCCTTCCATGGGATAATCATAAACTCTTCTTACCATTAGTTCATAAAATCACTCTATAAGGAGCTCTGTTTTTTGAAGAATAAGGTGTCCCTGACCTGGTGGTATAGTGGGTTATGTGTTGGGATACTAATTTCAAGGTAAACAGTTTAAACCACCAACTGCTCCATGGGAGAAAGCCTCATGACTTTCAATTCTTTAAATTTAAAATCTTGGAAACTTACAGAGGCAGTTCTATTCTTTCTTATAGGCTCAACATGAATTGGAATCAACTTGATAGCAATGAGTTTCAATTTTCCAGACACTTTTAAGACTAATGTTGAGCAAAAGTTTCTATCATATTTATAGCAAGCACACAACCAACAGGTGTCCATTCGAATGGGTCAATGCCAAGCCAGAATCCCTTTATGGTTGAATTCTTCATTACAGCGTGATCCTTACCTCCATTGCCAAAATGATTTTCAAATCTCCCATAAGAATCCTGTCCCAGAGGATCAAAAATCACTCTTTTCTCCCTATCCAAGGCCCAAGATAATTTAAAAATCAAGAGCGAACATGTATCTTGGGAAAGGTGAGGAATGGGATCCACTTTCTTACATATGCAACAGATGAAGCAGAATGCATTTCTAGATATGTAAGGCTAATGTCTCATCTTTCCTCACATTCTTATCATAGAATCACAGTTTGTCTCTCTTTCCTTAGGATTTTTACAGGACAAATGGAAATCTTCTTGGGGTTTCCACCTCCTCTTCTTTTTTGTGTGTAAATACTCGAATTTAGTGAATTTATTATAGACAAACTGGTTAAGGAATGAGGAGATAAGATCTCAGAAAGCAATGGACTCTTGGTGATGTCTCTCTTGGTAGAGAAATTGAAAGTAGCTTAAATTCAAGGTTACCTTGTGAAATGTGGCAGGTAGGTTTCTGCAGGCCCTTCCCATTTCTGATCCACATATGTTTCCTAGATCCCAGCAGACTCAGTAGCTTCCTTCTGCAGGAAGAGAAAGGTTTGGATGCATTCATTTATTTTAAGGAATTCGATTTTTTTAATTGAAAAGTGTATGTTTCAAAAATATATGTATGTGCCTAATTAGGGTATACATTTTAAAATCCATGCCATTGAGTTGAGTCTGACTCATAGTGACTACAGAACAGAGTAGAAATGCCCTATAGGTTCCCAAGGAGCAGCCACTGAGTTTGAACTATTGAACTTCCAGTTGGTAACTGTTTATCACTGTGCCACCGGAGATCCTAGAATATATCAATATATTCCTACAATATAAAAAATTGGTTAAATAAAATTAAGATATTACTTAACGGCCAGGTTCACAAAATCTAAAAACCATACCCTCAATAGATCCTCAATGACCATTTAGATCAGTTTCATGAAAAACAATAGCTATTTGGGAGGGAAAACATTAGCCCTGGGATCAAGGACTTAAATGAACCACAAGAGGGTCACTTTATGAGGCACCCTAATGCAACTTTTGTGGCAAGCCTCGCCTTGTATTTGTTGCAGGAAGGGGCTGAACAAACTATCTCAGTGGTTAGTAAGCTTCTGAGGTCAAAGGCAGTTGGCTCAAGGTAACATAGTCGTGCCACTGTTTTCACTGTGAGCGGACACGGCGGAGCGTGCAATGCTGTAGGTCCGTGTGTCTTTTCTTGGGCTTGCAGACGCTGCTACCAGGATGCTAATCTATTGGAGAGTTTTTACACTGTATGAATAATGCCCCAAAGGCTTTAAACTGGAAAAATATGCACAATCAGACATAAAGATTTATGGGTTTTAGTGCAAAACATTCCAGTGGGGAGATTTTAAAAATTAATTTGTATTCTAGGCAGCACAACATGGAGTATTTGAGGCATTTAAGAATTTTAAATATGAGAGAGTGTGCTGAATGGGGAAACTATTCATTTGAAATAGTGTTTGAGAGTTTAGAACAGGTGGAGAAACTCAACTTATTATTATTCTTCTAACTGAAGAAAATGTTGCAAAATTGAGTTTTGTTTTGCCCACACAGGAGTAGTAAGAAATCAAAGCACCCGGCTTCATCTCTGCTAAAAAGCTCTGAATATGTAATATCACAGTCACTTCTGCACATTCAATACAAACCACCATGTGTGTTTGTAAACAACTATAAGACTCAGCTAATCTTGAGCAATACACAAATGAACCATCTTGGAGAATGCCAGTCGCCTGCTAATAACTTTCTAAAATTGCTCTCCAGCACTAATTGAAGCTATAAATCCTCATCACATTCAAAGTCTAGCCACTTTCGTTCTTAATTTTCTTCTTCTGGGGCACTTTCTTGCTGTATACTTCCCCTCACACAGCCACATTTATTACTGCAGTTCAAATACCTTGTGCAATGCCTGCTGAAGAGCTATATAACATCTTTCTAAGTATGTCAGCTCCAGAGCTGCTTAATAGGAATATCTGCCCCATTCCCACTGGAACAAGGGGGAACTACACTGGTGAAACATATATTCACTCATTTCATCCTAGATGCCTATAGATAATGCAGATCCAAGAAATATTTAAATTCTGTTTTGTTAAGACAGGCTACTTCTATTGCATAGTGGAGCAGGTAGAAGGTTATGGCTGCCTCTAGACAATTTTCCAGACAAGAAAAATGGCTTTGCGAAACATCTGACAGCTTTATTCTTGTGGCTCTGGCAGAAAAATAGGTAGAAAAGATTGCAGAGGCAGCTGAATGGAATACAACACAAAAGTTCAGAGAAATATTAACTGGTTGTAAAATGAGTGGGAGGAGGTAGTAAAGGAACTGGCATTTCAGTTATATAAAATCACTTATTACAACATTTTTATAGCCAAATTATGCTACCTTTCTGCGCTGTATCTTTGGGTCTGGTGCTGGGATAGATGGTAAAGAATCCTTCCGCGAGGCACAAAGTGTTTATATGAAAAACAGGGAAGCGGCGGCTATGAATCACGTTAGAGCTGAATCATACTCTTGATCCCAGTGAAACTCCTCTGGCAGTTTTTGGTCTGATCTATCCAAGAAATCTTCAAGCATTCATGGAAAAGTGGGATGAAACAATAATGGTATCTCCCACAAATTTCTTGAAATACCCTCTTTCAGGCCCTGCGTTTTGACAAGTCTACACTTACACCCTATTTATTTGCTGACACAGACACTCCTGGGTCTTCTAATACATTAGTAATTAATGTGGGATATTGTGATATGTGTATCAAGACAAATTCATTTGGGTCCTTCAAAGAGCAGAAGCAACAGTGAGTGCTACAAGCTGTCTGTTTATTAAAAAAGAAAAGACTGACTAAATATTGAATTTTTTTAGATGATGGCCCACAGGCAGATTCATCCTCAGTTCATCCCTGCCACTCAATGTTGTTCATTGAAGAGAAATTTTCTTCTAAATTGTATTGTAGTAGAATGATGATGCCCCAACTCCTTTGGCACAGGCTTAGGCAGTATTTTATTCTGTTTCATTTAAGGTTCTTATGAATTGGAACTAGCTTGAATTGGAACATAGCAACTCTAGACGAAGTTTCTGAGGCTGCAAATATTTATGGGAGCAGACAGCCTCATTTTCCTCCCAAGGAGCAGCTGGTGGGTTTGAACTGCCAACCTTGTAATTAACAAGAAAATGTTTATCTAACAGCATCACTAGGCTCGGTACTCTTTATTTTATGAATACTTAAATGTGGTCAGTGTTACTTAGAATATTAGAGAAATGGTGCCCTTTTTCCATCTAATACTATGTTACACAGGGAGATAGGACATCTTTGTAAATATCAGGCAAATTTAATTATTTAACTTTTCAATTTTTTCCTTTACTTAAAAAACATTCCCCATAATCTACTAAATAAAGTTCAAAAGTATTATTATTACATTCGGATTCTTGGATGATCTGACGTTAACCCATTTTTTCCTCTTTATACAACCCATTACTTAGCCTCGCTTGCTCCCTGCACTCTGGTCAAACTAACTTCTTGTTTCTCTGTGAATATTCTTTACATCTCTCACGTCTACATGCTTAATTAAATGCAATGCATCCCCTTTCTGAAACATACTTTCCCTACCTCTCCCTCTTCAGAACTTAACCATTAAAAATGGTTTATTCCAGAGTCATACTGAAGTGTCTCCCCGTTAAGCTTGCCTTAGTCTTGCCACCAGGCATCAGTTGGCCCTCTATAGCATTTCTGTAGCATTTGATGGGGATCTGTGCTCTACTTTATATTGACTTTCTCTTGTTCTCTTTGTGTTACTTACCTCTGTAAGCCTCTTGAGAGAATACAAGTTCATTATGGAGAAGGACTGTGACATGTCCATTCTTGGGCACAGAGCTTATTACACAGATAAAACATAATCTAAGTCAACCTGAATTGGAATATGGAAGCCCTTTAGCCCCATTTCTACTTGACTCCCCTGTTCCCAGTTGCCCTACAATTTTTTTTACCATGTTTTCAAAAGGCCAGGCCATAGGACGTTTTTCCTTCTTATAAAATCATTTTTATTTAATCATCATAACTATTAATTACTTTCCAAAAAGACAAAAAAAAAGACTTAAAAAAAAACACAGGTCTTTGGTAACACACTTCAAAAATACCTGTAAAAAGGGGAAAAGAAAAAACAAAGTTAGTTTCCCTTTTTTGTTGCAGTAACACTGAATCCAGAGATCACAGACACATCTGTTACTTAACTGAAAGATAATTATTAACTATGAGTGGCCAGGCCACATCCACTTTCCATGCATGTAAGTGATCCTTGACAGTTCTCAGGTGAGGATCTCGGAAGAACCAAGAGAAAAGGTAATTAGGGCTGACCTAATAAGAGCGCCCTCACAAGTCGGAGTGCTTGTACTGTGTTCCAATATCATATTGTCGTTTTCATAACTCCCAGGGTCTAGGGTGCTCTTGCCGAAGAGAAAGTTTCCTGGATACATCTGGTTTACCTGAAGAATATTCTAGCCTTATATCTATAAGGCTGGAGACAGCGGATTGGGGGAGAGGTAGGCAGTAAAACTTGCTAAAGGTCTAATGTACCCCCTTTACCAGGTCTGTCAACTACACGTGTGCATCCCCAGGGAACGCTTTGGGTGTGAATGTTTGCTCCTACACCAGTTCAAGAGAACATTGCGCCCCTCTTGTCCTGACAATGCTGACTGTCTCTATACTCTTCAATAAGATGCCTTCTTAGTTTTACTGACATGGTGTTTGAATCTTATCTTTCAGCTCTCCTGATTTAACCTGTGACATCTGTCTGCCAAAACTGTGGTCATCATCTAAGTCAGTGGTTCTCAACCTTCCTAATGCCGCGGCCCTTTCACACAGTTCTTCATGTTGTGGTGACCCCCTGAGATAGTTAGTGTTTATTGTGCCAACCTGGCTGATAAACACATGTGGGATTAATTGAAGGGCGGAGAGATAAATGGCTCAGTGAGCCTCGCCTTTCTTGTCTCTTGCTCTTTGATCATCAGACCAGGGTGCGGCTGCCTTGCTTGTTCTGTGCCTCAATTTGCAAGCTACACTACCTGTGGGACACCTAACCCTTGGACTGTGTTGCTTTAATTTGAGGTTCCTTTAAGACTATTGGAACTTACATCTCTTGAGCTGGGGACTGTCAGACCCTGCCATTTGGCTCTTAATGACCTGCCTTGCTGTTTGCTGCCTGTGCCCAGACAGCCTGAGTTGCTCTACAGAGGACTACCCAGAGGCCCTCAAGACTTGAAGGACTGCCAATATCTCACAGCTGTCTCACGGGAGTGAGTTGCACTGAGCCATTTGTACTCTATATAGATTAATTAACTGTTTATTTCTTATGTTGTCTAGCTATATAAATATATGTAAAATTATGTGTTCTGATTTTTTTTCTCTAGAGAACCCTGTCTAACATACCCCATGCAAAAATTTATTTTCATTGCTACTTCATAACTATAATTTTGCTGCTGTTATGAATTGGGAACCCCCTGTGAAAGTGTCGTTCGATCCCCAAAGGGGTCATGACCCACAGGTTGAGAATCGCTGATCTAGGTGAACTTTTGACAACATAAGAGTTGGCCTTTAGGAACTCTTTGTGTGGTTTAATGAGATGTAGCTCACTACCCTGGGTTATGGGAACTTTAATATTTCTTATTGCCTTGCCCTTAGACACCACGAAAAGGGACATTTAAGATCATCAGAATTTGACTTAAAAATGAAGAAGTTTCAAATGAAGTATGATGGATTGACGTATGTACCAACACCCAAATACATATAATGAAGGCCTAATTCCTATACCTGTTAACACTTTTTTTTTATGGAACTCAGAGTAGATGGCTGAACTACTGACTGTTAGGATCCAGTCCAATGGTTAACCATGGAGCTTTCTACTCCTATAAATATTTAGAGTCTTGTACACCCTCGGGACAGTTTTACCCTGTCCTACAGGGTCGTTATGAGTCAGCATTGCCAGTTTTGCCTATTGTTTATTAATCCACAAACAATTACAACCAACTAAGTGACTACAGTTACAATCAACTGAGTGGACTATAGACAACAAACTGACTACATCGTTGGTTGAGATGTTGGAGAAGTTCAATATCAGCAGCTAAAACAAGGCTAGGGACTTAATAGATCATCAATCGTTCATATGTGATTGTAAGTTGAACTTGAAGAAAAGTAAGACAATTTCATGAGACAAAATGCAACCTTGAGCCTATCCCACCAGAATTTCAAGAATATCTCAAGAACAGATTTGACATATTGAACACTGATGAGAGAAGCCATGGTGAGCTGCGGGATGACATAAAGAACATCCCAGACGAAGAAAGCAAAAAGTCATTACAGTCAGAAAAGAAAAGATCAAAGTGGATGTCAGAAGAGACTCTGAAACTTGCTCTCAATTGTAGCTAAGCCAAGGCACATGGAAGAAATGAAATCAAAGAGCCAAACATAAAATTTCAAAGATCAGCTCAAAAAGATAAAGCCAAACAGTATAATGAAATGTGCAAAGAACTCGGGTTAGGAAACCCGAAGGGAAGAACATACTCGGCACATCTGAAACTGAAAGAACTTAAGAAAAAAATTGAAGCCTCGAGTTACAATACTGAGAGTCTAGGAGAAAAATGTTAATGTTAATGCAGGAAACATCAAAAGAAGATGGAAAGAATACACAGTCACTTTACCAAAAAAGAACTAGGTGACAGTCCACCATTTCAAAAGGTAGCGCATAGCAAGAACCAATGATGCTGACGGAAGACGTTTAAACTTCCCTGAAAGTATTAGCCCAAAACAAAGCTCTGGGAATTGATGGAATACCAACTGAAATGTTTCAACACGCCGAGGAAGCACGGGAAGCACTCAATCATCTATGTCAGGAAATTTAGAAGATACCTAGTTGGCCAACTGTCTGGAAGAGGTCCATATTTGTCACCCTCCAAAGCAAGGTGACGCAACAAAATGTTCAAATTATAGAACAACATCATCAATACCGCATGCAAGTAAAATTTTGCAAAAGATCATCCAACAATGGTTGCAGCAATATATTGACAAGAAGCTGTCAAAAATTCAGCAGAGAATTTGAAACAAGGGATATCACTGCTGATGTTAGATAGATCTTGGCTGAAAGAGAATCCCAGAAAGATGTTTGCTTATGCTTTATTGACTGTGCGAAAGAATCTGACTGTGTGGGCCATAACAAACTTTGAATAGCCTTGAGAAGAATGAACATCCCAGAACACTACATTGTGCTCAGGAGGAACCTGTACATGCATCAAGAGGCAGTTGTGAGAACAGAACAAGGGAAAACTGCATGGTTTAAAATTAGGAAAGGTGTGCATCAGGGTTGTAATCTCTCATCATACTTATTCACTCTGTGTGCTGAGAAAATAATCCAAGCACCTGAATTACATGAAGATGAGTGTGGCATCAGAACTGGATGATATGATATGCAGATGACAGAACCTTGCTTACTGAAAGTGTGGAGGAATTGACTCACTTGCTGATGAAAATCAAGGCTGGCAGCCTTCAATGTGGATTGCAACTCAAAATATAGAAAACCAAAATCTTCACAACTGGACCAATAGGTAACATCATGATAAATAGAGAAAAGATTGAAGTTGTCAAGGATTTTGTCTTTCTTAGATCCCCAATCAATGTCAATGGAATCAGCAGTCAAGAGATCAAATGATGCAGTGAATTGGATAAAACTGTGGCACAGGACATTTTTAAAGTGTTGAAAAGCAGGGAGGTTCCATTGAGGACTAAGGTACTTTTGACGCAAGCTAATGACTCATTTATCAGAAGTAGATTTGCATGTCTATCTTCCATGAGTCCTCTGAATATATTCAAACCATCTATCTTTTAGTTAGCAACTAAGTGCTTAGTCATTTTCACTAGCCACGGACGCCATTGACCACCACAAGAAAGCCAGTAGTAATAGATCCGAGTTCCTGGTGGTGGTATGAATTAAATAAATTAACACATATAAAGCATTTTATAGTGTATGACACAGAGTAGGAAAATAAGTATTTTTATTCATTTATATTTAAACCTATGAGTAAAAGAGGAGACAGATGAAAAGATAAATGAGATGACTCTTGGTTTTGGAGGGTTTGATTATTATATTTTTGTTGTTGTTGTTTTGAGATCTGTTCTGTGTGGGTTTATTGAGCTTCTTCGGTGGAAACTTTAACTTTCATGATAGTAAGGTTGTTGTCTGAAAATACATCTTTAAAAAGATTCTCTCTAATTTTTTTCCTTATCCTCTTCTTCAGAAACTTTTTATTATACATAAAACGTACCTCTTGAGAGTGTCCCCCATAATATTTTGGTTTTATTCATTGTTCTTCATTCTTATTCCCCCATTGCTCCTAGAACACAGTACTGTCAAGGGATTTGTCCTCTAGTTCATTGATTTCTTTTCCCCATTGATTCAATTCTTCTATTGAATTATCAATTTCTAATATTATATCATTAACCTTCTAGGTTTCTAATTGTTTTTATATGGTTTCTAATTGTCTACTCAGTTTGTCATTTTGTTCTTATATGGCTGTCCTGAATTATTCTAGGTTGTACTTATGTTTGTGACAGAGGGTTTTCCTTGATCTATTTAGAGTCTGAATAAAGTCTTTTAGATCCCTCATCAAGTGCTTCTAATATCATTTCTTCCTTAGGAATATTTTTGGTCTCTTTATATGGCATATAATTAAGGATTGATAGTAATGAAGGAAAAAAGCCTAACCTGCACTATCGGCAAAATAAAGCCCTAGGAATTGATAGAATACCAGTAGAAATTTTTCAACAAATTGATGCATTACTAGAAGAACTCACTCATCTGTGCCAAGAAATTTAGAAGACATCTAGCCAGCAAACTAGAAAAGACCCTTATGTGCGCCCGTTCTAAGGAAAGATGATCCAATAGAATGCAAAAGTTGTTAAACACTATCATTAATATGACATGGAAGTAAACTTTTGCTGAAGATAACTTAAAAATGGTTGTAGCAGCAAATCAATTGGGTTTAGAGGACATGGAATGAGAGATATCATCGCTGATGGTACATGGATCTTGGCTGAAGGCAGAGAATACCAGGAGGTTCTTTTGTGTTTTTTTGATTATGCAAAGGCATTTGGCTGTGCAGATCATCATGAACTGTTGATAGCTTTGCTAAGAATGGGAAGTGTTCTGGAGAACACTTACCTGTGCTCATGTGGAACCTGTGCATAGACCAAGCCACAGATTAAACACAATCTTGCTTCTGAAAGCAAAGAGGACTTGGGCTTCCTGTTGAAGATCAGAGCGTAGATAATTTTGGAGTTATTGTTGTCCTTTTGATTCCATATGGTCTTTCAAAAAGCAATGCTCAAGGCAGACATTTTTACTAGTTAAGGTTAACTGCTGCTCAGTTTTGTTTTTTCCCAATTATTTTATTGAGATATAATTCACATATCATACACTTTCACAGTTCATTCATATTTTAAAAGAATTGTATGTATATCATCACAATCAATTCTAGAACATCCCCTCCTATATTCATTATTTGCTCCCCATTTCCTCCCAACCTCCCTGGCACCCTGAACTGCCTGTGTCCCTGATAATCCATTACACCAGTTATTTCTTGTGCTTCATATACTGGTTCATCTCTTATTTTAGGTATTTGCATCTTCTCTTTTATTTCCCTTTGTTAAGTTTGCAAGCAATTGGTCTATTTTGTTAATCCTTTCAAAGAAACAACTTCTTGTCTGGTTGTTTTTTTTTCCCCCTCCCTCAACCCCAGTTAATTTATTTCTGCTCTGATCCTTATGTTTTATTTTCTTCTTTTGTTAGAGGGTTTATGTTGTTGCCCTTCTTCCAGTTGTTTCTCCTCTTTTCCTCTTTTTCCATGTGTGCACTGATTGTTACTAATTGGCCTCTGATGACTGTTTTTGTTGTATCTCAAAGATTTTGATATATTGTGTAATTGTTCACATTTGTTTTAAGGAATTTTTATTTCATTCCTTATTTTATTTGTTACCCAGTCATTTTTAAATATTATGTTGTTCAATCTCCATGTGTTTGCTTTGTGTTTCTGTCCCTTTTATTGTTGATTTCAAATTTTATAGCATTGTAATTTGAGAAAATAGGTTGTAAAATTTAAGTTTTTAAAAATTTGTTACGCATGCTTTGTGCCCTAGTAGGTAGTCTGCTCTGGAGAATGTTCCATGGGAAGAATGCGCTCTGTGTTTTAGATGAATGGAGCATTGTGTGCATGCCTAGGAGGTCGAGTTTGTTGATATTGTTTTTGAGCTCTGTTGTGTGTTTATTGAGTATCTTTCCTGATATTCTATCTTTACTTGAAAGTAGCATGTTGAAGTCTCCCATTACTATTGTTGAATTGTTTATATCCCTCTTCAATTCTGTTAGGACTTGATTAATGTATTTCAAGGGACTTTTGTGGGTACATATATGTTTATTATAATTATGTCTTCTTAGGCTATTGTTGCTTTAATCATTATGTAGTATCCATTCGTGTCTCTTATAGTATTTGCCTTGAAGTCTATTTTTTTCAGAGATTAATATTGCTACACCTGTTTTCTTTGGATTGTTACTTACTTGATATGCTTTTGTCCAACATCTGTTTTTTATCTGGTTATGTCTTTGTTTCTGAGGTGTGTGTCTTTCTTTCTTTTTAAATCATTTTATTGGGGGCTCATACAACTCTTATCACAATCCATCCATCCGTTGTGTCATGTACATTTGTACATTTGTTGCCATCATCATTCTCAAAACATTTGCCTTCTGCTTGAGCCATTGGTAACAGTTCCTCATTTTTCCCCTCCCTCCCTGCTCCTCCCTCCCTCATAAGCCCTGGATAATTTATAAATTATTATTATTTTGTTGTATCTTAACCACTCCCCCCAAAAAAACAAAACAAAAAAACCCCACTCCCTTCACCCACTTTTCTGTTGTCCATCCCCCAGGGAGGAGGTTACACATACACCCTTGTAACCAGTTCCCCCTTTTCTTATAAACAGAATATATATTGATGAGTTTTGGTGTCTTATCCATTCCCCTTCTCTCTGTCTCTTTACTGGTGCATTGAGCCCATTAATGTTTAGTGGATTATTAATATGTATGGATTTGTTACTGTCAATTTGTTTTGTATCTGTATGTGTTGGTTGTTTGTATGTGTATATGTGGTGTGATTCTTTTCTGTGTTCTTCCTGTATTTCTTTGTTGTTTCGGATGTTGCTTTGAATGTGTTGGTTTTTGTGAGGAATTATCTTGTATGTTGGTTTCAGGGTTGTGTGGTAGTACCTATTATAGTGGTAGTCTTAGTTTTGTAAATTCCTTTAATTTCTGCTTGTCTGGGAATACTTTTATTTCTCCATCATATTTGAGTGAAAATTATTTGAGTACAAGATTCTTGGTTGACAGGGTTTTTTTCCCTTCAACATTCTATTTTTTCCCTCCATTGTCTTCTTGACTGCTTGGGTTCTGCTGCAAAGGTCTGAGCTTATTCGAATCTAAATGCTGCTTCTTTGCATGTGACTACTTTTTCTCCATCTGCACTGAGAATTTCTCCCTTGTAATTTATGTTAGACCAGTGGCTCTTAACCTTCCTAATGCTGTGACCCTTTAATACAGCTCCTCATGTTGTGATGACCCCCAACCATAACATTATTTTCATTGTTACTTCATAACCCTAATTTTACTACTGTTATGAATTGGGCGACCTCTGTGAAGGGGTCATTGAACCCCCAAAGGCATCGATACCCACAGGTTGAGAACCACTGCGTTAGCCTGTTGGACTACAATATATCAGGGGATATTCTTCTTGGGGTTCCTCATTTTTGGGATTCTTTTAGCTTCCTGAATAGTTATTTTTTCATACTTTATGCAGTGAAAATTTTTTTCTTCTAGTAGTTCTTGCACTATTCTCTCTGTATTTTCTTTGTTTTATTTTGCTTTTTCCTCTTCTGGAACCCCTATAAGATGTAGATTGTTCCTTGCTTGTGTCCCAAATTGTTTTAGGCTTTTTTGGGTCTCCTTTGCATTTTGGGGGGGCGGGGTATAGAGGGTGTGTAAATACAGGTTAACTAGAGACATAAATCCAGAGACTCTTATTTATGTGTAAGACAGAACTTTATATCAAGAAGCAATTATGCAACAATAAAACATCCCAGCCCAGTCCAGATCAAGCCCATAAGTCCAAAATAACTCAGAAGTTTGATATTAGCCCATGAATTCCTCTTCAGACTAATGCAGCACATGCAATGACGCCAAATGCAGGAAGATCACAGGCCAATGAGTGGAAAGTCTTGTGGGTCCAGTGGTGGTGGTAGTATCTCAACGCTAGTGCACATCTCCATATGTCTCCTCCAACTCTGAGTGTCTCAACAGCAGGAAAGGAAAGCAGAGAGAGTGGGTCTGGCCTCCAGTGAGCTATCTATCTCTGCCGCACTTCTAAATGAGGTCATCAAGCTGCGAACTGATTGACAGGCTAGACTCCAACCCTTTGGTCAAATTGACAAGAGATTATGTAACTGCCACAGGGTGCTTGTTTTTCTCTTAGATTGGTGTCTAAAATGTGTCTTCAAGCTCGCTAAATCCGGTTACCATCTTTTCAATCCTATGTCTCTCTTCTATTACAGTGTTGTGTAATCATGTTATGGTGGTGCTTGACTTCTGTTTTTCTGTTTGGAATTTTTCTTGTGAAGTTCCCAGTTTTACTATTCTTTCTCTTTTCCTTTCAGACCTTCTCTTCATGTATCACACATGCACAATCATCAGTCTTCTAAATGTTGTGCAATTTCAGCCATTTTCTTTTGGTCTGGTTGTCATTTATTTATTTGTGTCTGTCTGTCTGTCTGTCTCTCTTTTCTTTTTTTGTGGACCATGTTTTTTGTTGTTACCTTGACATCTTGGTGTAGCTGTTAAGGTGGCAGGGAGGTAGGGTTTTGTTGGGGAGGTTATCTCTGTTGCGTAGTGTAGTGGGGGAGCAGTAGACACTTCAGACAACATATTATGAGGAGTGTGTCAGAGTACAAGCTAGTGACAAGATCAAAGAACTGAATGGAAAACAATAGAGGAAGGGAAGGCTAGCAATGACTGAATAAAAACTGTAAGAGGGCTACCAGCTTTGGTTCTGAAGATGAAGAGAAGAAAAAAAGAATTGAAGAGATAAAAAGAAAGAAAAACTCAAAATTAAAAGAAGAAAAGAGAAGGAAATAAAAAGATTTAGAGAATAAAGCAAGAATAGAAAGGCTGTTAGTATTTGGGCTCTAAGCTTTGCCCAGGAGTTTTATTGCTGGTATGGGCAAAAGAAAGTTGTGTTTCCTAAAGAAAGGATAGGGAGCTTGGGTGAACTCTGGACTTTGCTTGAAGCACAGAGGAAGAATAGTTGAGTCGTAATATTCAATGTTTGTGGGGAGGTGATTCTGCCCGGTCAGGTACTTGAGGTGCTTGAACTATGCTTTCGTTCTTTAGTGTCCTGGAGGTGAGGGGATTGAGTGGAATGGTAGGATAAAGAAGTTTCTCTGGATGGTCCTGTGCTGAGTAGGTATAAATGTGATGGGGCTCATATCATCCCTCATCAGCAGAGGTATCTGAAAAGTAATGAAGAGGTAGGAAGTCTGTATAGCTGGTCTTGGGAATGCCCAAGGCTAGGAGGTAGATGGTAAGCAGTCCCAGGGGACAGGCTATTGCTCTGAACCATCTGATATCATTTAGGATGATCTAAATGACATGCTAGCTGAGAGAGGGGGTATTGCTAACTTGGGCATTGAAGACATGGTAAGGGTGAAATTTTGTTGTTGTTGTTAGAAGACCAGCAGATGGGCAAGTACTGGTTACGAAAGGATTATAAAAACTGTGCAAGACTTTGTTTTATAGAAGAGGAGGGTATAAAAAGGAAAAAGACACACAACAACCACAAAGAAATATAAGGGTATAACCTTTATCCTGGGGAGGATTTAGACTGTGCAGGGCACAAATCTTTTGACCAGTTGGAGGCACAGGCTGGGAAGGACTGGTTCTAACTTTTGGGTCTTTTAGGATGGCACGGGGCAGTGGAGTTTTAAGCTAGGGTAACGGTTTGATGACGGACAGAGCTGAAATACCTAGATTCTTTTAAACCACAGCCAATTGGCTTAAAGCAATAGACCTCAGGAGGATTAGATTGGAGGACGGAGTTCGCTCTTTTCAGATGAGGAAGGTCTCCAAGAGTGGACGGGAGAGAGGACTGCATCTGGCACTTTCCTAAGTGGCCTAAAGAGGAGTGGGGGAGGGGGAGCAAGAACGTACTCAGAGGATAGGCTGTTAGTCTAGAGTAGACAGCCTGGAGTGGTCTATTAGGGTGGTGACTGGGTGCTGGGATGTGAGACAGCGAGGAGAGCTCTCAGTCTATCCAGTACCTCAGCAGGGAGTTTTCTGATCCCTGGAGTTTAGAGCCAAGCTCATTGCCAGGGGTGTGTAGAAACTCCAGGGGAGGAAGTTTACCAGCCAGAACTCACCGCGGGGGGTGGGTGGGTGAGGTGGGCAATCCAAGAGTGCATACATACCTTGGTAATGGCCCACCCAGGAGCACCCACCCACAGAGGGATAAGTTGGGTATGTGGGCAGTCAGAGGTCAGGTGGTGGGGTTGTTCACACTTTTTGGGGGGTTCAATTAAGTCTCTCAAGTCTGCCATGATATTGGAGGTTTGGTCTGGAGGGAAGAAGGTATAGGCTTCACCCTTTCTCTTTGCCCTCTGCCACTCCCTCTATCCCTGGCTCCACTGGTTGAATGATACGTGGGTGTGTGGCTATGTGTGGGGGGTTCACACCCAGTGGGTTAAATTGTCTCCCAGGATTGCTATGAGCTCCATGGGGGTAAACGTTAAGACTTCTCCCCTTCTCCCAATCTTCTCACCCTCTGATTATGTTGTTTTGCTCATTCCTGTCCTGTACTGAGGATGTGGGGCAAGGGTGGGTGGATGGTATCAGGGAGCAAAGCAAGGGGGCGGGTGGAGGGGTAGAGGGGTGGGGTGTACAAAAAGCTAAACTTGGGTACTGGTTATGTCTTCACCAAACTGCCATGGCAGAGCTGTCACCTCGAGGCTAGTGAGGCAAGGGGATTGGTTTTCTGTGTTACCTCTGGGCTGGGGGAAATTGGCTCTGTGGGGCAGGAGCAGAGCTCCCTGTCTAGTACCAAGAGTCTATGACAAAGGGGAGTCTGTCTGGCAGGCATGCTGTTCTTCCTCTTTAAAGAACTTGAGTCTACATATTTTTGTGTTGAGATTCTCGGTGTGAGGCAGTGGAGGATCGCCTTCCCCGTGGACCTCCTGTAGCTGCGGAGGACGTCTCTTCCCTTGTTGTTATCTGGCTGCCATCTTGCCTCTCTGGGGTGATGCTCAGTTTTAAGATGACCTCAGGGATGGTTTTGATTTTAGATTTAAAGATGATCTCAAATCAATCGTTTCAATGGCTCTAGAAAGTCTACTACAATTTATGAGATTTTGAAAAGTTGTTCTACATCCCCCGAGATTTGATCAGGATTCTTCTGTAGAACCTTTGATCAGAATGTTCAGTACTGGTAGTTGGGCACGGTAAAGATCTGGTCTCATGGCATAGGAGGAATTTATTCAGAGTCATATTCCACATCCTTTCCTGTTCCTGACACTTGCACATTTAGTCACATACTCCATATCCTCCTCCTATTGCCGGCTTTTCCTCATTCCTCTTGTACGCTCTTTCAGCAGTGTGTTATAGTTTTCCTTCTATAATTCCTTTGCATTCCTGATTAGATGTGTTCCCATGTATCTTATTCTCTCAGATGCTATTACACATAGAATTGTTTCCCTGCTATCCCTTTCAGAGTTCTCATTGCTGACATACAGAAATCCAGCTGATTTTTGTGTGTTGACTTGGTGCGCTCCAAATTTATTAAACTCCTGTTTTAGATCTAGAACTTTTTGGGGGGAGGACAATGAACTCTTTGGGGTTTTCAATATTTAGGAGTCTTGGTGATGCAGTAGGTTACACATTGGATTGCTAATCACAAGGTCAGACATTCGAAACCACCAGTCACTCCATAAGAGACAGATGAGGCTTTCTACTCCCTTAAACTTTACAAGCTCAGAACCCCACAGGGGCAGTTCTACTCTGTCCTGTAGGGTCACTGCAAGTTGGAATTGACTCGATGGCCATGAAACGATTGCTTCTTCTTTTCTGGTCTTAATTGCTTTTGTTTGTTTGTCTTGTCTTATTGCTTCTTCTGAGATTTCTAAAGCAATACTCAATAGAATTGGTGAGAGAAAGTACCATTGTATTGTTCTCACTTTCAAGAGAAAAGCTCTGTCTCCAATTATGTACCCGGTTGGCTCTTGACTTCTTGAGGAATTCCCATTTTACTCCAACCTTCTTTAGGGATCTCGTTAGGAAAGTGTTGGATTTTATCACGTGCTTTTTCAGCCTGCATGTGCTTGCTTTCTTTTATTCTGATGCATTATGTTGATTTATTTGCGTTGTTGACCATCTCTGCATCTCTGGAATAAATCCCAGGTGGTCAGGTCTATGCCTCTGATGCTATCAGAGTCTTTCCTCCAGTGTCTGTTAAGATGATTTGCATCTGTATTCATAAGAGATACTGGTTTGTAGTTTTCTCGTTTGGTGGTGTTCGTCTGGCTTGAGTATCAGGGTTATATTTGCTTCATGTCATGGATGAGGGAGTTTCCTTTCCTTCTCTAGTTTTTGGAAGAGTTTATGCAGCGTGTGTGTCAATTCATCTATAAATATTTGGTATAATTTCTCAGTGAATCTACCTGGCTCAGGAATTCGGTGGGGGGGAGGTGTTTATCATTAATTAGATCTCATTATTGTTATGAAACTTTCGTAGAACTTTGCTTCATTGTGGATTTGTGCTATCTACTTGTTTGAGCTATCATTATAGTATCATGCTGAAAGACCAGAAGTGGACTTGTGGCAAGTGGTACATACAGTACATACAATTACATAGTATGTTCCTCTCCTGTTAGTATAGTCCACAAATACCCATGAGACAGACCAGGAAACTAGATTGAAAGCAGTAGTTATGCAGCGTTTAAGATTCATAACTGCGCCAATCCCTCCTAAGCATGCATGCAGGGCTGATTTCCCCAGTGGTTTCGGATTGGCATCTGTGAGCATTGCCGTGGGTGGTGTTGAATGTCAAGTGTAGGAGGGTATTACTTGCCTTAGTCATCTGTAACTAATTTAGAGCACACTGTGTTTTCAGGCAAGTGTCTATAATTGCCATTTTGCTAATTGAGAGAGTGACTTGTTTGCTGACTTTCCTCACAAGTAAAAGAAATGGAGTTAGGAAGCAAGGAGTGTGCTTGAACGAAGGTGCTTCCCCTGGGGTTAGTTATCCAGCAATTGCTTTGGCACAGCACACTGGTTTGTAGGCAAAGACATTCAGAGAGCTAGACTTCGGCTCAGATATACTCTGACCAACTTCAGCCAACCTGCTGCCCCCAGGGAACAGAGTAAAGGCAACAGTTATCTATTTTCACTCCCTCTATTTTCTCAACTTAGTACTGCTTCTATGCGGGGCTTTGTGCTGGGTGCTCAGGGGAAAGTGGTAAGGGAAATTAGACAAAGTTCATGATTATGGTTGTTTCAAAATATGGCTCTAAAACTGTAGGATACTTCTTCCATTGAGAACAAGGGCGTTTGTTTCCGTTCCTTAAATCTGTCCTTCATGATCAATAGAATATAGCAGCAATGATGCTGTAACAGTTTATAGTTTCATTTTCTTAACTTGCCTTTTCCTGTCCCTTGTCATGCTTGCTCTTCAAACCCAGACACTATAGAACCATAAAGAGGCCCATGTGCCTCCACTCAAGTACTCCCTCAATGCAAGAACATTTTGTTCTATTAAATTGATATTCCATGATGCACACCTTCCCTACGCAATCGCTGAAGACAAATGTGTGCACAAGCAAATATGTGCACAAGCAAATGAAGAAAGCTGATGGTGCCCAGCTATCAAAAGACACAGCATAGGGGGTCTTAAAGACTGAAGGTAAACAAGCGGCCATCTAGCTCAGAAGCAACAAAGCCCGCATGGATGAAGCACTCCAGCTTGTGTGTGACCATGAGGTGTCGAAGGGATCAGGTATCAGACATCAAAGAACAAAAACCTCATACCATTGTAAATGAGGGGGAGTGCAGATTGGGGACCCAAAGCCCATCTGTAGTAACGGGGCATCCCCTTACAGAAGGATCATGGAAAGGAGACCAGCCAGTCAGGATGCAGTATAGCAATGATGAAACATACAAGTTTCCTCTAATTCTTAAATACTTCCTCCCCACCCCACTATCATGATCCCATTTCCACCTTGCAAGTCTGGCTAGACCAGAGGATGTACACTGGTACAGATAGGAACTGGAAACACAGGGAATCCAGGACAGATGATCCCTTCAGGACCAGTGGTGAGAGTGGCAATACCAGGGGGGTGGAGGGAAGGTGGGGTAGAATTGGGAACTGATTATAAAGATCTACATATAACCTCCTCCCTGGGGGATGGACAACAGAAAAGTGGTGAAGGGAGGGAGACGTTGGACAGTGTAAGACATGAAAAATAGTAATAATTCATAAATTATCAAGGGTTCATGAGGGAGAGGGGAGGAGGGAGGGAGGGGGAAAATGAGGAGCTGCTGCCAAGGGCTTAAGTGGAGAGCAAATGTTTTGAGAATGATGAGGGCAACAATGTACAAATGTGCTTGACATACAATAAATGGATGGATAGATTATGATAAGAGTTGTATGAGCCCCCAATAAATTATTTTTTTTTTAAAAAGAGTGACTGGGTGGTGTCTAGCCTGTCAATCAGGTCATAGCCAGTGAGGCCTCCGTGTGTGCATGGCCTTCTCCTGAGGATTCTGGGAATTCCTTCTTGGAGGCGGGAGACACTTTCTCTCTGCTCACTTCCTGGGAGACATTGCAGTTGACAAGCCACATGGAGAGAGGCTTAAGGAGCTATGTGGAGACCCCTTCAAAAACTGAGATACTTACAACACCACTGTATCCACAAACTTCCCACCCACTGGCCTGTGATCTTCCTGTATTCTACATCATTGCATGTATTTCATGAGTCTGAGGAGGACTTTATAGATTGAAATTGGACATGTGGGCTAATATCAGATTTATGGACTTAATCTGGATTGGGCTGGGATGTTTTCTCAATATTCAATTGTTCTTGTATATAAAGCTCTTTCTTATACACATACATAGACACACACACACACACACACAATGAAGTGTACCCTTTAGTTTCCGATAAGTAATGCAATGTGAAAGAGACACCCATTGTTCCCCCAAACACTTTCTCGAATTGCAGAGCAAAATAATAGTGATAATTTAAGCCACTAAAATGAGGTGGCTGGAAGAGGAGACCAACACTAATTAAAGACCCAAACAAGCAGTTATATATCTAAGTTATATACATTAAGATAAATGCTCTACAAAAAAGGTACATGGTGCTGTGGACTGTATAACGAAGGGACTGACCTCAGTCTATGCAATCAGGGACAGCTTCCCCAAGGAAATGATGCTTAAGCTGAGGGTGAAAAGGAGCTAACTTAATGAAGTCAGGTCAAGAACTATCACGTACAAAGTTCTCATGGTGAGCAAGAGCATGAGGTATTTGAAGACGTGAAACAAGGTCAATCTGACTGAAGTGGGGAGGGAAGGTGTGATGCTGCAGTAGGTAGGTAGCATCCAGGTGTTGCAGTGGACTTGTTCTTGTAACTCAAGTTCTCATTGGTAGGGATAACACCAATAGTGTGTCAAAGTTATCTATAGGATGAATAGGAGATAAAGGAGTGCAGTTCACCAGGCCGGGGTAGTGGAGGAAGTGAATTTTTTTTTTTTAATCTGTAAGGTTTGGTTTTTGAAGTTTTTTTAAAAAACATTTTATTAGGGGCTCATACAACTGTTATCACAATCCATACACACATCAATTGTGTAAAGCGCATTTGTACATCATT
>NW_022103928.1:12876271-12892424 GCF_000313985.2 Echinops telfairi
GGGCACCATCAGCTTTCTTCGCCACATTTGCTTATGCACCCATTTGTCTTCAGTGATCCGTTCGACACCTCATGATCACACAGGCTGATAAGTTGTTCCATGTGGGCTCTGTTGCTTCTGAGCTAGATGGCCGCTTGTTTACCTTAAAGCTTTTAAGACCCCAAACGCTACCCATTTCTTCCTTATTTTCATAATTTTTTTTGTTCCCTTTCCCCACCTCCTCCCCAGTTGTCTACCATGTGCCTCCCTGCATTTGATCTGGTCCGGAAGTGGAATTTTTAAGTGAGGAATTGTTTTTTGTTGTCTTTCTGATGGATGAAAGATTGAAAACAGCTCAACAGCTCTTACTGCTTTTTGGAACAGCATTTCTCACTGACCTAATTTAGCATCACACCACAATGTCTACCGGAGTTTTTAATAGATTGATGGAGGCTAGTGTTATATCCAGTACTCTCTATTTTTATAATTTTACAGTGAAAAAAAATTCCTTATAGTTAAGTGTATTTGCTGCAATTTTGACCTGTTTTATCTTCCGTTCTCTCTGCAAATGGGGAAACAATAGAGCAGGTATTTCTTTAAATATGTTCCTTCATATTTCTTTTTTCTCCAATTTTGATGGGCTCTTATTTTTCTGTCAGCATCTTCTGCCCCTAACCCTAAGATATACACTGATTTTTACCCCACCATCACCACCTGAAACCTCCATGTCAGCTTCACTAATTCACTTTTGTTCAGGGACTAGGTCCAAAGGATTAAGGAATGAAGGCAATTAGCACATTCTACCTATGACAGTAGTTTTCTACTTTGACTGAATATTAGAAGTGATAAATGGGAACTTAAGATCATGACAGTGCTGTGACCCTATCCCCAGAGCCTCTGGTTATAATGGCTTCTCACTGGTGGAATGGAAGCTAGATTGATCTGTGTAATAGTCTAATAGACTTTGAGATATCAGTAGGGACTCATGCTTATCTACATGTGGCTTCAGAAGGATTCATACAGAAATATTTATAGATATGTATAATGTATGTGTTTCTCTGTCAGCTGAGACTGTTTAAAAGCAATGATACCACGGGCAACAACAAGCATACTAGCAATTAGATTTTTGGTTGCAATTCCATTCCACAAAATGTTACCAGATCTCCATGGCCAGATGACTGACTTTAGGATTGGGTCAGTGGCAATGTAAGATGATCCTGAAGCATCTTTTGGGTCTAGAAGGTAAGGAAGTGTTCAGAAAAACAGGTAAACAAAAATGGGTATATCAAACGAACAGGGGAGCCAACTGGAAAAGCCCCAAATGGCCAAAACCAGAACAATTCAAACAACAAAAAACATAAAGTGCTATTGGATTAAAGCGTAAAGTAAAAAATAAATATATATGGGTCTGCACTGGTGTACGTAAATGATTGAAGAAGTAAATGGATATAGTAGACGAATCTCCCATGCAGAAGAATTCCAAATAATCTATATAGATGTTCTATCCTCAAAGAGCTAAAGCAACACTCCCTATGCCTTAAGTGTGGGATGCAAGTAGTGATTCCCTTCCAAAGAGTTTGATATGGTCAAGAGAGGAAGAATAAGTTTATTGTGGAGAAACTTGGCAAATACTATCTTAGCTAGGCGAACAAAGTTAACATGAACAATAATAAGTACCCCAGGAAAGTCACGGGGAGGTAGGACCATATCTGACCTTCTCTGGGAGGTAGGACCATATCTGACCTTCTCTAGCTTCCCGCTTGCTTGAGGAAGTGGGGTCACATCTGACTTCTGCCGGATTCTCCCTGGCTTCTCTATTGCTACAAGGTAGAGGCCAGATATATTTCCATCCTCTATCCTTCTCAACTCCTTCTGAGATCAAATTCTATGCTGGGTTCACTAGTTTGTTTTAATGGCACACAGAACTCAAGCAGTACTCAAAATTAAGGAGGTGTATTAGGAAAGGTAATCGGTTGCCACAAGCCAGAATCAGAATACATCACAGTTACCTTCATTGGTCCACAGCAATGAATTGATCCTCACCCTAACCAGCATCCAAGTCTCCCTTCAGTCTTCAGCCTCTCAGCCACATAGCCCCTTAGCTTCAGCCTCTATGGACTAGGAAGCCAGCCTGCACAGTCTTATAATCTGAGCCCTGCTACTCTGTTCTGTCTCAGGGTTCCTTTGCCCAAGTGTTTAATTTTTCTGTTCCCAGACTTCAGCACTTCTGACAGCAGACAGAGATCTAGAATGCGCTACCCTAGTAGCTATTCTTCCATTCTTTCTCTTCCTGCCAAGACAGCTCATCCTTATTCCTCAGGGAGTGGCAACCGGAACTAACCATCTCCCCCTCACTAGTATTAAAATGCCCTATTTGCAAAGTCCTGCCCAATCATTTGGTGGGAGTTACAAAGATGTGGTTAGAGAGCTATATTAAGAAATTTCACTGAACCATAGTCCCTTGATACTAAGTTAAGCAAATAGCACTTTACTTAAGAGGTATTTCTCCCAAGTACCCATAACCCTAGGCTAATCATGGAAAAGCATCAGACAAATCCCAATTGAGAAGACATTCTTCAAAATCTCTCACCCATTCTGCTCATGCCTGTTAGGGTCATCAAAAACTGTCAGAGTCTAAGACACTGGCCCAACTACGTTAACCTAAGGAAAATTGACTCCAAAATGTAATGTGGTATTCTGGAACAGAAAAGGGATATTAGGTTTCAAAAAATAAGGACATTTGACTAACGTATGGAATTTAGGTAATAACAATATGTCAATATTGGTTCAGTCATTATAATAAATTTACCATAAAAGCCCCAAACCAAACTCACTGCCACCTAATTAATTCTGACTCTTAATCATCCTTTTTAGATAAATATTAGAAATATTTATGGGAGAAGACAGCCTCATCTTTCTACTTCAGAGTGGACGGTAGTTTTGAAATGCTAAACATGAGCTTATCAAGCCCACTACAGCACCAAGATACCATAGCATACTAATCGATTTTGTTAATAGAGAAACTGAATGTGGGAAATCTCTGCACTTGCACTTATTATTTTTTCCCCTATAAGTCTGTGTTTTAAAATAAAAGTTTTAAGAAGTAAAAAATATATGTGTTTGACAGATTGTTTTTACATTATTTTTTTTTACCTATAATCTTCTAATTCACCAAAAAGATTAGGTGGGAGGACTATGCAAATAAAATGACTGTAGATCACAAGTGGGATTAGAAAGCTTCTTAATAATACAAATAAGGTATATGAGTAGACCACCCTTTTGGGGGTGAAACCACACAGTAAAGGTATGAAATCCTAATATGGGAATTGATCAATTTTGCCACCCCATTAGTCTTAAAATTAGTCATTACAGGTGGGAAGGGAGGTACTTCACTACCATAGTAAGAAGAAATGGAGTAGAGCATGCCCTTTGGACCCAAGATCCTTATGCTGAGAACTTCCCAGACCAGGAGACTGAGAGTTGTAACAATTGGCATCAAAGCTGTATTTGTTACAATGGCTCCCGACTCATGGAAGCATGAGCTGTAGGAAAAGAAAGAACAAAGGTTCATTAGAAGTCAAACTTCTGATTTTTAAATGATTACTATGGCTGTTTTCTGCAATGTTTGGAAGGAAAGTAAGAGATGTTATGCTGTAGCTGAGGAGGAAAGTCTCACACCTGAAGTGCCTTGGGGTACAAGCTTGGCAAGTTAGGCATGTGGTGACACGGGGCTGTGTCTTCTGGTTCCAGGGAATCAGAGGTCCCGGGCCATAAGCATCTGACTGGGAAAATAGCCAAAGTATGAAGAACATGAGGACCCTGGAATGTTCATATAGGGTTTATGTGTTTATCTGAATATACTATGGATATTGAATGTTTCTCCTAACTCTAACTATGAACCAGACCTAAATGTATATTGTATGTTATAGATAGCCTCTAACTCCATGGTCAGCCAATAGTTATTTGGATATGCTGAAAGGGGAACAAAGAATTGCTTGAAAGAAATACAGGCTATTGATTTAAATGTTGTAGCTCTATAGAGTCTTAGGGGCTTAGTTTTTTTTTTTAAAAAAGGAACCTTATTCAGAATCTTCAGCGTTAGGAAATTTGAATTTGAAAAAAGACATGTACACCCACCCAGAACCTTTTAGAGAGCAGGGAACTTGCATTTTTGAGCCAGGATCTTCAGGGAGGAAAAAAATGACTACGTACTTTGATTTTGAGCAAGTGGCTTGCTATTGTATGCATCCAAGCAGGAAGAGCCATTGCTTAGCAGAAGAACCCACTTCCAAGACTAGAAAGTGACGATCTGAAGCCACAAGAAGAGTGCAAGTAGGAGAGGTTCAGAAACAAAAAGTTGGGTTGAGTTTGAACACATTCATTTGAAACCCATTTATCTAGGTGTGGGGGTTAGGGATAGGAGCGAGAGAAAGAGACAGAGACAGGACTACCTGGTTTGTGATAAAGGAAGGTGTGTAGACTCCTGAGCCCATGACTAGTACCCATTGATCCAGCTCAAAGGGATTAGAGATGATCTGACCATCACCTTACTGAATGAAGAGAGCCATGTTGACACCATGAACTAGTATAAGTTGCTCCAATTTGCTGGCTTTCTCTGTACTAGACTGCTTAAAAAAAATGCAGAGACTCAAAGGTCCAACAATAACAGTAGATTCTTCAGAACAAGGAACATGTTTGTCTTCTCAGAGTACTGGTTTGATGGGGATGGGCAATTTAGAGATTGGCTATGTAAAATGGAGGGAGATAAATACATGAGGTGTTTGTCTCACATGCCTTCAGGTAAGGAGAGGGTAAGAGCGGAGTCCCACTTTTTCCATTCCTATGCTTCCAGTAAATATGGGGAAAATATGCAGTAGGATTATATGATTCATTATGAGTGTTGTTGTAAAAACTGTAATTGTAGAAACAGTGACTGTGAAAGTCATCCTAGGACTTTTGCCTTACTGGCAGACTAATTACTAATGGTTGTTTTGGACTGGCAAAATGTTTGGGAGGGGCACTGTCCTCTACGTATGAAAGAAACATGGTCGAAAGGTCAGGGAGTGGCCTGCACTGTGCTGGATGGTTTCTGCATGACCCTTTTAGCCAAGGAGTTGTGATTCTCACTAAATGATTTGGTGGAACTATGACCCGCAAAAGAGATTTGAAAATTTAATGATACAAACAAGGTCCATGATACCCTTGTGGACAGGGACCATGCAAAAAGGTATACCAAGCTCTAAAGTGGGAATTGGCCAGTTCTGCCAATCTCCTAGGTTTAAAAGAAGCTACACTGCAGGTGGGAAGGACGAACATCACCACCACTAAGAAAAGATGGGAGTGGTGTGAACCCTTTGGACCTGGGATCCATGGTGATGGACAGGAGGTGGTTCTGAGATGGCACCGTAGGCTTTCGAGCCTGCAAAGAAATGCAGCTATAGAGAATGCACTAACCCAGGGGATGAGAGACCTGAAAGTTTTGAAAACTTTTTTCATTAAATGGTTTCTTATGCCATAAACAATCTTTTTAACAATGCAATGTAATAGCTCGATAATGTTTACGTTTGGGCAAGAACATATGGAAAGAAGGTTAGTGAAGAATAGGACTGGGGGAAGTTGATAGAAATGTTGGTTTCAAAAGCACTTGACTAGCTGGTACGATTGCGAAGTTGGTAAGCAAAGGAAAAACGATTCCTCCTTGCTCCACCAACCCACTTCTCTCCAGACGAAAAGGCCTGTGTAGACAATCTCAATGTCTCTCCTTTCCCATTGCAGGTAAGCAGAAAGACTAGTCACTGGCCAGCCGAACAGCACCCTCAATGCCATGCTACTGCCTCTCATTAGATGGATGATTCTGAGTTTTAAAGGTCAGTTGGCAGACATTGAACAGCTATGCTTTCTCTTTGTAGCGCTTTAGTTTTTTCAAACTCAAAGCCACTTTCTGGCCCATTTTTATAGGGTAAAGTGTTGTTGGGAAACAACTAACTGAGAGGATGCTGGTTTTCCCTCCTGTGCTCAACATTTATTAAAGAACAGTGACCAATCGGGTAAGGAAGTTGACCCATGCTGCAAATCCTCCATCAATTTTTAGCCAAAAAAAAAAAAAGTTTGAGAGAGACCTGACAGGTTTTTTTTTTTCTCTGAAAAACCAACAAACTTGGAATATCCTATGTAATTCTGCCCTGGTTTTTAATTAGGACAACACTTCTATTTCTTCCTTACTCAGTTATTTGTAAGCAGAAAAGAATGTCAGGCAGGCCTCATAAAACCAATTGCTGGGTCCTGAATTTTGTGACATCCATCCCCTTTCTGGAATTTGGAAGTAAAGTTAAAGGGGAACATTTTATCTGAGTGGGTTGCTGTGAGTGGATACTTATTTTTGGCTGACATAACAAGCAACATTTAGAAAACAATGAGTGTTTATGTGGGATAGTGAGGGAGACAGTCACGAAAGTGTGGGACCAGTGTGGATTTGGGGTTCTGAATAGCATGTGGGTGACTGCTGACATTTGAGAACTTTTATCTGAGGTGGATTACAGATGTAGGAGTTAAATTTGTAGGCATTTAATTGACATTTAACAATGTCACATCAACAGCTGATTCAATCTGGTGGGGGGAAAATGACAAAAATGAATTGCTGAAGCCTTTTGAGCATGGTACTGTAGGGTCTTGCAGATAAGGCCTTTATGGGTGTTCGAGACTATAGGTCGCCAATGAAAACCAACCTTTCAGAAATACTAGAATTCCAAAATCATTTGTTGTTGTTGTTGTTGTTGTAAAGGAAATTTCAGAATCTGAGTCCATCTTGGGTCCCATCCCAAGAAGGTTAGTTAGAGAAGGAAGTGGGCTACTGTCCCAGTGTCAGCCATTCACATCCAGCAGGGCTCCCCAGGAGATGGAAAGACGCAGTCTGCTTCCATAAAGATTAACCTTGGTAACACAAGTGGGTCGTCTGTACTCTGTCCTGTAAGGTAGCTGTGAAGCAGAATTGACTGGAAGGCAGGCTGTGTGTGCTGCATGCTAGAAGAGCTCTGGTGGTGCAGTGGTTAAGCGCTGACAGCTGAAAGGTATGGCAATCTGTCTGTGTAACAATTTATAGTCTTGGAAACCTTGTGGGGCAATTCTAGCCTGGCCTATAAGTTTGCTATTAGTCAGAATCAACTCTATGGTAATGGGCTTTGTATTCTGTGTTTGTTTTTGTGGTGAGTGCTAACAGTGTACGATCAGAAAGTCTGTGTTTAGATCCATTTTCCATCACTGACTAGCTCTGTGGCCATATGCAATCACAGAGCCTTTCTGACTTTGAGTTTCCTCTGCCATAAATCATGCTCACAGCCATCACGCTGATTCTGACGCATAGCAACCCAAGCTAGTGTTTCTGAGAATGTCAATCAGAAGCAGCCAGCCGATCCCGCTTCTGGAGAGCAGCTGGTGGGTCGGAACTGGGGATTCACAGTCCAATGCCAACCCACAGCACCACCAGAGCCCCTTTTCCAAGAATGCGGATAATAATGCAAGCCTCACCACCTCTCCTGTGTTGTGAGACTACAATAAAAATACATGAAATCCTAATGTCGATGACAAATAGTAACTACAATATGAAATGTTGGCACAGACCTAAAGTTGAGGAAGATTAAACTTCTGATTGAGGATGACTTAAGACCTTGTAAATATATCATTTAATCATTAATTGCGTTACCAACTTTGTTCACACTAGCCACATTAACTCTGTCCCTAAATTCAAAAGCAAAGCCTTTGAAGGAGATTTGACTGGGCCCGTCACTGGGTTAAAGTGGGGAAGCTTTGTGTAGATCAAAGGGACCTTAAATTCCAAATTAGTATAGTGATGAATGTAATGCCGAGGTCAGCATTCCAGTTGTCTATTGACTAGTGAGAAGGAATCTCTCTCATAGTTCTTGCTCCATCAGTAATGATGAGATTCCCACCCAAAGGCAGCATCGACTGGACCGAACTTCCAAGTCTTGACATGCAGAAGGACACTGAGGGCCCTCACCAAGACTCTTCGGCCACGGGATCCTAGACCTCCTATTTCAGAGGGTTCCTTAAATCTTTAAACTGCATCAACTCTTAACCTCTTCCCCTATTAACGTGCAACCACCTAAAAGACAGAAATGAGCAAGAAATAAATAATAAAACACATTTTTAGAGAACACTACACAACCTGCTTCAGTCAAGCTGATTCCGACTCATGGCAATTTTACATGTTACATGTAAAACTACATGTAATCATCAAGGAAGCAGATTTCTCAACTTTTCTCATACAGCACTATTGGGTAAAGTTTAAATCCAACCTTTAGGTTATTAAGCAAGCACAAACCATTCATACCTTTGGGGACAGCCTGATTAGTAAGAAAGCACGTGACAAATGAAAAAAGAAAGACAAAAATCAAATTTTGATTTGGAGTTGGAAGAACTAGGTTAAAATTGCATCTCCAAAAGCTATTACCTGTATCATAGTAGGCAAGAATCTTTTATTTGCTTTGTTTTGTTTTTTATTTTTGGGCAAGAATCTTTTAAAGCCCACTAGCCTTATTTTCTGCTTTCAGAGGATGGGAATTTTTTCAGTCTTTAGCAGGATGATTTATTTTTTTTTCAATTTATTTGGTAATAATAGTATATGGTCAGATGTGAGTTCTTGGTCTTTATAGGTATTAACTCTTGAAGCTTCACAACTCAATGGAGTATGAAATATGATTTCTACTTCACAAATATAATCATTTGACATTTTGCAGAAACATTGGCCTGCCCCGGAGCTCAGTCCTCCCTTGTTCCCTATTCTTTTCTATTTGACTCACATCCTGGGTGATGTCATCTGCCTTTATGGCTTTAAATATCTTCTACTTGACAATGACTTCCAACTTAGTATATTGAATTCTGAGTGTTCCCTTAACTTTGGACACACTCTACATTTATAGTATCTGAACAGGACCAAAGGTGAGATGCTGATATTCCTAAATAGATTTTTTATCTAGTTACATACTTCTCAGTAAATGTTAATTGTTTTTTGAATTGCTCGGGAGTCGTTCTTTTTTATTTATTTATTTAAATTGGGGCTTTTAAGCTCTTACAACATTCCATACATCAAGTGTATCAAGCATACGTGGACATATGCTGCCATCATCATTTTCTAAATATGTACTTTCTATTTGAGCCCTTGGTATCAGTTCTTTTTTTCCCTCTCCCTTCCTCTGCCTCCCACACTCATGGAACTCTGATAAATTAGAAATTACTATTTTATTCATATCTTACACAGACTGCTGTATCCCTTCGCCCACGTTTCTGTTGTTCATCCCCGCTGGGGAGGGGGGTGTAAATACTTCCATCATTGTAGTTGGCTCCCTGCTACTCCCCCTTCTGCCCACAACTTCCCCCTACCCTCGTGGTTTCACTACTTGCATTATTGTTCCTGAGAGGTTTGTCTGTCTTGGATTCCATGTGTTGAGAACTCTTATCTGTAGCGATGCACATATTCTGGTCTAGCCGGAACTGAAAGGAAGGACTGGGGTCATGATAGTGGAGGTGGGGGGAAGGCATTAAAGAACTGGAGGAATGTTGTGTGTTCTGTTGGTGCTATGCTGCACC
The DNA here is from genome assembly GCF_000313985.2 of Echinops telfairi. Classification (NCBI taxonomy): domain Eukaryota; kingdom Metazoa; phylum Chordata; class Mammalia; order Afrosoricida; family Tenrecidae; genus Echinops; species Echinops telfairi. Next base: position 12,885,854 of record NW_022103928.1, read on the forward strand.
CTGAATGACTCATTCCTTCCTTGTGACCATCTGTGAGGGAATGTCCCATTGTCTACAGATGGGCTTTGGGTCTCCTTTCTGACCCCCCATCATTTGCATCAATATATTTGTTTGTTTTGGGTCTTCTGATACCTGATCCTTAGACTCCTCATAATCACACAGGCTGGTTTGCTTCTTTCATGTGGGCTTTTTGCTTCTCTGCTACCTGGTCAATTGTTTACCTTCTAGCTTTTAAGACCCCAGACACTATATCTTTTAATAATCAGGCAGCATCATCTTTCTTTACCTCATTTGCTTATGTACCCATTTTGACTTCAGTGATCATGTCTGGAAGGTGAGCATCACAGAATGCCAGGTTATTAGACAAAGTGTTCTGGCATTGAGGGAGTACTTGCGCAGAGATCCAATGCCTGTCTGTTACCTTAATACTTAACATTTAAACATATGAGAAGAAGAAGGAGAGAAGAAGAAGAAGACGAAGAAGAAGAAGAAAAGCCCATCAATAGTTCCTGCTGACCCTTCTGGTTGTTTTCCAATCAGATCTGGTGAAGTGTCACACCCGGCCCACCGATTCTGAAGTCTATTTTCAGGATTCCATGGAGACTTTATAGTGTTTATTTATTTTTATGTTTTATACATGTGTCATATAATTTACATATGCATATATTCCATATATAAATACACACATATACTTGACATAGAGTTTATTCCTACTCATAGCGACCCTATAGGACAGAGTAGAACTTCTTTATATTTCCAAGGTTATAACCTTTAAAAGAATAAACTTCTACATCTTTCCCCTGTGAAATGCTAAAGGGCTGCAAAAAGTTAGTAGACAAATAAACTTTAAAAATGAAATATGCCCGTTAACTTATTGAAGCTCCCTCAGTTCTTTTATGTATTAAATACGAGTAACCCCTCTAATTACTTCAGTTTCTCTTTTAATATTGGATCTTAGCTTCTCAGTTCCTCCACTTTTCCATCTATGAACTGGGGATTGTAAGACTAGCTTCTTTTTTTTTTTTTTTACATTAGGAGAACATACGAGTAAATGACCATTAGGAAACCTTAGCGCAAAAGCTTCTATACATCCCAGATAGCTGGGCTTCTCCAACCATCATGATCCCAATTCTACCTTACAAATCCAGCTGACCAGAGGATGTGCACTGGTACAGATAGGAACTGGAAACACAGGGAATCCAGGACAGATGAACCCCTCAGGACCAGTGGTGAGAGTGGCGTTACCGGAAGGGTGGAAGGAAGGTGAGGGAGAAAAGAGGAACAGACTACAAGGATCTACATATAACCTCCTCTCTGGGGGATGGAAAGCAGAGAAGTGGGCGACGGGTGGCATTGAACGGTGTAAGATATGACAAAATAATAATAATTTATAAATTTTCAAGGGTTCATGGGGAGGAGGGAGGAGGGAGGGAGGAGAAAAATGAGGAGCTGATACCAAGGGCTCAAGTAGAAAGCAAATGTTTTGAGAATGATGAGGGAAACAAATGTACAATTGTGCTTGTCACAATGGATGTATGTATGGATTGTGATAAGAGTTGTATGATCCCCCAATAAAATGATTTTTTTTAAAAAGAAAAAAAGAAAAGGAAACAGTCGAGGGAACGTGAGTGTTGTTGTGTTTCCACTGTGAATGTGGCTGGATAACGAATGCCCTTGTGATCCTCCCACAGAAACCCTGGCCTCTGTCCCACGTGACATTTCATTATAAGCGTCTCAGATTCACCTGAGAAGAGAGCTCTGGGGCAATTGAAAGGGAAAGAAAGGGGCAGGGAGAAGATTGAGGACAGGTAAGGGATTAGGAAGAGAAAAGTGAGTCCAAGGAGCTTTAATGACTCTTTTCCTCAAGTGAGCTTCAGGGGGTTGTGGAAAGCTGAACCACTTTTTACGGACTCATTCTGTTTGCCACCCAAGAACTGGTAATTACCATAACTGACAAATGGGCCTTGGAGAGGAATGACCTGAGCTCATTAACTGTATCCAAAGCCCTGCCTCCCCATTCCCAAGAACATACTTCAGGGGTCCCCGAGAAAGAAATGATTTTGTAATATTCATGTACGAAACCAGGAAATAATCCCAGTGCATATTTTTATGGCAAATTCAAGCCGAGCAAGTTAATAAGCAATAATAGTTTTATTAAGCTAGAGCAGTTGGTACAATATTTAGTAATCTGAAACAGCCCGAGAAATGTAAATGATAAAACAGAAAACAGTGTAGATTGGGGGAAAGAAGCAAGCAGCCATGGGTCTGAGTGGAGCTTTTCAAAGAAGCTGTAAAATGTATCCAAATGCATAAGAGGAAAATTAAAGATCAAAAGGGAATTACCACATTCCAGCAGTTCTGTACAACAGAGACTCGCCTTTGCTGGACTTTGGGGGAAAGCAGTTATGGTAATAATTAAGAAAGGCTTCACTTGTTTTTTAAATAAATATTTCATGATATGTCATCTGCTACCAAGAGGAGCCATAATGTGGCACAGCCCCTGCATACTTAGCAGTTGTGGAATGACAAAAACTGGGCTAATTATACTAAGATCAGACACATTTAGAACCAATGGACGAGGAAGCTGACAGGCCATGTCAAGGCTATGAATTTGGGTTACACGCAGGCCTCCAGGAGTTAGCAGTGTCAATTTGTTATGCGCGAGGCAGCTCGGCAGGCCTTTCTCATAGGGCTGCTCTTCCTGAGAGGTCTATAGAACACTTTGGGGCAAGAATATGCCAGGGGGGTTCAACAATTAGTGGACCGAAGCCAGAAAGATGCCTCCGTTACCCACCTAAAAATATTGCTGTATATTTCAAGTTATCTGAGAGTGGACAATATTGTGATCTTTTTGAGGTTTAGCTTCCTTACTAATTAATTCCAACAATGTTCATTGAGCACCTCCTGAGTTCTGGGCATGACTCTATCAATGGAGGATAGAGCAGTGACTGAAGTACATGAGGATCCTTGCCATCACGGAGATTTATTCCTAAGAAAGAGAGACAGTAAACAAGTAATATTTTAGGCCATGATGTGCATCATAAAGAAAGAGGAGTTAGGAAAGGGGGTTGGGAATTGTCCCAAATGGAGTCACAATTGTAGAAAAGGTGGCCAGGAGGGACTTCGGGCAGAGGTGACTGCCACCTTGGTATCAGGAAGCAGAAAATTCCAGGCTGAGGAAGCAGTCATGACAATAGTTCCAAGGAGGCTATGAGCTTGGTATGTTGCAGAAACAATCAGGATTCAAGATTAGTTAAGAGGGGAGAGATTTATCTTGAAGATAAGCAAGAGGCCATCTAGCTGGGAAACAACAAAGCCCACATGGAAGAAGCTCACCAGCCTGTGTGATCATGAGGTGTCAATGGGATCAGGTATCAGGTATCAAAGACCCAGAGCAACAAATCATAATGTGAATGAGGCAGGGAAGGAGAAGTGGAGGCCTAAAGCCAATCTATAAGCAATTGGACAATCCCTTACAAAAGGGCCGTGGGGCGAAGACGGGCCAGTGAGGGTGCAGTGTAGCACTGATGAAATATACAGCTTTCCTCTGGTTCTTTAATGCTTCCTCCCCCCACAATCATGACCCTAATTCTACCTTACAAATGTGGCTAAACCAGAACATGTACATGGATACAGATAAGAGCTGGAAACACAGGGAATACAGGACAGATACACTCCTCGGGACCAATATTGAGAGTAGCCATGCCAGGAGGGGCAGGGGAAGGTGGATGGAGAAAGGGGGAACTGATCACAATGACCTATCTATAACCTCCTCCCAGGGGGAGGTACAACAGACAAGGGGGTGGAGGGAGACATTGGACAGTGCAAGACATGAAAACATAATAATTTGTAAATTATCAAGGGTTCATGAGGGAGGGAGGAGGAGGGAGGGGAAAATGAGGAGCTGATACCAAGGGCTCAAGTAGAAAGAAAATGCTTTGAAAACAATAATGGCAGCATATGTACAAATGTGCTTGAGACAGTGGATGTATGTATGGATGTATGTATGGATGAGTTGAATGAGCCCCCAATAAAATGACTTAAAAAAGGGGGGGGGTTTTAATGGGAATGAGGCCAGACAAGTCAGAAGGAGGCAGCAGATCCCATGAATGTAAAACCTTGGACTTTATCCTGAGATGGACAGTCATCAGAGCAGATAGCAAGAGACACATTATCTAAGTTCACCTCCCAACATTGCCCAGGCTGCTGGGCTGAGAACAGACTGTAAAAAAACAGGGTCAAAAGCAGGGTTAACAGTTAGAAGGTTCGTGCATGATCTGGATAAGAGAAGATGGTGTCTTGAACCAGCGTAGACAGCAATGGAAGCACAGATAAAAATAATCCAGAAGTAGAGCTGGTGCCCAGCTACCAAAAGATATAGTGTTTGGGGTCTTAAAGGCTTAAAGGCAAACAAGCGGCCATCTAGCTGAGAAGCACCACAGCCCACATGGAAGAAGGACACCAATGTGTATATAGTATATACATTCCTGACTATTTATGAGGGGAAGCTAAAAAAAATGGGAAAAAGCTCTGCTGGGCGGGGCTTTTGTAATACACATTATTCACTCTTAGGCAAGCATTGACTAACTGTTCTGAGTCAGTGCACCCAGTGGCATTGCCTGGGAAGGTTCTCTCTGGTCACAGTGAATTTTTTCATAAAAGTAGTTTTGCTTTAACCTCATTTTTTGTGATGGCCAGTTTAAGAGAACAGTGTGTGGCTCTGAAATTTTGTTTTCTCTTTGGGGAAAAATGCCACAGAAACTGTTGTGATGTTGAATATAGATTACAAGGACAGCACTATGGGAAAACTCAAGTATAGGAGTGGTTTTCTCATTTCAAAAAATGGTGAAATGTCAATTGATGACAAACCTCATTCTGGACATCCGTCAACTTCCAGAATGGAAAAAATATTGACTCCTAGTACATTTGGAGTTCGTTCCACCAGGTCAGACCGTTAATGGAGCTTTCTATTTAAAGGCGCTGAAAAGATTCAGTAACAGTGTGTGACAAAAAGGTCTGATTTGTGGCAGATGGGGTACTGATTTTGCTACCATGACTATGCACCTGCTCATGCAGCCATCTCAGTGTGCCAGGTTTTGGAAAAAGACAGCATGCCCTATGCACCTTACTAACCTGACCATACTCCATGTGACTTCTTTTTATTTCTGCAAATAAAGAGGGACAAGAAAGGACAGAGATTTAACAACATAGAAGAGGTGAAGGAAAAAAATGAGGGAGGTGCTGCCAGTCATCCAATAGATGAGTTTGAAAAAATGTTTACAAGAGTGGAATCACAGATTTGACAAATATAATAAGTGTAATTCATTTTAGTTCTTTTTAAGCTCTTATAAAATGATGATGTACCCTTCTGTGGATTGACTGTACAGTGCTTCAGTCACTCTGAGTTGAACCTGACTTAGCAGTAGTGGGTGTATGGTTTTTGGTGGCAGCTATCTGCTTTGGCTTGAGCATCAGAGAGATGATTCTGTTGTGTCTGCATTGGCAGGCAAGTGACTAATAAGCCAACAGATTTGCACGAGATCCCAGTGAGACTCAAAAACTCACCCTCTCTATTTAGATTTTGTGAGTTTTCTTTATAATTTTATTTTATTTTATTGTTACTTCTACTTACTGTGAATGTATGTGGTTGTTCATTTTAAAGCTATTTTTTATTTTTAAAAATTATTTTATTGGGGGCTCGTACAATTCTCATCACAATCCATACATACATCCATTGTGTCAAGCACATATACACATTTGTTGCCCTCATCATTCTCAAAACATTTGCCTCCCACTCTAGCCCCAATAACAGTTGCTCATTTTCCCCTTCCCCCCTCCCTCATGAACCCTTCATAGTTCATAAATTACTATAGTTTTGTCATAAGTTACCCTGTCCAATGTTTCCCTCCGCCCTCTTCTCTGCTGTCCATCCCCAAGGGAGGAAGCAAAACTTAGATTCTTGTCATTGGTTCCCCCTTTCTACCCTACATTCCCTTCACTCTCCAGGCATCACCCCTCTCACCACTGGTCCTGAAGGAGTCATCTATACTGGATTCCCTGTGTTTCCAGTTGCTATCTGTACCAATGCACATCCTCTGGTCCATCCAGGTTTGTAAGGTAGAATTGGAATCATGATAGTGGGGGGAAGGAAGCATTAAAGAACTAGAGGAAATCTATATGTTTCGTCATTGCTACCCTGCACCCTGGTTGGCTCATCTCCTCCCCACAACCCCTCAGTAAGGGGGTGTTCAGTTGCCCACTGATGGGCTTTGAGTTTCCATGCTGCACTCACCCACCTTTACAATGATATGATTTGTTGTTCTTGGATGCTTAATACCTGATCCCTTCAACAGCTCATGGTCACACATGCTGTTGTGCTTCTTCCGTGTGGGCTTTGTTGCTTCTGAGCCAGGTGGCCGCTTGTTTATCTTCAAGCCTTTAAGACCCCAGATGCTATATCTTTTGATAGCCTGCCACCATCAGCTTTCTTCACCACCTTTGCTCATGCACATGTTTGTCTTCAGTGATTGTATCATGAAGATGGGCACCCAGTGATCTGATTTTTAGTTCT
>NW_022103928.1:12893220-12925061 GCF_000313985.2 Echinops telfairi
TCACTTGTTGCTCCCCTGTCCCTGGGTTGGTCAGCACCACCTCCTTACCCCCCACCTCCCCCTCTCCCGTGTCCCCCGGAACCATTGGTCCTGTTGTTTTCTCCTCTAGACTTTTCATCCAGTCTATCTTATCTAGCTAGGTCTGTAGAGATAATAATATGCATCAAAAACCAAGCCATAGCAAGATAGACCATCAGTGAGAACACAGCGATGGCAACAAAAAGGAAACCAATTACCCATAGAAGAATAAATTAATTAAAAGAAAAAAATTTTCTAAGCAGAAAGAAAAACCAAAAAAAAAAACAAGGTCTGATTTTTGATCTCTAGGCATGTCCTTCAGTCAGGACTGATGGGGTACCATGCTCTGGCCCCCAAGTCTGTCCTTTGTACTCCCTCGGGGGCTCTCTGCTCTGCTCCCACCGTTGCTCTGCCACACGCTTTTTGTAGTTTGCCTTGATGTCTCAGGGTCAGTCTGGGCCAGTCCCAACACTGAGTCTCCAGTGTTGTCCCCCTTAGAGGCCGGGGTCATCAAGGGACGGTGTGTCTTGTGGTGGGATCAGCCATATTGTCCACTCTGTCCGTTTTAAAGCTATTTTAACTAGTTGCTTAGCTCATTTCTCTCATCTTTTTTTTTCTTGTATCTAAAATTATGGTGGTGTTGTAGGGTGTTTGACTGCTAACTGTAAGTTTGGTGGTTTAAACTCACCAAGTGCTTGCTGGAAGGAAGTGGATGCTATCTGTTTCTGGAAAGGTTTATAGCTTCAGAAACTCAATATAGTGTGACTAGGAATTGGAATCAACTTGATGACAGTTAGGTTTGGTTTTTTTAATTTACATAAAGCTGTGATTTTTTTTCTTGAGCTCCTATTGGAGTTCATGCTACAAATTTTGATTTGCAGGTTTGGGATTTTGTTGTTGTTGCATTTGGTCAGTAGAGGCTCGATATGTTGCAGTAATGAATAGGTGGAAGTTTTCATTTGGGTAGAACCACAAAGGTTTATTTCTTACCTGCATTACATGTTCACTATGAAGAAGCTGAGATCTATTCTCAGTGCTGTTCTTCCTGAAGGACTGCAACTGTCAAGTCGCCCCTCGCTGGCAGAAGCGCAGACAGCTCTGGAAGATCTTGTACAGACAGTGAATGTTTTTGACTCGAAAGCGAACACTTTACTTCTCACAACCACTATACATGGGCAATTTCAACTCCATCCAAGATCTAAGAGATTAGGAAGCCCATTTCTCACATATGTTCAGAAGGCAGGAATGTATGGTGAAATGCATTGAAAACTGATATATGATATCTTTATTAGCAATGGTTTCATTTGAGTTTTATTGTCTTATTTTTCAATGCATTGCATTTCAAAATATCCGCCGTGATTTCTTCTTTAACTCACAAGTCGTGTTTGTGTTTTTAATTTCCGCATTGTAAATATTCTTTGTGGATTTCTTTATGGTTATATTCAGGGTTCCATACAGATTCACTAACAGAAATGTGTTTTTCAAATTATCTTCACATTTATTTTTTTCCATTGAAGATATGTCTGTTGGCATCTTTAACTATAATATCAGACTTACAGATTTTTCCTCGTTGAACTCAATTTTGCCTTATTTCATTTTGAGCCTTTGTATTTGGTTCAGTCAAGTTTGGTGTCAGTGCATCTTCCTGGTTGGACGAGCCCCGTGTAACGACTCTGTATACTTACTATCATTATTTTGTCTGATATCGATATAGGGAAATGTGTCCCTATAATTGCAGTTGAGTACATCGTTTTATGGGCTGTCAGAGAGCTGTTGTTGGCTGGAAGCTTCAGGAGGAACAGGGACTGCATGTGTGTGGACTCTTTATTAATTAATCTTTAGTATTTGTGTTACATTTGGATAAAGAGTGAACTTCATTTGAAATTAATTATACCCACTGAAATGTGTTTTTGGAATATGGAACTTCCCAAAGACTGAATCACTTTTGTCTCAGGGTTTAAGAATCCAGAAATTATATGTGCACCCATGATCACTGGAGTCTACTCACAATAGGCAAAAAAAAGCAGCCTAAGTGTTCCTCAATGGATTAAAATTTGATACATACAATGAAATAGTTCTCAGCCATAAAGAAAAAATAAAGTCCTAATACAACACAGATGGGCTTTGAAATTATATTGAGTAAACAAGTCAATCACCTAGTGTATGATCTCACTCATATGACATAACAAGAATACACAAATGTAGAGCCCAAAGTTTGTCATCAGGGGAAGAAGGACCAGAATGTGCTTTAGAAGAGAAAAAGGCAACACTGTGTCTCATGTACTTTGGACATGATGCCAGGCAGGACCGCTCCCTGGAGAATAATATCACGCTTTATAAAGTAGAGGATGAGCAAAAAACAAGACCTTTAACAAGATGTATCGACACAGTGGTTGCAGCAATGTGCTCAAATATGGCAACAGTTGTGAAGATAACCCAGAAATGAGCAATGCTTCATTCTGTTGTATATAGGGTTGCTATGAGTTTGACCTTGAATGGACAGCACCTAACACAGACAACAGCAAGAGTGGAAGGAAGGAGGAGATCGGGAGATGTGTTTAGGAAACAGTTTTAGTTCATGGTGATGGGAAATTAGACAACAATTATGTTTGATACTTGCCCCATATGATTAATGTAATTGATAACACAAAATTGGAAAATATTTTCTTACGTATACTATTTATGACAATAAAAAACAAATAAAAATCCCAGAAATTAAAATATAGGAACAATTTCTTGCTTATCATATACCAGTTGTGGGCAAATCATTAAACTTCTTTGGATCACAATCTTCTTCCTAGTCAACTCAGGTAACTAGTTTCTAGTCTTATCTCTTACAGTGCTACATTTTCTCTGGCATTATAAATACTAGGCCTGATGCAGTAGATTTAGCCCCAAATCAGATGACTATACTTTGGCATCCAGGCCAAGTCAGGGCTTTGAAAAATAGAGTTCCTGAAACAGAATAATAAGAGGAGCCGCTTAAAATAGAGATTCTCCAGCAAATCCAGGGCAAAGAACTCTTTGTTTAAGACAATTAAAGTTTTTCAGCCCTTGCTGTGGAAACTGGGGCATTCTCCCTGACTGCTTGCCTTTGGTTTGGCAGATCCTTCACATCAGGGAGGCAAATAAGTTGTAAAGATCCAAGTCCTATGGTGCTGAAGCCATCATGCTGTAAAAACACTCAAACTCTCTTAGGTTCTGCTTGGATTTTCACTCTTCTTTAAGGAGGAGTGAACCTAGAAATGAAGGTGAAATATCAAGTTTCCCCCCACACTTAAAAGTTTTGTTCTGCAAAATTGTTGATACTTTTTTAAAATTGAGGTTTCTAGATGAATTTTTCTCCCATCTGCTTAAAAAAACAGTTTTATTATGATTCAGACACAATTTGAAAATATTTTTAGTTTCTATTTTTTCTTTCATTTCTACTAACTTGTGGGATTATACTAGAATTAAATATCTTAGGTTGTTGAAGGTAGGAGTGACAATAATTGAATATGAAAACCTGCAACATGAGGGGGTACCGAGGAAAAAACCCCACAGAATTTCCCCCCCAAACCTATATATTTAATTATTTTTTAAAAAACAACCTTATCACCTTCAAAGTACTCTCCATTAAACTTTATACATTTGTCAAATCTGTGATTTCATTCTTGTAACATTTTTCAAACTTTTGTTTGGATGGCTGTCAGCACCTCCTTTTTTTTTTCTTTACCTCTTCATCATCAAATTGCTGTTCTTTCTCACCCCTCTTCATTCACGGAAACAAAAAGAAGTCATACGGAGCGAGGTCAGGTGAGTAAGGTGCATGTGGCAAGAAAGGCATGCTATTTTTTTTGCAAAAAATGTGCACACTGAGATGGCTGCCTGAGCAGGTGCACTGTTGTGGTGGCGAAACCAGTCCCCCATCTGCCACAAGTCAGGCCCTTTTTTGGTCACACACTCAATCTTTTCAGAACCTCTATATAGAAAGCTTGATTACCAGTCTGACCTGGTGGAACGAACTCCAAATGTACTCTCCCCCTCACATAAGAAAAACAAATGAGCACCGTAGTTGTTGGTGTTTTTTTTTTTGGGGGGGGGGGTCCCCCCTCAGATACTGAGGCCTTCATATACCTCACATTTATTAGATTTGTTTCTTCCTCTTTCTTCAATCACCATCTTCATGACCACTGTTGCTGCCATTTTTTGAGTCAGTCTTAGTACTGAAAACTTTTCATATATTCTCCCATTTGCTTTCTTGGCAATTCTCTGAGGCTCAGCTGTAGGTCTCACAGCCAGTAAGAGGGCAGAGCTGACATTTTTGATTCTGGCGTGTTTTTCCCCATAACGTCCTCTAATGGACTTCATTTCTTTCACCTTCCTCTAGCACTAGCACTTGATGTCCCTGCCACCCTAACGTCCAAGGAACACTTTTCTAGCATTACTTGTAGTTGACAGTAATTACTGGATTGCTTTTTAAGAGGGATTTTCTAAATTGCTAAAATTGGGAACTGTCCAGGTTCTACGATATTCCCAAACATTACTAGGTGAGGCAAACACAACAAAAGCTCCAAATCTTGCAACAAAGAAAGTAAATTGTTTCCATAATTTGAATCCACTTAAAATGATCATTTCCAAACATGTGAGTACCTCCAACATCCACACTCATTTCGTCATCAGAACTGCTCTCGTGACTAAAGAGCAAGGTTGGTAGTAGCTAAAAAAGCTCTCCCTGGGATTGTTCCTTATTCTCTGTAATCAAATTTGATTTCCTCCCTCTTCTTCATTGTTCTCAGGTCTTCAAAGCAGGAGAAATTCATGGCTCCTTGTTTCTTCGTTGTATACTCATTATACTGAACTGCCCTATTATCTTCGGGAATTGTTTGTTGTGTTTCTGGGATCACTTTAGTCTAAGCTATGGTTCAACAGCAACAGATAACACTTCATCCCAATCAAGAATCTGATTCTTGTGATGCTGTTAGTGATGCCAGCTGACTGGTCCTGGACCATCTAGAATCCTTGCTATGGCAAGGGAAATGGGAAGGTAAGGATGGTCCACTAAAGTCTTATGCAAGTATATGTTTCCTAAGCCATAGCAAGTCTATCACCATATAAACTTGAAAGTGATGTAGGTTAATCCTGTCATGTATTTAAAGGGGTTTGTTGTTAATGTTGTTCCGTGGTGTCAATTCCAACTCACAGTGACAGAGTAAAACCGCCCAGTAGGGTTGTCTAGGCTGTGATCTGGAGCAGATCATCAGGTCTTTTCTCCCGTGGTTCTGGTGGCTTTCAGCTAACACCCTTTTCACCAGCAATTGGACACTCAACTATTGTACCATCATGGATCATTCTTAGAGGAGAACAGTTATAAATGCGAATAGCCTAATTCACTTTTTAGTGTTCCCATGAAAAATACACCAGTAGATGGCTTTAATAAATAAAAATTTAACTTCTCAGTTTAGGAGGCGAAAACCCAAAACCAGGGCTCTGTCTCCAGGAAAAGATTTTCTATGTCAGTTATGTCCTTATGTCCTTTCAGCACCTGTGGGTCCAAAGTCCCTTGAAGATCTCCACATGTGTCCTCACATCAATCTTCTCCATGGTCTGGGGGGTTGTAAGCTTAGGTGTCCACTCCCCTCTCTTCTTTTTTTGGTGGTAGTAAAGTCCTTTGATCTCTGCTGGCTTCTTTTTATCTATTTTATAATATCAGAAATGATTGACTCAAGATATAATCTAATTGTGTAGATAATGTCTTGCTTCATTAACTTAGCTGCCTTTAGTCCTGCCACATTAACATCATCCAACTGCCAGGCAGCCGATTCTGACTATTGTGGTCCTGGATAGGGCTTCCTGAGAACATAAATATGTAAGGGAGCAGAGAGCCTCATTGTTCTCCCTCAAAGCAGCTGGTGGGTTTGGACTGCCAGGCACCTTGTGGTTATCGGTCTAACACTTACCAGACAGCGCCACCCCAAATGGCTCCTTCACTAACATCATGAAAGCAAGGATTTACATCACATAGAATAATTACATCAGAGCATACAATAGAGAATAATTACATAATAGATACCGAGGATCATGGTACTATGGAAGTGAAGGGGGTGGCATCCTGAATGGATCTTTCCAGTGTTTTTTAAGAATTGGAGGTAACCTCTCCTCAGTTGAGGCTGAAACACCCTTACTTACAGACAAGTAAATATCACTAACTTCTTCCAGCGGCCCTGCACACGACTACTTTCTCTCTTCTCCTTGAGGGGCAGTGGGAAAGAGCTCATTTCAAGTAGCTTACTTACTCTAGAGTTGAAAAGGTGAGCTTTGACAACAGTCAGTTCATAGCAGATAATTTAAAAATATATTTGCATGTTCGCTGTTGTTGGTTGCTTTTGAGTGGATTCCAACTCATGGTGATCCCATAGAGAGAGAGCAGAAGCACTCCAGGGGGTTTTCAGTTCAGAATCCCCGGTCTGTCTTCAGAGATCATTCTGGGTGGGTTCAACCCACGGACTTTTGCTTAGTAGTCAAGTGCTTAACCATCTGTGCCACCAACGAACTCCACGTCATGTTTATACATCACAAAATTGAGAGTCTTTAGGCATCCTGATTTATAAGCTAACTCACCTTCATATAGTGTCTTAGGTTAACAAATGCTTTCAAATCCTTTCCTCTATTGATTTTTTTAGCAGCCTGAGACGAATGTACAGAAAATGTTATTATTGGATGAGGAAACTAAGGTTGCAAGTGATTTGTCTATAGCTAAATAATTGGTGGATGCGCTACCAGGCTGTCCAACTTGCTTACCACGATGAGTCAAGAAAATAATTTTAGAATTCAAAATTATAATGTAAAGGAAATAGTACATTTGGAGGTAATTTTACAGATGGGTAGAGAATCAAGGAACAATGAAAGTGCTTATCGTAGTGGAATATTTGGTCGATATGCATTAAATTCCCTCATTATGACTTTATTAATCATTTCAGATTCCTGGGATATGCTTCCAGAGCATGTGAATGAGAAGGTCTGAGTGCGGAGTAGGAGGGAGAGTTGTACATTTTAATACACCCCTCAAGTTTTATTCAAGTTCAGAATCAATGTCAGAGCCTTCATCCTTCCTCAGCTCTTCCCATCCTTAAATCTCGCTGAGAGGTAGACTCAGTATTCGGGTAATACTTTACAACATTTATTATACTTCATCCTCAAAAATGCCCCAAGATTTGTTACTGTTGCTAATATTGAGTGCCATAGCATTCATTCTGATTCATAGAGACAGGACAAAACACTGCCCAATTTGTGCCATTCTCACATTTGTTGCTTCATTTGCCCCTAAAACTGGGCTTTCTACTCCCATAAACAGTTATGGTCTCGGAAACCCACAGAGGGTTGCTGTTAGTCAGCATTGACTCAATGGCAGTGAGTTCCATTTTTATTGACAGTTAAGGTGTCAATCCATCTCTGAGAGTTTTCTTCCTTTTCGCTGATCCTCTGCTTTACCAAGCATGATGTTCTTCTCCTGGGACTGGTCTGTTCTGATAGCACATTCCCTGTGAATGAATGAAGTCTTGTCAGTCTTGCTTGTAAAGAGCATTCCGACCGTCCTTCTTCCAAGACAGCTGTGTTTGCTCTTCCAGAAGTTCATGGTACTTTCATTCTTCATCAGTTCCATACTGCATAGATTCTTCTGTGTTCTTCCTTAGTTACTGTTCAGCTTTCACATATATATGAGATGATTGCAGAGACCATGGCTTGGATCTCACACACACATTATCATGTGGAGCAGATTTTCCCAGTGCAGTACACCGTTCATTTCTCGACTGTTGCTTTTGTAAACAGTGATTGTCGATCCAAGGAAAATGAAATCCTTGACAATTTCAATCTTTTCTCCATTTATCTCAATGTTGTCTAATTGTAAGGAATTTTGTTTTCTTTACATTCAGTAGCAACCCATACTGAAACCTGTTCACCGTGAGCGACCTTGTTGCTACTTGAAATCCTTGTGGCAGAGCCTCCGGCAGCACAGCAGCACACAAAGCACCACAGTACCACAAGCTGGCATGAAAGTGGAAGATCCAAAGAAAAGGGTAGGTACTATTATGACCTCTATTTAACAGTTAAGAAAGTTGAGGCACAAAGCTTAAAGTAAGTTGCCTTAAATCACACAGCTAGTAGGTCCTTTGTGCCCTCACGCATGTTCCATTTTCATGTTATCAGAAAATCCTCAGTCCTTTTGGTTCCAGCAAAAGATGTTTTTCACTTCCGGTTGACAAAACTCAGGCATATGCCAGAGCCAGACAATGATAAGCTCACTTTTCAGTCCAACAAAAGACATCAAATGACCGCTTTGAAAAGCTGTTGTTTACACACTGTTTTAACTCTTAATAATTTATTAATCTCAGAGGGAGCAGCAAGGTTTTATCTCAGAGTAATTTATTGTGAGGATATTGAGAACAAGATCATTATGGGTTGTCTATTATTGCTCCAAATTTTGTATTCTGAGAATATTAAGGCTGGTGGTGGGTAGGTAATAGGATGAGGGAAATGAGTCTATTCTGGACTTTCTTTCATATTTTTTTCCTGAAATATCCATTCAATAAGATAACATCTTCTATTTAGATGTTCCTACCACGACAACCTGACTTCATAATCTTGTCCCTGTGTGTCCGTGTTACTGACTCAACCCGGGAGTTCTAGATGTTACCTTGATACTGTCTTGCATGTTGTTGCCCATCTTTTGGACTAAGTATATATAGCTCTAATGATGAGGAACACTTCGTTGAAGGACTTTAATATGGGAATCAAGTTGTTGAGATATTGGAAAACTGAGTGCAAAGAGGGGAAAGTGAGTCAACCACTGTAACAAATGCAAGGAGGCGTTCCTACTCCTGGGACTGAAGGGGGAAAGAGAGAAGATGGTGTTATCAGAACCCAGAAGTCAGGGCTGGCTGTAAAGAGCTAATCACCTTTGAGTACAAGGTGGACCAGGAGATTATGTGGGTGTAAAGTGCAAGATGAATTTGAAAGAAATAATGACTTGGTGGAGGCTGGGGCTGTAGCAAGGGTCGGCCAAGAATAGGGAACACAGAGGGAGTGGCTATCCAGTAGTGGCTAGAAGCATGTGGGGGTTATAATCATTGGTTGGATGCTACTTGAAGAAGAGGAGTGACTTGTAGCTGGTTAATCAATTACTACTCATGGTTACATAGTACAACTCTGTACTCCTCCTGTGTTACAGAGTATAACTACTCCATATGGTTTTAACTGTAAGCATGTCACCAGATCTTTGCTTCTGTGGTAATACTGGGTAGGTTTTAAGCACAAACCTGTTGGTTGTTGTTAGTCAAGCACACATTGTTTGTGCCACCAAAGGACCTCCCTGAATCCTAGCTGTTTGTTGCTGGGTGCATCAAGTCAGTGCCAACTGATAGTGGCCCTAAGTACAGCCGAGTGAAACAATTCTTGGTCCTGCTTCATCCTCATAATTTTTGTTATGTTTTAGCCCATTGCTGCAGTCACTGGGTCAAACTATCTCATTGAGAGTCTTCCTCGATGGACCTTCTACTTTACCAACCATGATGTCCTTCTTCAGGGTCTGGTCTTTCCTGATAACAGGTCCAAGATACATGAGACCAAGTCTCAGCAACCTTGCTTCTAAGGAACATTCTGGTTGTACTGCTTTAAAGACAGATTTATTCGTTCTGGTAGTCCATGGTACCTTAACTATTTTTTGCCAACACTGTAATCCAAATACACCAGTCCTTCTCTGACATTCCTTATTCATCGTCCAGTTTCACGGGCATATAAGTAGTACAAAATACCATGGCTTTTGTCAAGTGCTCCTTAGTGCTCAAAGAGACATCTTTGCTCTGTGAGACTTTTAATAGGTCTTGTGCAGCAGATTTGTGCATAATATGTAAGTTGATTTCTTCATTTTTTTATTTCATTGTAATTTGGATGAGACTTTACAGAATAGATCAGGAGTTTTACGTTCAACAATATCTACATATTTTATTTCAACTCATTCATCTCAATTTTCTCAATGTCACTTGATTTTTAACCTGCTGCCTCCATGATCATTGGTGGTGGATCCAAGGAAACGAACTGTAAAAAAAACCCTTCGCAACTTCAGTCTTTTCTCTGTGTATCATGATGTCTATCGGTCCAGTTGAAACGAGTTTTACTTTATTTTTATTGAGTTGTAATCCAGAATACCCCAATAGATTGGTCTTCACTCTGTCAAACACATGTGTGTATGTTTCTACCAATCTCATATATGTCAGTGGATCCTGTGTCTGAGCTAAGTTCTGGCAAAGTGAACACCTTCCACTTACATATGTCCTGTGTTATCTGCCCAATGTCCAGATCCCATAGCAACCCTATGATGTTACGAGTCAAAATTGACTTGCAGGCAGTGAGTTTGGGGTTCTGTTTGGTTTTCGGATTAGTTGATATATCTTGAAGATAGAAATCAGGCATAGGTTCTTCCATATGGCACCATTAATTTCAAAGTGGCAGCATACAGTGTGGAAAGGCTACTCACTTAGTACGACATTTTTTAAAATAGAAGAAAAATGTGAGAAGCACTTCTGAAGGATGGCAATTTGAACTTGTAAGAGGATTTGAATTTTATTATTTCTTAACCCAGAAAGAAATGTTCAAGGATAGAGGAATCTAGGTAATTTATTAGGTCACAAGTTGACTTCAGAATATTTAGAGACCATGTACGGTGGATCAAAAAAGAACAAAATCCAAACCAACTATTAGGAAGTTGATTCTGACTCATCGTTGTGTGAGTTATACACAGTGGCTGAGGCTGTAAGTCTTTATAGGATCAGACCATCTTACCTGTCTCCCATGGAGCATCCTAACCCACAGGACCCCCATGGTTGTGTTTCATGATGGGCAGGCCTGTGCACTAGTTTCTATTCCATCTTCCTATATTAATTATTAACCTTAACATTCTTTTAGTCATCCAAGCTATAAATCCCAGGCTTCTGCAATTCTTCATTGCCTTTCATTTTCTTATAAATTCTGTTTCTTTTATAATTTTTTGAAAGGTAGCCTGATTACTCGTTCCAACAAACCCTGCTGTCTTTGACTTGACATCATGGAATGTCATGTCATGTCACATCATGTCATGACCACTGAAATAATTAGTACCCCGTCTCGGTTTGTAACATTGCACATTACCTCTTGCAATTGATATTGCCATGTGGGAGCTAGATTGATATTTTAAAATACAGGTAAGATCAATGCAGGTATGTATTCCTTTGGTAAAACCATCAGTAGTCCCTTTCTTATTGGCTAGAGTCCACTAAAAATAACTACAAACTTGTTAGCATGACTTACAAGACCCATAATAATCTTATCTCAAACTGATTTTATACTCTTAGCTTCTACTGTTCTACTATACTCCAGACTTTTTCTTGCGCTAAGGAGTAGAACCTTTTACAGACTAGTTCAGGTGTGAAAACAAAACATTGGCAGGCATCTACCTTAGTCTTTAGTGCTGTGTGTCAAACATTTTATTCTCCACCTTCCTAGTACATGGTAGAATTCGACTTCCAGATTTCTCTGTTACAAATTCTGGCCAATGAATTCTGAGTGGTAATCTTTTTGAGTGAAGCTCTAGCAAGACAAAGTTTCCATTTGTCCATGCCCAATTTTATAACACATGATGCAGCCTACTAATTTGTAGAAGTCATTTCTGTTTGGTTGCAAGATCTTCCAGAATGCTTTTCCTCTGTACAGTGTTTGACTGTGCTCAATATGATGGCTGCTTTTGCAGTCTTCAATTCAGAGTAAGGAGTCTCAAAACAAAATCCCCAGTCAGCAACGCTGTAAATCATCTCTTTTGTTATAAGCTGCTAAGATTCTGTGGTAGTGGAGCCTCTAGTGCAGGAACTGGTAAGCCTTTGCTATAAAGGCTTTGTGGACCACATCGGTGTCTGGCTGCTCTTATTCCCTCTCTGCCTCCTCCTTTTTTTCAGCTGCTTAAAAATATTGAAACCATTTTTAGTCCAGGCTGTACAAAATAGGCTCTGGGCTTGATGATCTCATCGGCCATAGTTTACTATCCCCAACTATTGTGTAACCAGGTATATCTTGTCTACTATATGGCTGCAAAACATTTGTTAATTTTTTCATTATATTTTAATTCCTTTCCTCCACAAACGTTTTGAAGACTGCTTGTGCATCAAAAGACAAGAGACACAGTATGTGTCTATGTTGCTTCTTCATCGTTTCCTTTTTCTATGAGCCTATTCAGTTCTTGCTTTTTCTCTCTACAGGTTTCCTCTGCCTTTGGCCTGGTGCACAGAATAATAGAGGGCAGTGGTTGTTAGAAGTCTCACCTTTCATGCAGAAGACCTACGTTCCAGTCCTGGCCAAACACAGCTGCCACTTGTCTGTCAGTGGAGGCGTGTATCTTGCTCTGATGCTAAGCATGTTTCAATGGACTGTGCGGGTGAAGGCAGTCTAGGCAAAAAGGCCTAGTGATTTCCTTCAGAATATCAGCCCTTGAGAACACTATAGCTCATAGCAGTCTGATCCTGTTGTGAATGAAGTCAACATCTAGCTGTACCTAAAATTAACAAAAATAACATGGCTTATCAGAGCCATCACAGTTGGGCCAGTATGAATGCCCTTGTTTCAACTTTTCAGCTTAAGTATGTTTGGTCTTGTAGTTCAGATCCCTAGAGAAAATTTAATTTGTAATTTAAACATCAATATATTAGGCCAGCTTCCATTCTTGATCCAATCAGGAAATGAGGATGGACAGACTGTAGAAAAGATCATGAATATGGTAAGTTTATGAACTTTTCTAGTACAATATTCTATTATTTTTCACATGAACCTCCCCAATCCACTTGTTTTGTATTTGACACATATGTTTTTAGCCTGGTAATCTATAACTCATTTTTTCAAGACAGGTCTAAATATTACCTCCCCTAGAAGGCCTTTCCTTAACTAGCTCTTCCATTCATATCAGGCATAGTTAGTTGCTTCTCTTTTGTAGTGCCTTAATACTTCATGTAATCATACCAAGTTAGTATAATGTGATAATGGCATGTGTATCTCATTCAAAAAAGGCTTGATTTGAAGGCAGAGGCCATGTCTCACCCTCTGTCATGTTGGCTTTTCTTGCTTTCACAGTACTACCTCCTTAGGCCATTATGAAACACGGTCTCATCACCGTTTCCAACACTGCACATGTTCTGATTTCTCTTTGCTATTCATTAATCTGAGGTCCTTAGTAACAACAATTACTATAAAAACAGACCTTCGATGAACATATATTCTTCTTCAGTGGGACACAATCTCAGAAATTAGTTCTGAGAAGTGGAGAAATTGCAAAATCTATAAGCAGTCATGTATAAAACTTAACTTCCCCAAATCAAATTATAACCCAAAGGTTAACAAGAGTTAGACAACTGGGGCCGATAGCCTAAATTTGCACATTGGCCTATTTTTGCCTCCAATGCAGCTTAATGTTGCAGACATTTTATTGAGCCGAGATACGGCTTCAGTCACCAAATCGCCACCAGCTGGCTTAGCTTTAATAAAACATCAAGCTGCTAAATATGCCATTCGGTTTGGTTCCAGTATTTAATACGCATGCTTACAATTTCTGGAATGCAGCTAAATAAATAAAGGGAGAAATATGTATAAATTACTTATTTTGAATTATTTTGGGGCAACATTTTGATCCTGTGATGCCATTTTAAAAATATTTGCTTTAGCGCATCATGCCATTTTATAGAAAGGATTTGCACTCTGAGAAGGACAGTTAATGCTAACTTGAAAATGCTTTCCTTTCTTCTTTTTACTTTTCATTGTGAATTGGATGACGGCTTACAGTACAAACCAGTTCCCCATTCAATAATTCCTATACATTTGGCTCGTGTCATCGATTACAATCCCCACGATGTAACATTATTCTTCCTACCTCCTCACTGTGTTTTCTGTTTATTCCTCCTTCTTTCCTAACTCTTCTGAATTTTGTCCTTGGGTAAATATTGCCCTTTTAATCTCAACTGATTATTTTTACAGTGCATATCAACCTAGCATTATTATTCCCTTTATTGACCTATCCATTATTTGGCTGAAAATTGACCTAAAAGTGAGTTTACTTCTAGGCCTTGAGGGTGACTAAGTACTACATTCTTGGGCAATCAACCAGCAATACCTGACTAGTAAGCCCGGTCCTTTTTTAAAAAAATGATTTTGTTTTGATCTATGTTTTTTCTTGTACTAAGCAAAGACTGTTCTAATAGGATCCCTTTCAGAACAGTTGGTAGTGGAAGCCAGGCATAGCTGAGTTCTTCTAATCTCAGAGTCATGAAAGTTGAGGTGTGCATGGTTCATTAGTCTTTTGGAGTAATTGTTTTAATACACCTTTAATGTTCTTCACTGAACATATCAGATTCCGAGATCTAGCACTTTAGCCACAGAAAAGCACTAGCACTTTAGCCACATCAACTGTTTGTTGATGATAATGATCTCAATTTATTTATAAATTTGCTTTAGGTCTTTAGATAGGCAGTAAAATGTTTCATTTGAGTGTTCAACCATTCTTGCTTGAGGGGAAGAGAATGTGTAGGACGGTTAGCTGTAATACAGAGGTTGAAAGGTAGAAGACAGTCAAGATAAACTAACGTAGACTACCCAAAGATATTTGGGAGTTAGGAGCAGTGCTGCACAAGTTGCTGGAGGAGACAAGGTCAGGGTGAGGCAAAGGAAGGGGAAAGCAATTCCCAAGAGACAGACTATGCATTGAAGAAAAAATAAGTCTGGGAAAAATAAGCCATATTTTCATAGAAATTGAGTATCCATTTAAATACTGGACTATCAATGAGTTACTGTTGAACTTTAGGACGAGATTGAGACTTTAAGTATTGTCCACATGACCAAAGGCCCAGGAAGATACAGATATTGCTTAGGCCAGCAACCCGCTTTCTTCATGAGATCCTCATAAGTGACAAATACCTAGATACAGTAAGCAGTGACTTGGTGGCTTAAGTATTGTGGTTGAACTTAAAAAAACCAGTTAACAGATGGAAGCAAAAAAAAAGACAAAAAAGGCCAAATAAAGGTAATGGGACATTCTCTTTATTTCCTTTGAAAGTCTCACCTAAGAACATTCTTAAATATGAGCTACAGCTCTCTTCTTGTGGTACAGTAAGTTCAGCACTGAGTTGTTAATCAGAAATCCACAAGTCAAGCCTACTGGCTGCTTTACAGGAGAAAGATGAGGCGGTTTGCTTCTGTAAATATTTATAGCCTAATATATATATATTTAGCTTAGGAAACTCTCAAAAGAGTAGTTCTCTGTTCTATAGGGCTACTATGAATCAGAAACAATTCAATGGCTGTGGATTTGCATTTGGCTTTCTCTTCTTGGGAGGCCAAAGTTCTAGGCATGGATCCCAAGGAGGTAAGAATCAGGAGATATAATTAAGAAAGGGCGGAAACAGATTCGACTCTCTGTCAAGAACAGTGGTGACTCACTGTAGTCCATTATGTTACGTAAGTATACTATAGATAGAATAAAACTGTTTCTGCCAAGTTCAATATTCAGGTTATCCCAGACCTTTGTGGATTTCCATGGAACAAAATCTGATAGTTGTTCATAAACTTTTGACTGTTGGATTCTAAATATTACCAAATTTTCAGACCCTGTTTGGATTCCTGACCCTGACATGATTCTTCTCATCTCTGACCCTTGTTTTCTTAAAAAGGAAGGAATCCTGGTGTCACCTGGGATAAGCCTTGGACTGCTACCACCCATAAGATCACACATCTAAATCCACCTTTCTCTCTCTGGGAGAAAGACGAGGCTGTCTGCTCCCAGGAAGACTGACAGCTTTAGGAAGCCATATAAGAGTCAGAATCGACTTGGTGGCAGTGGGCTAGGTTGATTTAGTTTTATTTTAATGCTTTTCTTGTCAAAAGTCTCTTGAGCTGCCTGCCTGAACATTTTTCAGCTTCCAGACTTGGACGTACCTCATATCTTGAGTCCAAAGTTCTGATTCCTGACTTTTAAGAGCCTAGGCATGTAAGTGGCTCACATTTTCTGGTAAGAAACCTTTAAAAAAATTTTAAACAATAACAAAAGAACTATTTACAAGGGCCCAGTTTAGCACATTCATTTCTAAAGTCATTTTCTCTGTGTAGGCTGTAAATAAATTTGCAAAATCATGTAACTTCATGGTAATAACATGACCTGGAAATTACAAAGTAATTAAACTCAAAGCATCTAAGTATAGTACTTCAAGTCTAATTTATTTCTTGGTGCTACAAGTCAAGATTTTCTGCTACTAAGCACTAATGCGAAATGAATTAGCACTGAGAGTTCCAAGCTGCCACACTCCAGGAATTATGGGGGACTGCCTCTGTAGTCACCGGCTCTAATTGATGGCAGCAAGGAGTGGTGGCACTGGTGCTCTAAGACTGTTCAGAAATTGCTTGTTCTAGAAGTTTATTGAGGCTTTAAAGCAAGTTCTGTTTCTGGTAGAAGGTGGCTATAGACATGCAAGTGGTATTTATACCAAGATCCAAAAAGCCCAAACCACGCTCACTGCCATCCAGTTAATTGGGATGTAATGACCCTGTAAGACAGAGTAGAACTACCCTCTTTGGGTTTCTGCGGCTATGCATCTTCACCGGAGCAGAAAGCCTTAGTGTTCTTTCAAGAAATGGCTGGTGGGTTTAATCTGCTGACCTTGAGGTTAGGGGTCCATCATGTAACCCACTATAACTACCAGGGCTTCTTATATACCAAGCTATTGTGCTAAAAATGAGCATTTAATCATCAGGGCTCACCCAAAAGTATGAAAATGGTGATGACAGTTTGAAGGTGTCGTTTGCGTTTTAGAGGAAGAGCCTAGACCACATTTTCTAGAGTGAAAATGGAAGGTTTCAGATCATAGTTTGGACCGTCCAACCCCAGTGAAGAATCCCAAACTAAGTATGTCCCCTGAACTTGGAGGTCAACCACTTGTCCCCAAGGCAGCTGCCCAGGAGACTGGAGGCAACCATCTTAATACAGGCACTTTGCTTTTGAACCATCCTTATCTGCCTCACCAGGTGGCCGGGACTGAAAATGTTTATCTTTCTGCTGAATGAAAGAAAAAAACACCTAAGGTCACGTTCATATTGTCTACTTCGGCTGCCTGAAAAGACAATAGAGAGGCATATTGCTTTCTCATCTACTAATGAGTTGGCCTTATCTATGGTGGCTGTGGCTGAAATAGCTGCAAATGTACCGGAAATCGTGTCCGAGTAGTTTCCTCTCTGTGTTTCCACAGAATGACGGTGTCCTCAGTGTAAAGTCACTTCTTCCCATAAGGTGGCCCTCACACTTGACTCCTTTCTTCTAAATTTTGGTTACCTGTCTTACCCTCTTGTCTCTCCAACCTTAGAGGCTACCATTAAACCTGGAGTACTACGCTATTGCTTGGGGTTTCCCTACATCTGCCCACATTTTAAAAATAGCCCTTTATTAAACTCTCCTTACTCTGCTCTAATTTAAATGAGCCATCTGTTTCCTTTGGGGTCTCTAACTTATATATTTAGTAATATCTGGGGGAAATGTTTTAGTTAAATATTTGTTATTCATATCTATGTGTATTTTAATTGTAAGAGAAGGTGGTCTTTAGTATTTTAATTCTTTGCCTTTTTATGTCATTTATGATTGAAATTGTGGTCCATTTTTATAAATGATATGTAAATATTTTTTAAAGAGATAATTTTTTTATTGGGTGTAGGGTTCTACATAGATTCATTAGTTTTAAAACATGAGATTCACCACTGTTCATTAAGAGAGATATTTGAAAATACCAAAATTTGAAGTATTCCTGGAACATAAGATTTCTCCCATAAAATACTGTAGCATGTGATTGCAAAATATAAGTGAACTCCCCACTCCCAGACCCTCACAGAAGAGAGCACCAGGTCTGACAAGGACATAGAAGAGACCAGGGGACTGGTGGGTGCTGGGAGTTGCTGACATTCACTCACAAGCTCAGCAAGACGTTCATTTGAGTCAGACTTTTCAGGTCTCAAAAAAGTGCAGGTAGCTGTATGTCATTGACATTTGCATCCCTCATGAGTAATAAGACCTGAAAGTGTCAAGTCCATGAGTGCTAAATGACCGAGGAACTATGCAGACAGTGGTGTAGGCCACTGGCCTATGATCGGCAGATCCACCCAACAGCTGTGATGGGGGCTCAGGCACCGCTCCGGAGAGCACGTGGTGTAGGGATGATAAAGTACGTGTGTGCGATTGCTGTAACGGGCCTCGGAGGGCAGGGCTCATTGTTTTTAGATGCCGAGTCCATTTCATCTCATAATGACCCCATGTTATGGTGCAGAGCTGCTCCATTGGGGGAATCTCGGGATTTCTCCCATGCAGCAGCTGCATGGTTTCCAATAGACAACCTTTCAATTAGCCGCTGAGTGCTTCAAGGTGTGTGCTACCCCGTCACCTTGAGGGAAGGCCACCTGGGCTTCTATACGCCATAGAGAGAAGAGGAAAGGGGCACAGGTCTGCTTTCCACATGGCTTGTTCTTTTTGTCTTCACATTTTAAGACTGTATCTGGAAGATGTGTGCCCGATTTAGAGAGATGAGCATGGATTAAGCCTTTCATTATGCGCAAGTCTTTTATATGCTTTACAGTTTTGGTCTTCTGGCTTTAGTAGCGAATCAGAGATATGTGAAACTTTTCTCATTATGGTTTATCAGTTTCTGCCTAGAATCTCTTTTAATTCATCAATATAACTTATCTGTCATATATCCCATTTTCTGATCTTTGTTTTCCAAGGTGACACTTATCTTTTTAGTTAATTCACCATAACATATTATTGATTGATTATGAATTAATATGTTGCCTGAATCCACAGACAATACCTAGAAGATCTCTGTTTACAAATTGCTTCAGTTCTGAAAGGCTCTATTTTTAAGTCTAAGAAAAAAGTAATGCCCTTTGTGACCATATTTAATATGCTCTTGGGTCTGGTACATGTATATCTTTGTTCATATTTAGAAAATTTTGCATCAGTGAGATTGTATGAGTGCCTATTAAGGATTGAATTGTACTTTCTAAAATAGGTGTTGAAATTCAAACTCCTATGCTGGTAAATATGACTGCTTGGAAATGGAGGTTTTCATGAAGACAGACACATATGGCAGGTACATATGTGAATCTGCCCAGGAATTCCAAGGATTGCCATCAACTAGAGCTGAAATTGGAGCCCTGGTGGTGTGGTGGTAACACATTGTGTTGCTAACTGCAAGATCAGCAGTTTGAAACCACCAACTACTCTACTTTAGATAAATGGGGTTTTCTATTCCTGTACAGCGTTATGAGACTGGAGGACTAAGAAGGCTGAGTCTGATGAAGCAAGGCTCTGCTGATACACTCCTCCTAGACAAAAGGGGTGGAGAGAGCAGCCCTTATGGAGAACATCACAGGGCTGACTTTACTACCCAACATTTAAAGGGGAAAAAAAAGAGTTACAAGAGTTCTTGGGGCATTTCTATGCTGTCCTATAGGGTCATTGTGAGTCAGCAATAACTTGATGACGCTGAGTTGAGAAGCTGAGATAAGGAGCCTGAAAACACAACAGTGAAGTGACTGACAAAAAGTTGTCAGTTTGAACCCATCCAGTGATTCTGCAGGAGAAAACCTTGAGTAGATGCTCCTGTAAGGATTACAGCCTAGAAACCCTATCAGCTGCTCAACTCTGTCACATGGGGACAACCATGAGCCCAGAATCAAGTTGACAGCATCAACAACAGTAATAAACAAAGAAGAACTTCCCCTAAAACCTCACCTTGACTTCAGACTTCTAGCCCCTTACTATAAGAGAATAAAATTCTGTTCTTTAAAGCCACCCATATTTCTTTCATGGCAGCACATGGTAACTAAGACAGTGCCCAATTAGAGGCTTAAAAAACAAACAAGCATTAACTCAAATAACATATAAGCTTCAGAGAGGGAAGGGGTGAAATAGGTATTAGGAATCGTGGTAGGCAGGATGCCTTGTGTGGTTAACTGATAGAGCTGAAGTTGTTGCCTCCTTCAATTGGTCCTGGCTTTTGAGTGAAGTTCATGTTCCAAGGGCTCCTAATGCTTTTTCCAGAATAAGCCCAGTAACTATGTAGCAATGGCATTGTGAAGGCCTCTGATCTCCTTTAACTTCACGAGGAAGAAGGCAGGTCCCAATCAATAGCCCAAGGCTGATGCTTATGAAGTTGAGAGCAGATGTACCACCTCTCTTCTGCCTTTTTACTGGTTCTGACACCTATCACCCCTTGTCCTGCACTCTCTACTTTTCTGCTGGGCTCAGTAATTCATTACAATGGCACATAGAATTCACAAACCATATTCACATTTATAGAGTTTAGTAGGGAAGTAACAGGTTACAATTGAAGATCACAAACACCCAGGCTACACTTCTGTGGTAAAGACAGCCTCTTGCTAGCCATGACCTCAAGTAAGTCTCTCTCTGGGCCTCCATTCTTTGGTCTGATCTTGGCAAGAATTATAAAACTCCTTTAGCTCTGCCAATAAGTATCCAGAGGTACCCCACCATGCCACAACTATGCCTGTGCTCAAGGGCATTCAGCTCTGGCTCTGGGAGCAAACACAGCTCCACTAAGAGCCCAGAGGGACCCTCCTCCATCAGCAGACCTCTTGCTGAAGGCCCTCAGCTTTCTTGTGTGTCTCTTTTTCTGCTGCCACCGCTTCTCTCCATCTCTGGTGTCACAACTTGCTCTCTGTGTCCAAGACTGGACGAGCTACCCGGTGCAAGAATCCTGACTCCAAAATATGCTCTCCACCCTGCCTCTTCTTTCCTGATGGTCCTGAGGTCACTAGTCTCTGCTCACGTCCCTTCTCATTGTTTCTAAGGTAAAAGGTCTAATTCCAAGAAGTTTGACTGGAAGGAAGGTGGTAATTTGAGTCTGTAAGATGGTCTCTGTTCACGAAGGTGATGACTCAAGATACATCCCACCCTAAGCCTTCCTCATTAACATATTAGATAACTCATTTCCAAATGAGACCATAACCACAGGCATTGAAGAACTCATAAAAAAATACAAGATCATTACACCAGATTGAAGCAGAAGAAGGAGGAGGAGGAGGAGGAGGAGGAGGAGGAGGAGAAGAAGAAAACATGTAGTACTGGGAATTAAGACCTGGTCAAATTGACGAACAACTTCAACCATTACAGACTGGATACACCTTATTTGCACTAGCAGCAAATTGTACAATTCCCTTGGAAGCCTACATGCACCCTATTTACATAGCCCCTCCTAATCATTGTATAGGAGTCGCAAAAACTGTGGCTAGGAGGACCCTATTAAGTACTTCACTGAACTGAACAATGACAGAAAGACAGGAGCAGATTGTTTAACTTTCTCTGCGCAATACGGGACTTCTCAAAAGGGCATGCTTTGCTCAGGAGACAGATCTGCGTATGATCTGACGACTTGCCTGCTTCATTCTGCTTCCTCCCTTTCCCTTTATAAATATTATTTCCCAATTAACCTTCTGTGCTCCTAACTCTGTCTCTATGTACTGTTCTTCCCAGAGGACCCAACAGACACCGGAGATAACCAAAAATGCCTCTTCCAATTCACTTTCTTATTTCCCCTGCATACTGCATCCATAAAGATCAGAGAGTTTGTTTCAAAATTGGAATCAATTTTTATTCCAGTTTTAAGGTAATATGCCCAATAGATTCATCAATAGGTTCAGGTCGATGTTGGTTCATAGCACTTCACTAATTCCTGCTCTTTCTCAGGGTATTCTGCCTGAGTAAACTCAATAGCATTGGAGTGAAAGCTTTATATTAAAGGCCTCCTTGATCTCTTATAAGATAATACAAGGTAGCAATTCATTGATTCTCTACAGGGTGCCCATCTGAGTCTACATAAGGAGTGTCCCTGCAGGGAAAGGAGTCGTGATGGCACAATGGTTAAGCACTCAGTTGCTTACTGAAAGGTCGAAAACACCAGCCACTTTGGTGGTGGGTGGAGTGGGGGGTGATGGGGGTGGTAGGGGTGGTGGGGGTGGTGGTGGGGGTGGTGGGGAAGGTGGGGGTGGTGGTGGGGAAGGTGGGTTAATCTACTCCCATAAAGACAACAGCCTAGAAATCCCTATGAGACGGTTCTGCTCTTTCCAACACAGCTGTTGTGAGTGTGAATCCACTGGATGGCTGGGAGAGCAAGTTTTTTAAAGTTTATAATTTCAACATAAAGCTCTTACAGTGTGCTCTTCCTTTGTTCCCTTTAAAAATATATTTTTAGAACATTTTTAGGCTCATAAATTCTGCTTGAGCAGAGAGCATAGCAGAGCGAAGTGAGGTTAATTCCACGAGAAGAAACACCTGGATTGCTATGATGGTTAAATAACGACATTGGGACAGCAGCAGAAACTGTCCCAATTGAGCTGTTCACTGGAAACGCACAATGGGCCAGGGCGATGGGACCGAAGAGCAGTACTGATGGCTTTATGTGCCAACATCCAATGTCGTTTTATATGGCTCTTGTGGGTTAAGCTGTTTCAGAGGCTCTGTGACGATGGTAACAGCAGAACTACAATTTCTCCCCAATGAAAGGACGGAACTGTGAAGCTGTGTGTGTGTGTGTGTGTGTGTGTCAGTTGGGAGTGATTTTAAATTGGGGTGTGTGTGTGTGTGTGTGTGTGTGTGTGTGTTGGGAGTGATTTTAAATTGGTATTAGTCATAGGAAAATGAAGACTGCAATAAGCCAGGATTCATTTACCTTGGAGGTGGGGGGCAGGCGGTTCTCTTAAGGTGACTACAGACGCTGAGTGATTTGGAACCTGCCTCTTACTCCCTTCTCTCTCCATATGTCCTAGCAATAATTCCAGGTGCCCTGGTAGAGAAGTGCCTGGGAGGGGTCAGTGGGTCATCTTGCTGTCATCAATCACTTACAGACGACTAGTTCCTCCATCTCTCAGGCCTCCACTCGCATGATCTATAGCGGCTCACAGCAACAAAGCATGGAAGCCTCTGCTCCTTCCTGTACATCTTTCTTTTCTAAATGTCAGCCTCAGAGAACCATTCCAGGCAGGGGAAAGGCTCTATCTTGTCATTCCTTTAGAACAAGTGGATCCTTGACATGTGCAGTTTTAAAAGAGGATGGCAATGTTTATCACTCTGTTTGCTTTGGGTAAACCACTTAATGTGTTAACATATACAATGGAAATCGTGTATAAATACAGGCATTGTTCTTAGTTGAGGTTGCGCTGACTCCTACCCCATAAAGACCTCCGGTGTTTAGAACTGCTCGGCAGGGCCTTCAAGGTCTGAACTTTGAGGAGTTGATCATCAGGCCTGCCTTCTGGGAGGGTTTGTAGGTCTTGCTGCTGGTCATCAAGCGCTTAATCATGTGTGCCTCCCACAGACGCCACAGCTACCATCTGTTAGTGCATACAACAGAAATCAGGCATACACGGGATTAGCGTATACCTTTACCTTTGCTGCCTTCCCACCTCAATTATTTTTTTAAAGCCCTCAATGCAAGTGGAATTTTACTGCTATTTACTTATCACATCTATACACCAGCATTTTCCCAAATGTGATCTGTGTCAACTGGTCCTTTGAGAAGCTCCTGTGCCATAGGTGTGGCCGTTTGATCTTGGGAAGTGCTGCCTACCACTCTTCATTCTCAGAGATTCGCATCACACGTTGAAAGATCTAAGGAGCCCTGCAGCTAAGATACCTATTTAACTTTGTGTGGTCCAGTATTTCATAAATGATTCTGGTGATCCAACCTTTCTTTGTATGTGTAGCCCTTCTCGATACCTCCCGACACAAAATATCTCCTCTAGCCATGTATGGGAGGCATTCGGTGCACTGATTTAGAGCACACAATACTTGTGTGAGTTTCAGCTATGCCACTTACTGGCTGTGTGAACTCGGGCGAGCTCATCATCCTCGCTGTGCTTCAGGTTTATATCTGAAAAATAGGATTATTGATAGTCCCACCACACAGGATTGCTGTGAGGATGAAAGTAGTTCATGTATTTAAAGGGCTTAGAAGAATGCCTGACACAGAGTAAGCATTCTATAAAGATTCCTGGTATCATGGCTTTCTGGGTTTTTTTGGGGGGCACACCCTTAATTTATAATAACAGTAAATAAGAAATGGATATAATGTCACAGTTAACAAACTTTTTCATACTGTTATTGAGTTGGGTGCAGTCAACTTGATTGTGATTCATAGCGACCCTCTATCCACCATGTCCACAATAGTTGTCATGTTTGAGGCCATTGTTACACTTACCATTGATCCATTTCACTGGAAAACTTCCTCTTATTTGATTCCCTTCTATTTTACCAAACATAATGTCCTTTCACAGGGATTGTTCTCTCCTGATAACTTGTTCAAAGTCTTTGCTTCTAAAAAGCCTTCTGCTTGGACTTCTTCCTAGACTGATTCTATTTTTATTCTGATAGTCCATAGTCAACACAATTCATTGCCATCAAGTTTGATCCTAGTGCATAGGGATCCTATAGGACAGAGTACAGCTATTCCTGTGGGTTTCCTTGACTTCTACTCTTCAGGGGAGTAGAAAGCCTCCTCTTCCTCTCATGGAGCAAGCTGGTGGTTTCAAATTGCTAACTTTGCAGTTAGCGGCCCAATACATAAACCAGCTATGCCTCTAGGGTTCCGTCTGGCAGCCTGTTGCAACTTAATGTGAGGACAAGCCAACGCCTCACAATTGGACCAAGAGGTGACATCATGATAGATGGAGAGAAAGATCGAAGTTGTCAAAGATTTCATCTTGCTTGGATCCATAGTCAATGCCCATGGAAGCATCTGTCAAGAGATTAAATACACATTGCATTGGGAAAATATACTGCACAAAATCTCTTTAAAGTGCTGAAGAGCAAGGATGTCACTTTGAAGACTAAGGTGCGCCTGACCCATCGATGGCATTTTCAGTGGTCTCATATGCATGTGAACATTGGACAGTGAAAGTATCCAATACTGTCAATATTCTTGACTAGCATCATAATTCAAATGCATTGATTCGTCTTCCGTATTCTTTAATCATTGCCCAGCTTGCATATGCACATGAGGCAATTGAAAATGTATAGCTTGGGTCAGGTATACTGTAGTCTTCAAAGTAATATCCTTGCTCTTTAACACTTTAAAGAGGTATCATGCAACAGATTTACCAAATGCAATAAACTGGTTCATATCTTGGCTGCTGCTTTCATGAGCATTGCTTGTGGAGCCAGACAATACGAAATCCTTGACAACATGTCTCTCCACTCATGACGTTAGGAGATCCAGTGGCTTTCTCTGCACTAATTTTAATCCATAGTGAAGGTCGAATTTACCAAACTTCATCAGCAAGTGCTTCAAGTCCTTCTTGCTTTCAGGTAGCACAGTTGTGTCACCTGCATATCGCAGCTTCTTAGTAAGCCTTCTTCCAATCCTGATGTCCCCCATCTGTCCCCCTCAGAGCCCTACTTCTCTGATCACTCGTTCAGCACACAGACTGAATGAGTATGGTGAAGGAATAACCCTCATGTATATCTTTCCTGATTTTAAACCACCAGGTTTTACCTTGTTCTGTTCCCATCGCTACTTTCTCTTTTGTGGCCATAATTTCTTATATAAAAAAGTTTATTTCTTTGATTTTTTTTTCTGTGCTGATATTTACGTACAACTCCCATAAAGAATTACTATCTCAGAAACCCACAAGGGCTGTTCTATCCTGTCCTATCGGCTGCTGTGAGTCAGAATCGACTTGATAGCAGTGGGTTTTTTGAGTGATATTTATGTGTTTGTTTTTCTGTAGGATTCGTGGAAATAAGAGTGGGAAGAGAAAGGGGGCGGGGGCGGGGGGATGATAAGGAGGAGATGTTTTAGAGATTTTCCATACTGAGTATTGAAAAGTTAAGAATTTCTTCTCTAGCACTCAATTATCCAGTGCCTCCTTCTGAGCATTGTGCTGAGACTGTTGGTACAATAATTATACTTCACAATAGGCATTGTGCGATGATTGAGGAATAAGTTCAAGTAGGAGACACAAGGAATGTTTAGGAGACTAGAATTACTGAACCCAATCTCTATCTGTGACTTTTATTAAATATCAAAAGTAAACAGTGGCTAATGTTAAGATAAGCCTTTTTTCAGAGGAGAGAAGCCCATTACTTGACTCCGAGAATAGAATCAAAAGCCAAAAAGAAAAAAGAACTGAAAAGTGAGTTTGAAGGGAAAGGTACTACGTTAACAAAGTTCATGCCAAGGACACACTCCTTGTTACTTTTTTAAAATCCTGGTGCTGAGCTCTCTGCCTTTCAGGGATTTTAAAAGATTTCCTTTGTCACGGGGGCATCAAGAGAAATCCCTGGTATTCTTCCAAAAACATTTCAGGGTGGGAAAGAGAGTCTGTTTCCAAGCAATTTGGAATGGAAGCAAAGTTGGATTCATTATTCATCTGAGTACCCCGGCAAAATCTTTCCTTCCAAGGGTGAGCGGTAAAAAGAGAACAAGAGCAGTCTCCCTGGTGCATCCCTTTTCAAGGAGCGCTGAAAGCCGTCCTCCCGCTTTTCAGGTGTTCCCTAAGACCAGACGGTGTTTCTGTGTTGCTGCGCTGTTGGGTTGCTTCAGCTCAGACTTCAATTTGCAGACTTGCATCTTTCGGAAGACCAGTAACTATTTATAAGCCTCAAAGAGCCATTAAGTGTGTGTGTGTAGAGGCAAGTGGAATTTGCTGTTGAATGCATAAAGTAAATTGATTTGCACCTACAATTTACATTTATTCTTCGGGTATATGTGACACTAATGTTGTGCCTGAACTGCCATGATGAAGATTAATTATATAAACTTTTTTTTTTTTTTTGCTGACTTTGTGAGCAGCTGTGTTGACTGTTTGGCTTGATTTTCTAAGCTTGGCACCTAATAGCATGATGGGAAACATTTTCGGGTTTTGCTTGGCACCTTCTTAGATTAAATTCTCCAGACCAGTCTTTCCCAAGATGTATTTGGGGACAGGTTTTTGTCTGCTAGAGTGTTCCAGCTTACTTGATTGGGAAGGCAGATAAAGAAGAAGACTGCACAGTTTTGGGAATGTTGCAAACATTTGGATTTTGGCCGGGATCTCCCCTAATAAAACTAGAACAGTGCTTCTCAAGTGGACATGAATATGCTTCAAGACAAGAAATGGTACTTCTGTTTCATTTTTGCCTATCAACCAGTACTGACCTGGACTCCACACATCTTGAGCTGGGAAAGATCAAACGTTCAGAGGTTCTGTTTCCTCTTTGATAGCATGGAGATAATTATAGTATCTGCCCCACGGTGCTCAATGTGCATTATGCCACATAGGCATTAGTATAAAAATTCTGAGTTAGGTGCCCAGCTGAGTTACACAGTCATGATCATTGGACGGAAGCCTGGCTAGCTTCAGTTCTGCTTTAGTGGGGCTCTCTGTTCGTCCTAAGGATTCCAGAGAAACCCTGCTGGGTGTGCCGCCGCAGCCATTCTAACGAAAACGCCTCTAGTTGTCAGCCTTGTGTGTTGTTCAAAGCAGATATGAGCTAAGTTGGTTTTGCAAAATTCTATCATGCCATCTCCAGCTTCATTTCTATCACCAAGTCCATATTTTCTGTGCCTTCCTCTTTGTTTCCAACTTTTGCATTCCAATCACCAATAACTATCAATGCATCGTGTATGCATGTTTGGTCAATTTACGACTGAAGTCGCTGGTAGAATTCTTCAATTTCTTCATCACTAGCTTTTGTTATCGGTGCAAAAAGTTTAATAATAGTTGTGTTGATTGTATTTCCTTGAGGGTGATGGATGGAATCCTATCTGTGTACATGTTCTGCATGATCATAATTAAGTGTTCTAGAATCCTTGTACTTGACAATGTTATCCATAATTTGTTATTATCTGTATAGCTGAACGTATTTGCATAGTCAATAATACACAGGTAAACATCTTTCTGGTAGTCTCTGTTATCAGCCAAGATTCATATTATATCAGCAATAATATCCACATCCTTTTCTGAATCTTGCTTGAATTTCTGGCAGTTTCTGCCAGTGCAACAACATTTTAAATGTCTTCAACACAATTTTACTTGCATGTGATATTAATGAGAAATCATGACGCCCACATTGTGTTGGATCACTTTTCTTTGAAAGGGGCACAAATGTTTAATCTCTTCCAGTTCCTTGATCTGGGAGCCTTCTGTCTGAATTCTTGTCATAGATGAGTAAGCTCACGTTGCTTGGCATCCATTTGGTAAAACACCTCATTTATATTCTGCAGCTTTATTTTAGCCACTCTCTCCAATTCAGCTTGAATTGTTACACCATTGGCGTTTAATCTTGAAATGGTTGAATGGTGACCAAGTCTTTTTAGTTTTTGCTTCCATATTTCCTTGATGCTTCCTGCATCCTTCAATATCTTACCCATAGAATCTGTCATTATTGGAACTCGAGGCTTGAATTTTTCTTCAGTTCTACTTAATTCTATGTATGTCATTTCCTTTTACTTTTCTGACTCCTGGTCTTTGCCCATTCATTTCTAATACAATTGTTTTCTCGACTTTCGCCTTGGCAATCATCGGTTCACTAATTTTATGCCATCATTTTTTTCCTGTTTGTGTTAGCTGTTCCACATTCAAGAATAAGTTTTGGCATCTCTCCTGACATACATTTTCATCTTTTCTTTATTTCTTGACTTTTTAATAATTTTCTGACTTCTTCATGTATAATGTCCTTGATGTTATCCCACAATTCTTCTGGTCTCTGGTCATTTCAGTACTGTTATTAGAGTTTAATACTGCAGTTTCACATGGCTAATTAGAATAGGGAACAGTTATAACTCACCTGCCTAAAGGAGAAAGGGGAAGAAGCATCTATTGGCACCTGGAGCCCTTTTGGTGTAGTGGTTACTTGTTGCACTGTGATCCTCATGGTTGGCAGCTCAAAGCCACCAATGGCTTCTCAGAAGTAAGACTGTGCTTTCTGCGCTCATAAACGGAGTCTTGAAACGGAGGGTCGCTATGAGTCAGCATCGGTTCCATGGCAGTGATTTGGGTTATTGTCTTGAAGACCAAGACGCTGCAGGAAAAGGATCACTTGGCTGAAGGATGTGACTTGAAGTAACCTGGAAGAATAGATACCCTGACCTTCTCTCATGCCTCTGATGCAAACCCAAAGTCAGAAAAAGCAAGGTTGTCCATTGATGGGGATATGCTCCGGCCAGAAAGCGGAGTAGAGGAGGAGGAGAATGGACTGGGATGACAAAAGTAGCCAGATCTCCTCATTGTCCCTATTCATAATATTAGCTGACCTTTCTGGTCACCGGCCAGGGGCTGTCCAAGGCTTTTTATCTGAGTCATCTAATTTAACTTTAGCACAGCTGTGGCATAAACATTTCTTTTAAGAAAGAGCAAACAGCGGCTCAGAGAAGTTAAAGAGTCTAGGTACTTTGGAGTCAAAGGTGTTTCCATAACCGAGACAATGGTTTATCTTCTGATATAACAGACCTAACAACCACAATTTGACTTGAGTTTGACAGTCTGTGGTCAACTAGGTTCACATTGAAAACAGGTGTTTTGCTTTGTTTTTACATAACCTGTCATTAAGGAAGTTCAAGCAGGCAGTCATGCCCTACTTTCTTCCTCTAGTTTTTACTTATTTTACTTTTTTCATAGTACAACGTATATGTACACAGAAAAGTGCACACATTTAAGTGAACAACTTGATGCATTTTCACAAAGTAAATTAATGGGTTAACTAGCACACTTATTTCTAATGCCTTAAAAGCCCCCGTGCTGAGTATATAGCCCCCCTATGCACCATCCTGATTGTTAAGCACCATACATTAATTTTATCTTTAGACCTTGTTGGGACCCAACACAAAAATGCAACATACTTATTTTATACTTTATGCAGATTTACTAATGATTAATTGTGCAAACTAAAGTCTACAGATCAAACCAGCTTAACCCTCACCAACCCCAACACCTGTTTCTGTAAATCAAACTTGATTGCAATACCGATATGCCCATCATTCCAATGTCAAAAATACTATCAGGCCTTTTAGGAAAAGCTTGCCACCCTCTTGGTAGAGCATGAAGTCCCTGGGTGGTACACAAGGTTAAGGCTCTCTGCTGCATACCAATGGTTGGAGGCTTGGGTCTACCCACAGGAACCTTGGCAGTAAGGCTAGAAATCAGCTTGAAAAATCAACCATTGAAAACAACCTGATGGTAACTGGTTTACTGGTGCTGGAGGATAGAAGCATCGGGGTCAAAAAAACTGGCTCTGTCAAAAACTGGCTCAGTCCGTGTCTTCAAAATGCTTCGACTAGGAACGGAGATTGCTATTAAACAAATAACATTGCATATCAAAAATATGGCATCCTGTGAGAAGTACCCTGAAAAGGAATCCTGGAGTGTTTCACCTCATCAACCGTGCCTGAACCACTTCTGACCTGTCTTTCACTCTCCAGTCTTAAATCTACATTCTGCAAATGGATAACCTAAAGTGATTTTATTTGAAGAAATATGGTTATCAAATTCATTCCTTATATTGCAAATAACATTGCAATTTTATATTAGCTCTAATTTTATTCATCCCTAGATTTTATAATTAGTCTCGAAAGTAGCAATATTAACTTCTTTCTTTCTACACATTTATTAATAATGAAATCTAAAGTGAAAAGGATGTCCAATTTTAATCACTGTCTCAAACCGTTTCAATACAAAGAAAACTATGATGTAAAAATATTTTAATTCTATTTTTAAAATATACTAAAATTCACTTCAGCACTGAGTCATTTTAAAAATAGTATAATGATAAAAAATATTCCTCACATATTTTATAAATATTAAATAGAAGATTGTAAATATACTTTAGTATAAAATTCTCAATACAATAAAATACACAGGAAAATTAATTAATTAATAAAATACACAGGAAAAGATTAAATGTAGGTAACATTTAATCTCATATTCACTGCCACCGGTGGGTGCTGACTCATAGCAACCCTGTAGGACAGAGTAGAACTACATTGGTGTGTTTCTGAGACTAACTCTTTACAGAACTCGAAAGCCTCATCCTTCCCTACAGAATGGCTATGGCTTCGAGCTGCTGACCTTGCAGCCAGCAGACCCACAGGTGATCCCTAAACTACCAGGTCTCCTAAAATTGATAAGAATTTATACATTAAATCAAGAAATAAAAAGTCTCCTAACTTATTAAATATATTAATACATAGAGACAAAGATAATAAAATGTCTAATGCTTTACCATTCATCCCAGTTCTAACCTGAAGAATTGCTAAAACATTAAATAAAATAAACATTTTATTAAAAATATATATTTGTCCTACAGAATTGCATAGCTCATAAGAAAATATCATTTCACTGAATCATAATTATACAAAATTAAAATAATATCCTCTAATTTTTATATAAGTTATCACAATTGTTTTTTGAAATGAATTTGTCAGCACTGATTTGAGTAGCTGGTGTACCCAAATTACCTAGCAATTTCCTATAACTGGGAATATTGGGAGTACTTTTTGTCCCCAAATTCAAGAATACTTTTCTTTACTCTCAACTTTTTGTCTGCCATTAAAGCTTGTTAGTATAGGGAACAACAAGTGGCCAAAACTCAATGGTGAGGTGGTGGGTGTAGGAAACCTGGTAGGGCTTGATCAAGGGCAATGTAACCAAGAGGAATCACTGAAATCCAAATGAAGGCTGAACATGATAGTGGGACAAGAGGAAAGTAAAAGGAAATAGAGGAAAGAACTAGGAGGCAAAGGGCATTTATAGAG
>NW_022103928.1:12925589-12927509 GCF_000313985.2 Echinops telfairi
TTTTCCCCTCCCTCCCAGCTCCCTGCTCCCTCATGAGCCCTTGATAATTTATAAATTATTATTTTGTCATATCTTGCCCTGGCCAACGTGTATGGAAGTATAACTAGCTCTTTCAGATTTGGGACAAGTGTTCTCAACTGTCAAATGTTTCTTAATCTTCAGTAGGGATAAATCACATCATTGTGAGAGAAGTCAAACTCTGAGTACCCTGTGAATCATCTTGCGAGGGGGTGCCCCCCCCCCCAATAACTGGAATTGCCCTGGGTGGAGCAGAGCTGTCAGAGTATGCTTTTTTCCTGCTAAGCAACTATTGAGCAAGTCACTCTGACTGAGTGCTCCCAATGGCATCGCCTGGGAGTTCTCTGAGCACAGTGAATGTTTTTGCTTGAACATTGTTTTCTGTGATAGCTGATTTAAAAGAATAGCATTCAGCTGTGAGATTCTGTTTCCTGCTCAGGTCATATGCCACAGAAACTATTGTGATGTTGAACACAGCTTACAGGGAAAACACTATGGGAAAACTCATGTGTACGAGTGATTTTCTCATTTCAAAAAAGGTGAAATGTCAATTGATGACCAACCTCATTCTGGACATCAGTAACTTCTCGAATGGACAAAAGTGTTGACTTGTGGTGCATTTGGAATTCTTCCACCAGGCCAGACTGCGAATCAAGCTTTCTATTTTGAAGTTCTGAAAAGATTGAGTAACAGTACACAACAAAAAAGGCCTGATTAGTAGCAGACTGGGAACTGGTTTTGCCACCATGACAATGTACCTACTCACACAGCCATCTCAGTGTACCAGTTTTGGGCACAAAACAGCATGCCTCTCTTGCCCCACACTCCTTACTCACCTGATCTTGCTTCATGTGACTTCTTTTTGTTTCCACAAATGAAGAGGGACATGAAAGGACAGTGATTTGATGAGTTAAAAGAGGTGAAGAAACAAATGAGAGAGGTACTGTCAGCCATCCAAACAGATGGGTTTGAAAAATGTTTCCAAGAATGGAATTGCAGATTTGACAAATGTATTAAGTGTAATGGAGAGTACTTTGAGGGTGATAAGATGGCTTTTTAGAAAGCATTTAAATACATAGCTTTGAAAATAATAATTCTGTATTTTTTGGGGTGTACCCCCTCGTACGTAGCAGCAGCCATCACCAATAGCTGTGGCTGTGCCGCATCACTTGCTCAAACAAGGAAGTGGGCCCTTGACCAGTCAAGTGCCCGAGAAACATTGGCATAGGTGGGCACCGGATGACAGTCAAACATAAATGGCTCATTGGTATTGCTGACAGCTCCAAAATTATTTTCACGCTCTAAGCGGCAGAGTAAAAAGAATAATGTTTTATATGTTGATTCACCTTCGGAAAAACATATTGGAAAAAAAAAGATTTGGGTTTCAGTTTCTGTTTTTGTTTGGTTTTGTTTTGTTTTTGTGTTATTGTTTGAAGTGAACTTGTTGGTCACAGTCTCCAAGTCCATTTCAGTTTCACTCTCCTCCTTTGTCTTTAAGCCACCCAGACCACTGTTCAGTCGAGGGCCGAGGAATCTGGATGGATGGGTTTCAGTTTCACTCCAGCAAATATTTCCTTTTTCTTCAGATTTGAGTTTCATTTTGGTTCAAAGCCCTGACAAACTTTGTGCCGCTACCCAAGCAAATGCCCTCTTTTCCTCTTCTTCCTACCCCTAACAGCCACGAGTAAGCTTCCTATCTATTTCATACAGAAGTAACATCATATACTATATGTCCTTTGGTGACTATCTTCTTCCAGTCCGCATGAGGGTTTCAAGGTTCATTTGAGTGCCATATTTCAGGACTTCAGTTTCTTTTTCTTTTTTTTAACATTTTATTAGGGGCTCATACAACTGTTATCCCAATCCATACACACATCAATTGTGTAAAGCGCATTTGTACAT
>NW_022103928.1:12930574-12966307 GCF_000313985.2 Echinops telfairi
TGTGCTTTACACAATTGATCTATGTATTGTGATGAATTGTATGAGCCCCAATAAAATGATTTAAAAAAAAAAAAAGAGTTACAACCTCAGAATCTCACCGGGAGCTGTTCTAACCTGTCCTGGAGGGTCACTATAAGTCAGAATAGGACACAGCAGCAGAGAGTATGTACCATATTTTGTTGATCTAGTCTTCTGCTGATAGTTATTTAGGTTATTTTCAACTTTGGGGCATTGTGAAGAGTGGTACAATGAGTATTTGTGTATTGGCTTATTGCATTCTCACTTTGACTTCTTTTAAGAGTGTCCCTAGGATTGGAGTGGCTGGGTCAGTAGGCAGTTCCAGGTTCAGCTCTTTGAGGAGCCGACACAGTTAATGGATGTGCATTCTGATTTCTCCACATCTGTTGTTTTTCTTTTTAAATTATTGCTATTTGAGCTTGGAGCTCACACTTAATTCTAGCCCCAATCTAAGAACGATTCATTCTTATGACCGGACTCTACTTGATGCTCATCCTCATGAAGAGATCACTGAAGCTATGAGAGCTGTAGCAAAGTGTAGTGAAGAAACCAGCTAGTTCCCGGCTGTCAGAAAGATAGCATCTGTGCTTGTCTTCAAACAAGCAGCCATCTAAATGTGGCATGACTTCCAGGTCCACCTAGAAGAAACAGCTTGTGGGACTCAAGAATTGGACATTAAAAAATCCAAATCTGAAGAAGTGAATGGTATCAGAACTTAAATGGTGAACACCTGGTTTCAGAAGGCTATGGAAGACAGTGGAAGCCCAGAATCCATTTATCAGGGCCCCATATAGATTAAGCCTTTGGTCAATCCCCTCTGGTTATAGTCCAGGGCTGTGAATCACCTTGCTGTCATAAAGAGAGCATTATAAAGTTGAATATAAAAGGTACAGTTAGGTTAAAATGTAATGCCTTATTTTATCCCTCTTTTGACCCATTTAAAGTTGCTTCAGTTTTTAATATTTTCCGCTTTCTTTTTGATGATACGTTCCCATGTTTTGGCTAGTCATTGCTATTGTTTTTTACTTCTTGTTTGTGTTGTGTATGATTTTTTGCGTGTGAAATCCAGAAGAGATAAATCTACAGAGACAGTAACTGTGTTAATAATGCCACGGCAATGGTGGTGGAAATGGGGAGCTAACAACAATGAATATGAAGAGAAAATGTTCTGAAATCGATTATGGTGATGATTGCACAACTCATTAATATGATGCATGAAGTATATGCAATAAAATGATTTAAAATCATTGCTATTCTATGTGATGTGGTACCTCATTGCAGTTTTGATTCGCATCGCCCTAATGAAGAATCAAGGATCCCTGGTGGTGCAGAGGATTAAACTTTTGGCTACTAATTGCAGGGTTGGCTGTTCAAACCCACCAACTGCTCTATGTGGAAAGGATGAAGCTGTCAGCTTGTGCAAAGATTTATAGTCTCAGAATCTCTCCGGAGTAGCTTTAGTGTGCCCTGTAAGGTTGCTCTGAGTTGGAATCAAGTTCCTGGTAGCGGGGTTGAGAGATCACTAATGACATTGAGTATCTTTTCATGTGATTGTTGTCTATGGGAATATCCTCGTTACTGAATTGTCTGTTTGCGTCTTTTGTTCATTTTTGGAGGGATTGCATTGTTTACATTTTTGTTTTAAGCATGTTTTAAACTACATTGTAGTCATTAGACTGACTCTTATCAGAAAATTTTCGTCCAATCTCCACGGTGTCCCTTTACTTTGCTATCAATTACTTTGATTAGTTGATTACTTTGATGAACAAAAGCGCTTAATTTTTATGAGGCCCCAATTAGACTTTTGCTGTTTATGCTTTGGGGTTTATATGGATAAGGTCTGGAATCATAATGGAATTCACAGGTAAGAAGCCAAGAAGGAATCATTTTCAAATACCCAGTACCCTCTAGGCTAGATGAGCTGATAAAGTATACCACGTAGAAGGCACTGCAGAAAGCCAACCTTACCACTCTTGCGTGTGTCTGCTTAATCACAGGAAGCCCCCTTGCTTGTTCACCTTTAAGCTTGAGGCCTGAACATGCCCCCTCTCTTTCATTCCTCAGTGAGCTCTGCTCGAGCAGCCTGTGGCTGTGAACTCTTTATCCATGTGAACTTGACTGCCACGTGTCATTCTGATGGAAGACACAGAGGAGCCTTGGGCTGGGGCAGTGGGTGCAAGCGTCAAGGGAACGTAGTGGGTTTATGTTTAATATTGTTGGGAGAGGTTTTATTTCATGTTTGTCCCTGAAGAGTTTGCTAAGAGGAAGTGTTTGGTCTTAACCACAAGGGTGGAAACTGTCTTTTCACTCATAACTGGTCCAGGACTCTGTGAGAACAGAAGTGTGGGGGGAATCAAGCCTGAGAATTCAGTGGGGCCATAAACAAGTTTCAGCCTTTAGGGCTGCCAGGGGCTACTGCGTGTATTTTGTGTTGCGATTTGCTGGAGTGTTTTTCTTTTCCTTTTAAATATTTTATTGAAGGGAAATGCATCTTCACTGGGCAGGCTTTTCAGCTCCCTTGGGTTGGCTTTCGAGCTCTGAAAGGGTTATCTCTACAGCTCTATTGGAAGGACATCTTTATCGACTGGATGGCACTGGGTTTGGTTTGGTTGTGAACCACAAGTAGTAGGAGCTCTGGTGATGCAGTGGTGAAGTGCTCAGCTGCTAACCAAAAGGTGCATAGTTCAAGCCTTCCAGCCACTCCTTTGGGGGAAGATGTGGCAGTCTGCTTCTGTAAAGATTTACAGTGTGGAAAACTTATGGGCAGTTTTATTCTGTCCACTTGACCTAGTTTTATTCTGGGCCACTATGAGTTGAAATAGACTGGGCAGCAATGGGCCTGTTTTTTTTGGGGGGGGGGGGGTTGGTGTTATTATTTTTAACTGCAGACGAGTAGCCCTCTGAGCCTTTCATGTTCTCAACATGACCCAGCCCTTCTGAACTATCTGCAGCGAAAGGAAGTAGAATATAATAGTTTCATCGCTTTCAAAGCAAGGCATCTCAGAAAGATGGAAAAAATGAGAAGCAGCAATGATGCATGTTGTTGTTTTTGCTGTTAGATGTCATCAAGATGGCCCCAGTCCATAGGTGCCCCACGGACAACAGAACATTGCCCAGTCCGCTCTGCGCCAATTTCACAACTGCTCCTATGCGTGAGCCCATGGTCGCAGCCACTATGATGATCTATCCTGGAGAGGGCCTCCTTTTTCACTGCCTCTCTACTTTACCGAGCAGGATGTCCATCTCCAGGGACTGGTCTCTCCTAAGATGTCCAAAGTGTGTAAGACCACGTCTCACCATCCTTATTTCCAACGCGCACTCTGGGAATGCTTCTTCCAAGACAGATTTTCAGTCCTTTTGGCAGTGCC
The DNA here is from genome assembly GCF_000313985.2 of Echinops telfairi. Classification (NCBI taxonomy): domain Eukaryota; kingdom Metazoa; phylum Chordata; class Mammalia; order Afrosoricida; family Tenrecidae; genus Echinops; species Echinops telfairi. Next base: position 12,933,961 of record NW_022103928.1, read on the forward strand.
TGACACTTCACATACTTTCCCAGCACCACTTGCCAGCATGGATTCTTCAGTTTTCCTTATTCCATGTCCAAGTCTCACATGCGTATGAGGTGACTGACAACCACCATGGCTTGAGTCAGGATCACCTTTGTCCTCCAAGTACCCTCCCTCCTTTTCAACACTCTGAAGAGGTCTTGTGCAGCTGATTTACCTAATCCAATGTGTTGTTTATTTCTTAAAAGCTGCTTCCAGGAGCCTTTGTGGATCCAACAAGACGGAATCCTTGACAACTTCAATCTTTTCTCCTTTAACAGCTTTGATGAGATCCTTGACAACTTTCATCATTTACCATGATGTTACCTATTAGTCCAGCTGTGAGGATTTGGATCCTTTTTTTACACCGAGTGCTGGCCTATACTGAAGACTGCAGTCCTTGTCCTTCATCCAGGAAATAATGCTTAGTTAACAGAAATTAAAAACAGAAAACCTATTCCCTTCCGCATCATTCCAGCCTCTGGTAACTGCAAGAATAGGCAGTTTTGTAGTAAGATGCTTTTTGGCAGGCAGTGGTTGCCTTCTCAGGCCTTTCTTCCAAGGTATCTGAGGGTGACCTTGAACTACCCACCTCTCAGCAGCTGAACATGTTCACCTTTAACACCACGTTAGGCACTGTAAGGCACTCCTTACAGAAAATTAAAGCAAAAAGCCAAACGTATTGCCACTGAGTTGATTCTAACTCATGGCAACTTTATAGGAGCGACTAGAGCTGTCCCATGGGGCTCCCAGTCTGTGTTCTTCACAGAAGCAGACGGCATCTTCCTCTCACAGGGCAGTAGGAGGCATTGAACCACTGACCTTTCAGTCATCAGCCTAACTTTTAACGACTGTACCACCAGGAAGCCTTTTTCAGAAATCGGGGATTCTTTAAAGCAGGATGGCAAAAAATGTCCAGGCAGGTTTCCATGGAAATAATTCAAGCTCATGTCAGACTTAATAATTGTGAAGGAGCTAAAAAAAAACAAACATCCTAGCTTTTTGATATAAAGAGAAACTTCTTAGGCCACATCCCCATTTGGGGTATTTACTTCTTATTCTGAACTGATCATCATCTCTCCAAAGTACCTCAGGAAGCCTGTGGTCTCCCCTCCTCCCTCTTCCTTTCTCAGATGACCCGGAGGAAGACATTCATTCACTTGGGCTGGCCCCTGAAACATCCATAGGTGAGCAAGGTTTTAACTAACTTATCTTTTTACAGTACTGAGCAACAAGATGTCACGTGGAAGACTAATGTGCAGTGTGCCTGGCCCAAGCCCTGATATTTGGAATCACCTCATATGCATGTGGAAATTGAACAATGAATAAGGAAGCCCACCGAAGAATCGATGCAGTGGAATCATGGTGCTGGTGAGGAATATTGATAATATCGGGGACTACCCAAAGAACAAACAAATCTGTCTTGGGAAAAGTACAGCTAGAATCTTTCTTAGAAGCAAAAATGGCCAGACTTTGGCTCACTTACTGTAGACCTGTTATCAGCAGAGACCAGTTCTTGGAAGAAGACACCATGCTTGGGGAAAGTAGAAGAAGGTCAGCAAAAACAGAGAGAGACCCTCACGGAGACGGGTTCACATAACGATGGCAACATCGGGCTCGAACACGCCATCATGAAGATGGGGCTGGACAGGGATGTTTCCTTCTGTTGTACAAAGGGGCACCGCGGGTCAGAACTGAAGAGATCGTACCTAATAACAGCAGTAGATTAATATTTTATGATTCACAAAACGGTGATTACAGGATCTTGGGATTTTCTGGTGTCTGTTAGCAGATGGTTTTGTAAATGCCAACCAACTGGAAATGTTTCCTTATCCATTCCTAGATTTTCTGTACTTAAACTCTGAAACGTTGCTGCTGCTGGGGCGCGTTCACCCGTCTTCATGGAGTATGCCCAATCTAGATTATGTCCGCTCATCAAACTCTTTCCTTTAGTTTGAATAGAAACTCCAGTCGGCTTTCTGACATAATCAATCACTAAGCCTTTTTTGAAGAATTTAGACAATGCCCCAACATCATTGTTAATACAGTATTTTTGGAATATAAGGAGAAAAATACAAGGTTAAACAAGCCTGGTCTTTTGGATTTAAGTCAGAACTTTCTGATATTGCTGTTAGGTTTCATTGAGTCAGTTCTGCGTACATTGTTGTTGTTGTTATTGTTGTTGGGTGCCATCAAGTCAGTTCCAACACATGCACAACAGAACGAAACCCTTCCAAGTCCTGGTCATCTCACAATTGTTTCGATGGTTCAGCCCATTGTGGAAGTCACTAAGCCACACCCTCTCGTGGAGGGCCTTCCTCTTTTTCACTGTCCTGCTTTACCAAGCATGATGTCTGATATAGTTTATTGTGCCAGCCTGGCCGATGAATACAGGTAGGATTAACTGAAGGGTGGAGAGATGATGGCTCAGTGAGCCTCACCTTTCTTGTCTCTTGCTCTTTGATCATCGGACCAGTGTGCGGCTGCCTTGCTGCTCGTTCTTTGCCTCAATTTATAGGCTACACTACCTGTGGGACGCCTAGCCTGTGGACTGTGTCTCTGTAAGTTGAGGTCCCTTTAAGGCATCTCTGGAGCTGGGGACTGGCAGTTGGGACTGGTGGTTAGTTGACAGTTGGTGATCTGCCTTGTGATTGGCTGCTGTGCTGAGATAGCCTCACTCTATAAATAGAGGGTGGGTGAACTGGCAGCAGAGAGACGAGAAGGACTGCTAGTCTCTCACAACTCTGAGCCATTTGTAGTGCTTATAATTTAACTGTTCATTTCTTGTTATATATCTAATTATCTTTATAAATAAATATATTTAATTATCAGCAATTTGGTTTTATCTTTCTAGAGAACCCTGTCTAACACAATGTCTTTCTCCAGGGATTGGTCTCACCTGGCAACATGTCCAAAGTGCATGTCTCACCATCCTTGCCTCTAAGAAGCTCTCTGGTCATACTTCTTCCAAGACAGATGTGTTTGTCCTTCTGGAAGCCCATGGCCCTGTCAATATTATTTGCCAGCACCACAGTGCAAATACATCGATTCTTCTTCAATCTTCCTCAGTCAATGGCCAACTTCCACGTGCATATGAGCACTTGAAAAGACCAGGGGTTGGGTCAGGTGAACCTTCACCTTCAAAGTAACATCATGGCTTCTCAACCCTATAGAGAGGTCCCGTGCAGCAGATTGCCCCACTGCAATGCATGTTTTCATCTCTTGACTGCCTCTTCCATGAGCCTTGATTTTGGAGCCAAACAAAACAAAATCCTTGACAACTTTAGTCTTTTCTGTTTATCGGGACATTAACTACTCATCCATTCATGGAAAGTTTAGTCATCTTTACAGTAAGTTGTGATCAATACTGGAAGCTGTGACCCTTGGTCTTCATCAGTAAGTGCTTCATCTTCCTCACTTTCAGTAAGCACGGTTGTTCCATCTTTATCTGGCAAATTGTTCATAAGCTTCCCTGCAATCCAGATGCCATACTTTCATATAATCTAGCTTCTCTGATTATTTGCTCAGCACACAGATTGAGTAAGTGTGGTGAGAGGCTACAACCTTGAAGCACACCTTTCCTGATTGTAAGCCAGGCTGTATCCCCTTGTTCTGTTCACACCACTGCCTCTTGATCCACGTTCAAGTTCTGCGTGAGCGCAATGAAATATACTGCTTTTCCTATTCTGCTCAAGGCTATCCACAGTTTGTTATGATCTACACATTGTCATAGTTAATAAAACAGAAATAAACATCTTTCTGGTATTTTCTGCTTTCAGCCAAGACCCATCTGATGCCAGCAATGATATATGTAGCATGTCATATGTAATCATAAAAATGCTTGGTGTCTGTGAAACATGTATTGAGTGTTTATTATGTACTTGACATTGTTCTAAGAGCTTTACGGGGACTCAGTCAGTAATGGAAACAACCTGGGTACAGACTTTGTGTGGCATATTCCTTGATTACTATTGCCTGGAAGAGTTCTTCAAACATAGTGAGTGAATAATAAATGCTATCTGAATAAATGCAGGAGAGTCTTTTGTGTGGTACAGATGCATGCCTGTTAGCTGAAAAGTTGGTGGCTTGAGTCTGCCCAGAGATGCCTGGGAGGAAAAGTCTGTGATCTGCTTGTAAGGAACCAGTTGCAGAAAATCCTATGGAGTAATTTAACTGACACAGATAGGCCTCCACAAATCAGAATGGATTTTAAAGCAGCCAGTTTTTGTTTTGTCATATTAAATTAATTCTAAAAGGAATCATCATTGTCACCAGATTTCAGATCAGGAAATTGAGGCCCCAAAATCTCAGGTAACTTACCTTACAGACAACGAAATGGAGTTAATACAGACAACATTCAAGCAGATATAGGTCCATGGTCCCATCGGTTTATAAGAGATTTCAGAAATTCCCAGCAGAGAATGGTATGTAGTGCTTCATGACTCTTGTACAAAAGTGATTGCCCTCTCAGGCACACAGTAGTGTATGCAACTTTTATGTGTTTCTATGTATATATGAATCTTGATAGTTGTAATAAATGCTTATCTTACTGGCTTATGTATATACTGTACTGCACTTACTATCATTGTTTTAATATGATGTTCCCTACTTACAAATAAAAAGTTTACATTATAACAGTATGTGTCTCAACTCACAGGCAGCACCTTCCATTTTTTTCCACTTAGAAATTTAAAAAATTTTAAGTTTTATTGACATATCATATAGTTAGACAGTTTAAGCATATTTTAAGTTGTGCAATAATCACTGTAATAAAGTTTGGAATATTTTCTCTTCCTTGTATGCAATTATTATTAGTTTCCCATTTCTCCCCTACCTTTCCTGATCTAACACCAAGAAACTATTAATCTAGTCATTATCTCTATAGATTTACCCATCTTGAATGTCATATAGAGAAAAATATATAATAACAAACAGAAAAAAACAATGACAAGATAAAACATAGTAAAACCTGTATTGAAAATATAACCAAAATAATAAAAACTAGAACAAATTTCAAATGGGTGAAAATTCTAAGAATGTAAGCTCTAATACTATTATTCCCTCTTTCGGTCTTGGATTTCATGATTTACAATCCTTGGATGATGCAGGCTAGCATGCTTCTTCCTTGTGGACATGGCTGTCACCTGACTTAGAGGGGTGCTTATTTTAAGACTTGGCTTTAGGACCCCTCACACGCTTCTATCTGATCGCCAGGCACCATCTCATTTCTTCACTAATCTTCAGTTATCTCTTCATGAGAGCAAGTATTAAGTATGGCCACAGTTTTGAATCATATGTATTGCGTAGTTGTTGATTGTTGTAGTATTATCTTTGTTTAATGTTCTTTTGAAAATACTAATGTGAAGTACATCCTGGCTCCCAAAACTAATCAGTGTTACTGCTAGCAACAGCATGAGTCAAAGGAGAAATGCTAATTTGTAAGGAAAATGGAAGGTTATTAAACTACTCAAAGGTGGAAAATCAGTGAATGCTATTGTTCAAAATTTAGGCATGTCTGTTTACTAAGCATATAAAATGTATTTTAATAACATGCAAATAATATAATGTCTTGTTTCACAGAACATTATTATGGACATTAAGTAACGCATAGCTATATTTGATACTGCTTGAGTGTTTAGCTTTAGAGCTCAGACTACTTTGTTCTACTGTTTCTCTTTGATATCTCTGTTCTTATTTATTAATATCCAGCATGGCCATGATAAAGTCTCCTTACTTCTCTTTTTCTTCTTGCTTTCATGCTGATTGATAATTAAGGGAAGATTAGTCTCTGAGATGCAAAGGAGAAGAACAGGAGTTGAAATCCAAATTCTTATGGATGAAACAGGGACCATAAATGAGGGCAGCAATCCATGTAAGGACCGTGACGAAGCAGAGAGCATATGATGGGGCTTTTAAAAGTTCATGGAAAAATGCAAAGAAATCATAATAGAATGGCTTTTGGAAGCCTTCATATAGATTCCCTGTGGAGCTGCTACTTAGCTCCAACAACTGCAGGGTCTGGTGGAAATTCAAGCCAATATTTCCAATCTTTCTGTTTGTTTTTCAAGTGGTAAATCTGGGTTTTGATGGGAGAATATTAAATAAAAATACCAACATGAAATACTTCACATGTAAAATATTGACAAGCAATGCAAATTATAAAACAAAACCAAACACACAAAATATTGCAAGTCAAAGACATTATCTCCAAATGGGAGCTCTGTCTAGGAAATTGATCTGTGGTTTGCAACTTGAGGAGAAATAAAGAAGTGCAGGTAAAAGGATCTTTGGATGGCTAATCCTATAGTTCTGGTAAAAATAGCTTGTGATAGGATATAGCTGGAATTATTTGTAAAGATGTGAAAATATGAGTTTCTGAGAAATAGAAGGATAACAATGGTAGTATCTCCTTACTTTTGCATAATGTTTTGAATCTTCCTCTCTACCTGTCTCTGTCTCTCCAGATAGATAAATAGTTAGACATAGTTGGTCAAGATGAAGAAGTAGGATTCAGGAAAAAACCTTCATCTCCCAATTGCACACATGCTTTTATTTTAGCCACATAAACTCTAATTGGTGTTGACTGTAATCACCAACATTTGTCCTTCTACAAGTCTATCCTACTTTCATCTCATATAATCAAAAAGCAAAAAACGAGGATAAGAGACAGAGTTGGTATCCAGCTACTGATCTGATGAATGTTCAGATTGGAGAAAAACCAAATAATCATTTGAGGACACTTGTATAATTGCTAATGCTCATTATTCTTGGCAGATCAAGGTTGTTCATTTCCATTTGGTCCTTCCCCAATCATTTCTAATTACAAAAATATGTGCCTAGTAAAGGCTGGATAAATAATGTAATCGTGGCCTAATCATTGTGTACATTCTTAAATGCTTGCCTAATGACTAGTAGGTTTGTGGTTTTGGTACTCTAAGTGCGTTCTTGAAGCTTCCTGCCAGTGGAGTTGAAATGCGATGTTTTGCATGCTCTATGGAAATCATTTTAAATTAAGCACATTTTAAAAAAGTATTACATGGAGGAAGATTTTTCTGATCACTAGATCTGTGTGGGCCCTTTGAATGTCAGCTCGGAGAGGTAAAGCCCCTTGGTATTGGATGCCTTTTCTGCCAGGTTGTGTATTTGACAGCTGTTCTGGGTTGTCTTTTCCCAGCCACTAGCCTGGCTACTGTCATAAAGCCAATTAGAGTCACAGGCAATTAATGTTCTTTTCTTCAAGTGCTCCTGGAAATACTTATTATTATGTAGCATTTTGGCATGAAATCTGTGACCTTCAGAAATATAAGCAAAAGAAAACAAATAAGCTTGTCTCTTCACGTACCATATTCCATTCAGTTATGATGAATATGAGAACAAATTCTAGTTGCTGGAGGTAGGGATGTCTGTGAAAACTCAATGCTTCAAGAGCCTGAGAAATGAAAATATGGTAGTGGGTAGTGCTCCCCCCCAAACCCAGGTAAATGATAAAAGGGTGGTAGGTACAGTGAGCAGTAATGCGTTTTCATATAGTAAAACTATGAATTGAAACAAGCTCAGGTGGGAGTTCCCTAACCAGTCCTGACGCTTGTTCTCTACTATAGTTTAGGAGGGTTTTGAAAAACTAGAAACCCTGGAGGAGGATTAGAGAAAACAGGACTGTTCAGTTTAAAAGAGAAGACTATGGATCAGAGACAGTCGTAGAGTGAGCCTCCAATGGGTAAAATGGAACCGCCATGAGACAGCGTGCCTTATTCGTCGGTTATCCGATCAGATTTCCTCCTATGGTTGAAAAGAGGACCCAGAGCACAGCAAACCCAGTTGCCATCACATTGATCTCAATGCATGGTAGCCCCATGGGGTCTGGCTCCAACAAGTCCATCGGATTTCCAACGGCGAATCTTGCAGAAGAGAATTGCCTGTTAATTCTTCCGAGGTGTATCTGGTTGGACTCAAACCATCCACCTTTCAGTTAGTAGCCATGCATGGTAAACATTTGCAGCCTTCAAAGACACCTAGAGCATAGTAGGTGCTCAATAAATATTTTTGCATAAATGAATAAAGGCAATATGGACTGTTTGAACAAGGATAGGTGTTGCTTATCTACTCAATGTTTTTTCCATTAAAAATTTTTTTTAATGATAGTGCTTCCCCACAAATATATATATTCAGCTTTCCAGATGTTTTGAAAATCAATGATTTGGGCAACATGGGCCCTCATTTCTGCCTTTCAACAATTGGCTAGAGCTCAGTGGCTGCTGTCCCCAGGCGGTAAAACATGTTTTCTTTAGTTTGCCTGAGACCCCACTTCTTGTTATTTTAGACTCAACTCTATTTTGCTTATGTAACTTGTGTTTCTTATTCCTGAAAGTAGCCAGTCTTATCACCCTTCATTCAAACAGAAGTGGTAGCCAACCACTTGTCATGGGCACATTAGGAGTTTCTGTGTTGAGAAAAATAGACCTCATGCGATCTCCAAACTTTGAACTGTAATATGCCTTGATTCCATGATCAATAACCTTGCCTCCTTCATCAAAGTTAAAACTGGTTTAACAAACTCAGAGGCACTTCATTTGAACTTAACCAATCTGTCAGGAAGCACACTGCTTCAGTCACACACTTCTCAGACGTATGTAGGGCCAGGTATTATCAGTAAGTGTCCTCAAAGTTCCATCTCTGATACCCAAGGTGGTTAGCTGGGAGACTGCATTCTCCTTCCACCCTTTACTCCTCTCCTTTCTCAAATATATTGAGAACACAATTTAAGACATTCACAGATGCATTCCTCAGGATCAAACCAAGGGCTTGTAGGAAGTAGGTGGAGAAGAGATAGAACCAAGCAAGTTTACAGGGAGCTGGGACCAGGCCCGTTTTATTTGAAAGGTTTCCATGGCTGTGCTAAAGCCAATCGCGTTCCATCGTAACGACTAATGGGTGCAGAGCATTTGGCTAGAATCTTTTTTGGTATTTGACCCTAGCTCTGGAGAGAGCTGCAGAGTCTGGGTCTAGCTGTGTTCCTTCTTATAACCATCCTACTAAGAACGGGAATAACTCTTAGATGAGGGCCCCATATGGTTAGGCAGTGGTTCCGATAGAGCTGGGGAGCAGAGCAAGTACAAAACAAAGCACTGCCTCAGGATTCAAGGTCCAGGCATTGACAACACACCTAATCAGTCTCTTCAATGTCCTCTGAATGTTGCAAAACCACATTGTAAAAGGTCAAATTGTCATATTACTCATTGGTGAATAGGAGGCGATGAACATTTTAAGGCGATTCTCATCTGCATTCACCTCACAAATGCCGAATAAACACCCCCCCGGCTGGGAAGGCCATGTGCACAGACTCAAGGGGTTTGGTTCAGCTGAGTTGCGAGGTTTGCGTTTCCATTTTCCCTCCGCGGCCATAAGGCAGGAGCAGGTTGGTGTCCTTGGGCGTCACGTGCTTGAGTTCTAGACTCTGCGTCCAATATGTCAGGTCATCAGGCAGATGGCAGGCAGGACAATGTTTCCGAACTTTTGGAAAATATACCACTTGAGAATCCAGCCGGGGAGATGCCTGAAATTGGAAAATAATGTAATAGAATATTTGATTTGCCACCAAAGACCTTAACTGGGAAGATTGCCACATTGAAATGAGAGGACAGCTTGGCTGACTTCACTCTGTCAGCTCTGCTTAGTAACTGCCCATCAGTGAACTGGGTCTTGAACTCCCAACAGGTCCCCCAAGTGTCTCTTTTACCTCCCCACCAAATATTACATAGCCATGAATACACCGCCAAAGGAGCTTTGGGTCTATGCTGACAAAATTGTAACATTTGTCTAAGAGCAGTGGTCATTGCTTATTACCTCCAAGTGCCCGTAGGTGTCCACTAGAATGGTGGCAAGGTAAATGAAATGTCATGTCCATTTAATTTAATTTGCTTTTACTCCATGCTGTTAATTACTGACTGGCCCTCCGTGAAGTAAAGTTGTATTTCTGTCATTTGCCAGAATGTTCATGAACCAGAATTTCTAAGTCTTCAATGATGAGGCTCATTGGGGACACTAACTTGAAAGCTCAGTTGTCCCTTGTCATTTTCACTCTAGTTCTTAGGGTAAAGTATGTCATTTATTCCCTAATATCCTCTGAGCTTCTAAGAGAATACTTTGTGAGCATGAGTTGGCTTAATTTAGCACCTGTAATTCTAAGGTGTGTTTTTCCTCCTCCTTTTCAAGGGAGCCCTTTTTACAAACCTGAAGTGCTGATGGTTCAGGGTTTCCGATGCAGCCTTACTCCCATTGTGTATGGGAAGTCAGTGGATAATATTCCAGCTTATTGAGCCATCAGTTGGGACAGTTCTCCAGAGCTTGCTCTGTTTTCCTATCATTCCCAGAGGGATTGAAGCTCTGATTGTCTATAGCAATACCAGACTTGATAAAACATTTCTTACTTGCTTTATTTTCCCATAGTCTTCCCATAGCTCCTCGTGAGATTGAGCTTTAATGGTCTATAGCTGTACCAGTTTTGATGAACAGTTCTTATTTGTTTTATTTACAGTAGTTTACCCATAGTTCCTAGAGGGGTTAAGTTCTAGTTGTTGATAACTGTGCCTGGCTTGACAAAAAGTTTCTTACTTGCTTCACTGCCCCATAGTCTTCCCCTAGTTCCTAGTGGAATTGAGGTCGAGTGGTCTGCATAAACATTATTTGCTTCACTCCTTTCCCCTATCTTAATTCTCTGCTCCCATCGTGGTGTCTCCAGTTTCTTCCAAATAAACTATTAGCAAGAACATCATTCTCTCGGATCTTCTTGGCAAGAATTCCAAGTAAGAGAATCTACTTCCAGATAATAAGGAGGGTGTACAAATTAGGCTGTGAGATTGTAGATACAAGGTCCTTTATGTGCATTTGGTCTTGTATTATTGCCAAGATGTGTTGGTCCTTGGGAAGTATGACAATGAAAATGACAGGACTAAGTAGATGAGTGTGAGAAAGGAGAAGTCTGGCATTTGTCAACAGGCAAAGATGGCAAAAATCTTGAGCACTGTTTAAAATCTATTTTCCACAATTAATTGTAAGTCTCAAAAATGGCCAGTAGCCGTAACTTTTTATTTACTAATGTGTCCCCATAAGGCAGTGTGTTAATCTGGCTAGACAGGAGAAAAAAATCCAGAGACAGTCATATGTGTGTTATAGAGAACTTTATATCAAAGATTAATTGTATTTTAAGAAACTATCCCAGACTGGTCCAGTTCAAGTGCATAACTCCATATTAGACCACATGTCCGATACCGGTCTCTAAATTCCTCTTTAAACTCATGCAACACATGCAATGACGCCAAATACAGGAAGATCACAGGATGCTAGGTGGAAAGCCTTATGGATCCAGTGGTGGGAGCAGCTCAAGGACTTGTGCTTGCATGGGTCTCCACGTGGCTCCTCCAGCTTCAGGGCTCTGGCTCTATCGGTGTAGCTCCATGTGGTTTATCAACAAGAATGTGCAGCAGAGAGTGCAGGTCTGGCCTCCAGTGAGCTATTTTTATGTCTGTTGCACCTCCAAATGAAGTCATCAAGCTGAGATCTGATTGACAGGTTAGACTCCACCCCTTCACTCTTAATAGTCTCATGTTGATGAGATTATATAACTACCACAGGTAAACGCACAATATTTTGTGAAATTTTCATGATAGTAATAATGATTATCAATTGAGTGCTTTCTATGTATTAATTTGTTAGCTGGTGCAAAAAATATCCCAGCTCTTTTGGTGGATCAGCATCATTGATTAACTGATACCCTTTCAATGGTATTAGTGAAGAATATTGAAAGTACCATGGACTGTCAAAAGAATAAACAAATCTGTCTTGGAGGAAGTACAACCAGAATGCTCCTTAGAATCAAGGATGATGAGAATTCATCTTATATACTCTAGACATGCGATCAGGAGAGCCCAGTTTCCGGAGAAGGACATCATGCTGGGTACAGTGGAGGGGCAGTGAAAAAGAGGAAGACCCTCAGTGAGATAGATTGACATAGTGGCTGAAACAATGGGCTCACAAATAAGAACAATTGTGAAGATGGTGCAGCAGCAGGTGGTGCCTCCTTCTGTTGTACAAAGGGTTGCAATGAGTCTTACCCAACTCGACAGCATCTAACACCTCCACCTCCAGTTTGCCCTGTTTTGTGATATTGTTGCTGGACCCTAGAAACGTTTCCTTCCATAGAATGGTATTATTTATCAAAAGATGGCAAACAGATAATCCTGCAAAACTACAGAGACAAGACTTTTTAACTCCTGGTTCCAATCGTCCCTCTAGTTGTTTCCTTGCAGGAACTGAGTGGATTGTCTGAACCAGATCCAGTGAAGTCCCCTGCTCTGACCACCATGTCTGCTTGGGAGCAACGCCTGCTCACCCAAATCTGACAAGGTCAGGCCACTTTGAGAAACCAGTGCAGGTCTTGAACTCTCTGGAAACTTCCTTTGCCCTGCAGACTGCATACTCCGGGGCAGTCAAATTCTGTAAAAGAGTTTGTCTAAAGCTTGCCTTGCTGAAGAAAGGGCTCCCTTCTTCCGCAGCCCCTCAGTCCTGATAGAACAGCTGCTCTTTTGTTTCTGCTGCTTCTGGGGTCAAGGGCATTCCTCTTTGCCCTTTTCAGTAGTTACCTACCTTCTACCACTATTTAATTCTCTCCTTTTTCATTCCTTATTTTATTGGGAGCTCTTACAGATGTCATAACATTCCATAATTCAAATAGATCAAGCATAATTGTACAATTGCTACTATAATCAGTAACAAAGCATATCCTTCCTTCTTGAAATCTGTGCTATCAGCTGCCCTTTATCCCCTCGGTCCCCACTCTTCCCCCCAGGGACCCTTATTGTTATATATTATTATTATTATTATACATATATAATATTGTATCTATATTAGCCGTATCTTAACCCATCAAATATATCCATTCACCTTCAATTCTGTTATTCACTCCCCTCGAATGGGGTTATACAGTCATCATTGCTATCAGTTTTCCCTTCCCCAACCCCCCTCCTCTCTTCCCATATTCTCAGGGAATCGGTTCTCCCCTTGCTGTTTCTGAAGGGTCATCCATCCTGCATCGAACGATCTTAATTATACAAATGAACATACATAGGTCTAACAATATTAATGAGGTGAAACATAAGCCTTAATAGTAAGGGGAGGAAATAATAAAGAATCAGAGGATAGTTTTGGGTTTCATTAGTGCTACATCGCACGTTGAATTCCTCATACCCCCCAACCCACCCACCCCCATCCCCCCTAAAGGCCCTCTGTGAGGGCCTAATTGTCCTGCAGGTGTTTGGGGATCTTCACTTTGTCCACGCTCCTTCACATCAATTTGATTGCTTGGTTTTGAACTTCTGAAACCTATCCCCATTGACACTTCATGATCACACGGGCTGGTGTGCTTCTTCCATGTGGGCTTTGTTGCTTCCCTGCTCAATGGCCTCTTGTTTGACTTCAAGCCTTTAAGACCCCAGATGCTCTCTATTTCTAACAGCCAGGCAACTTTCCTTACCACATTTGCTTATGCGCCCATTTTGTCTTCAGCAATTGTGTCAGGAAGGTGAGCATCATACAGTGACACATTATTTAAACAAACTGTTCTTGTTCTTAGGTGAGATTTTAGTAGATGCTCAAAGTCCATCAGCTTCCTTATTGTATTTATATATATGTACATGTATAGACAACTACACCTATATTTATATAATTATACCTCTCTATAAATTTTTGTTTTCTTCTTCTTTCTTCTTTTTTCTATCTTTCCTCCTGCCCCACTATCATGCTTACCCATCTTTCACCTCTCAGTAATTCCTCTCAGACTTTTTTCGATTAATCAGACCTGGCCAAGAATGTTACATCCTCCTCACCATCAATTTTATAACCCTTGCTATTCCTCTGTCCCTGTCATCATTGGCTCACCACTCACCTCCCCCGGCCTCTTCCCCTCCCATGCCTCCCCCACTCCCAAACCATCAGTCCCTTCACTGTCTCCATGGGGTTGTTTGTCCTGCCTATCTTATATAGATAGACACCAGAGAGAGAAAGAGAGAGAGAGAGACCATATAAATAACTCCAAGTCCAGCTAGCTTCCTGATCCAGAGTAGTTGAATAGCAAACAGGACCTGTTATAATCCTTCAGCCAAATACCCTTTTCTTTCAGGGTTTTAAATCCCAGGACCCACTGACCTAACAGCACTTATACCCTTTTAGTTCTCAGCTTTGCGCCTGAAAGGTGCACAGCCTTATTGCTCTTCCTGCAGCCAGGGATGGAGTGGTCTAGTGCCCCCCCACCCCCACCCCACCCCTTTACACTGTTAGACTTTTGGTGCAGCCCCCTTGTGAGTAACCCCCAACCAGGTCAGGTAAGATGTCAAGTGCTGCCCCCAGAGTCAGAAGTCGATAATCAGAATTCCTTGGGGTCCTCAAGACTTTGCTCCCATGGCTGGTCTATTGCACCCTCCTTTTGGTTTGCCCCCATGTGTGTGACTCGGACTGGCCGCTCTCCCTGAACTATATCTCTGTGTTGTCCTCTATAGCGCTGTCAACCAGGGAGAGGATGCCACGTTTGGGAGCTGAGGCCAGCCCTGCAGTCTGCTCTGTGAAAGAGCTGCTCTGAGCAGCAACACCGCCCTCCAGGATTGGGACAGCAGAATGAGGTCTACTCTTGGCTCCCTTTCCTGTTTTAATTCTTTATACAGTATTAAGCTTTCCCTGATCAATAAACTTGTCTGGGTTATAGCTTCTGGCTGCACCCTAGATGATAGGTCCCAGCATTATTATGAGGACAATTTCATTTCCATCTGAGTTTAAGCCATCCTATACATTGGGTTGCTCTTTCAAAAGAAGCAATGAGGTGAGGGGCAGAGGCAGAATGGCTCCCATTCTGCAACACACGTGCAGCCCAGGACCCAGCAGGATTTCCAAGGCTTTGTAACTAACTCACAGTGACAGTCATGGTTAAAAATTGATGCAGCCATCCCTAAGAGCTGATATCATTTTTCTCCCAGCTTGATTTTGCTTCAAGGTTGAGGAAATTGGTGGGATGGAGGGAAAAGCATCCAAAGCCAGATGTTAGCCCTGGGGAATGTAAACAGAAGCATGTTCACAGCAAAGTGCATAATGAGGCACTTCCTACCTCTAGGCTACAACTCATATCTTGAAGCCAATGAGATTTAAAAGGGCCAATTGAGTTTATCTGACCTTTAAATATTTACATGTTCCCTTCTACCTATTTGCAAAGAAAGCAATGCTGCACAGTAGCTAAGCACACAGCCTCGAGAGCCTGGTGGTCAGGTTCAAATCCTGGCTCTGTCACTTTCTGGCTTGTAGCTGGAGCTACCTGAGAGGCATGGAGGAACTTCTCAAGACACACAATCCAGTCCTGAGGGAAAGTGAGCAGGACTCAGGAGAGAGAAGACCCTCCCAAACTTCTTCAATTGCCGTTTTTTATTTCCAGGCCAAGGGAGAAGGTTTACAAAAGTACAAATGCAGGGCTAGTCCTAGGGCACAATGACTTCAGGTGCAAGTTGTTTTATGGGTCATTATTAAGAAACATTCTTGCCCTAACAAACACTCTCGTATAATTAGCAAAACTTCTCATATGCGAGCACATTTTGACTTGATGGAGTTCGTGTTGTCTCCAGCAAGGAATCCTCTTATCCTTCAGTGTTGGTGCCAGTTCCTGGAACATGCAAACAATTACACACTCAAGGTCTACCTATCGTCTTCACACCCAAGCAATCCTCCCAAGAGGGATAGGACAATGTTTCTCTATACAGGCTGATCCTAGTTAAATCACTTACCATGTCTCAATATCCTCATCTGTAAAATGGAGGTGATAACAGTACTGAATGAGCCCTAGGGGTGCTGTCAGGTAAGCACTAGACTATTAACCTCAAGGTTGTCAGTTCAAACCTAACAGATGTCCTATGGCAGTAAGAAGAGGCTATTTGCTCCTATGAAGATTTATATATACTTACAACAAGAATAAAACACAGAGCCCACTGAAGAAGTGGACAAAAAACCTGAAGAGTTTCACAAGGGTAGAAATCTGAATGGCCTATAAACATATGAGAAAATGTTCCCAATCAATAGCCATAAAGGAAATGCAAATTAAATCAACTATGAGATACCACCTAACACCCTCAAAGATAACCCAGTTCAGAAAGCAACAAGTGCTGGAGGGGGTGTGGTAAAATAGGAACTCTCATCCACTGTGTGGTCCTGTAGGTAGGTCCAGGCACTATGGAAATCAATCTGAGATTACCTAAAACAATGGAAATTAAGCTAGCATATGATCCAGCAGCTCTGGGCATTGTACCCAGAAGAAGTAAGAAACAAACCTACTGGGCATATACCCAGAAGAAGTAAGAAACAGACCAAGACCAGACATCTGCCCTCCAATGTTCATTGCAGTGCAGTTCACAATCATGAAGAATTTGAAACAATCTAAATTTCCATGAACTGATGATGGATTTAAAAAACTCTGGTATATATGCAGAATGGAGTACTATGCAGCCCTAAAAAGCAGCGAGGAAAGCATGGGAAGAGTTGGAGGAAATAAGCTAAGCATAGGTAGCCAAGCGAAAAGCGACAAGTACAACATGATTCCACTGAGCTAAGTTCAGAAAGAACAATGGGCATAGAGGATAAGCTACTTAATGCATAAATACCAGGTTGGGGTCCAGGCACTTGGCAGGGGTCAGACCCAACCCAGAGATGCATATGGCAGCCAACTAAAAAGAAGGGGAGAAGAGAGAAAAGACAAAAAAACAAAGTTAATGGGGGAACAGGGCACTCATACACCCACAGGGAGTGTCTTGTTTATGTCTCCACAGGAAATGGAGAGAGGGACCAGAGCCCATCCCAGAGTGCCAAGCCTCGAGGACAATGTACTGGCAGGGAGCTGCGAACTAACAGAGAGGTAGAAGAGGGCGGGCCTAAGCTGAGCTAGGTTGATCCCCCTCCCCAGAAAAATGCGATACAGAGAACAGCACTGAAGTTATAGCCAGGGCAGAGTGGCGGGGGCTGTCCCACCCACACAGGAGCAAACTAAGAGGGAAAGAGAGAGAGGACCTCATCCTGGCCACCAAGCCCTGGGAATGACTTCCCTGCTTGGAGCAGCCCATGCACAGAGAGGACCTTAGGGCCAGCCCCACCATGAGACACCACTGGAGACACGGTGTGGAAAGTGAGCCCGGTCTGC
The DNA here is from genome assembly GCF_000313985.2 of Echinops telfairi. Taxonomy (NCBI): domain Eukaryota; kingdom Metazoa; phylum Chordata; class Mammalia; order Afrosoricida; family Tenrecidae; genus Echinops; species Echinops telfairi. The sequence goes on from NW_022103928.1 coordinate 12,951,191, forward strand.
TCCACGCATGGCCGGGTGAAATGCGAAGGGAGTTCAAGGGGAGCAAAGTAACCAAGTCCCTGAGGAATCCTGAAAATAGACTTCTGACTCGGGGGACAGGGCTTGGCACCTCATCAGACCTGAACAGAAACCATTCATAAGGGTCAGCAGACAGACCTGGAATTATTTATCATTTTTCCCCCTTTCACTCTATGTCTATCTATATAAGATAGGCAAGACAAAAAACCCCCAAGGAGAAAACAACGGACCGGTGGTTCCCGGGGGAGACAGGAGAGGAAGGGCGTGGGGGGGGGGTGTCTTAAAAGCTTAAAGTTAAACAAGCAGCCACCTGGCAGGGAAGCTACTAAGCCCACATGGAAGAAGCACGCCAGCCTGTGTGATCATGAGGTATTGATGGGATCAGGTATTAGGTATCAAAAGATCCAAGACAAATAATTATATTGATGCAAACGATGGGGTTGGAGTGGAGACCCAAAGCCCATCTGTAGAAGATTGGGCATGCCTCACGGAAGGGTTACAAGGAAGGCACGATTCAACCAGGCTGCAGTTTAGCGCCGACAAAACACACATCATTCCTCCAGTTCCTAAATGCTTTCTTCCCCACCACTATTGTGACCCAGTTTTACCTTATAAACCTGGCTAGATTGGAGTACACACATTGGTACAGGTAAGAGCTTTCAACACATGGAATCCAGGACAGATAAACCCCTCAGGAACAGTAGTGGGAGTAGCTATATGAGGGTAGAGAGATGGTGGGGGGTGGAGGAGGAGGGGGAGAATGGAGGGGCCCATCACAAGTTTGAATATATGCCACCCACCCCAGAAGGACGAATAACAGGAAGGTGGGTGAAGGGAAACAACGACAATATAAGATACAAAATAACAATAATATTACAAAATTTATCAAGGGTTCACAAGGGTTAGGTGGGGGGAGGAGATAAAAAGGGGAGCTGATACCAAAGGCTCAAGTAGAAAGAAAATGTTTTGGAAATGTTGATGGCAAAATGTGTACACGTGTCTTTAATACAATTGAATGATGGATCGTAATACGATTTGTAAGAGCCCACCAATAAAATTATTCATAAAAAATAGATAGATCGATCTAGATCTAGATACAACTTGGGACCCCAGTGTAGGGTCACTGAGTTGGAATCACCTTGGCGGCAGGGGATTGGTTTGGTACCGTCGTGGTCATATGTGGGAGTGTGATCCACAAGGTCAGCAGGTGGAAACCACAGGCACTCTGCAGCAGAAAGACGGCTTTCTGCGTCGGTAGAGGGTTACAGCCTGGGAAACCCACACGTGACTTCTGCCCTGTCATAAGGCTCGCTGTGAGTCAGCATAGACTCAAATGGCAGTGGGTTTGAGCTTTTTGAGTTGATGTATAAAGTGTTTAGATGAATAACTAGCGCTTATTACGAATTATTAGTGTTAGATGCTATAATGATAACAACGATGTGAACAGTAAACCCTAGAAGGATAAGTGAACAGCCACACACAAAACCCAAACTTATTGCCATCTAGTGGATTCCAACTCATAATGAGCCTACAGGACAGGCTAGAACTGTCACTGCGGGTTGCTGAGACTAACTCTATGAGAGTAGAATACCCTGTCTTTCCAGTTGGACAGCTCCTCACAGAAGGGTCACTAACCAGTCAGGGTGCAGTGTAGCACTGATGAAATACACAATATTCCTCTAGTTCTTTAATGCTTCCTCCCTGCCACTATCATAACCCCAGTTCTATCTTACAAATCTGACTAGACCAGAGCATGTACACGACTCATACAGAAAAGAGCTCTCAACACAGGGAATCCAGGACAGATAAACCCCTCAGGACCAAGAATGAAAGTAGCAATACCATGAGGGAAAAGTTGGGGGGAGAAGGGGGAGAAAGGGAGTAGCAATCACAATGATCGACATAAACCACCGCCTACCCCACCCACCTGCAGGGGGATGAACAAGATACATAGCTTAAGGGAGACAGCGGATGGTGTAAAATATGAAAATAAAAGTAATTGATAAAGTATCAAGAATTCCATAAGGGTGGAGGGGTGAAGGAGGGAGGGGGAAAAAAGAAGAGCTGATACCAAGTGCTCAAGTAGAAAGAAAATTTTCAGAAATGATGATGGCAAAATATGTACAAATGTGCTTGATATAATTGATGTTATAAGAGCTCCCAATATTTATTTTTAAAATATTTATTTTTAAAAAGTGGGTGAAGGGAGATGTCGGACAGTGCAAGATATGACAAAACAATAATTTATAAATTATCCAGGGTTCATGAAGGAGGGGGGATCAGGGAGGGAGGGGAAAAATGAGAAGCTGATGCCAGGGGCTTAGGTGGAGAGCAAATGTTTTGAGAATGATGAGGGTAATGAATGTACAAATGTGCTTTACACAATTGATGTTTGTATGGATGGTGATAGAGTTATATGAGCCCCTAATAAAATGATTAAAACAAAAACAAAACAAAAAACCCGTCTTTCTCCTGAGGAGTGCCTGGTAGTTTCAAACTGCTTACCTGGTGGTTAGTAGCCCAATGCCCTCAGGGCACAAAGTATAATAATAATAAATACAGTGATAATTTATCAAATACCTGTGACACCCCATGCCTTTGCATGGCAAATTTCATTTAATAGCCTAATACTAGTTTCATTTCTATTATCGTACAGATACATTATCAAAGAGCAAGCTGAATCTTATGCCGGTTTAATTCTAATTCATGGCGAGTCCATGGCAGAGACCAGTTTTTCCAGTTGGTTTACCTGGCACCAGGTAGTTGTAAGCACTTCCATTTTGGCCCTGATAAAGAGCCTATCTTTCCATAAACTCTAGGCTCACTACCCTCTACTCAATGCCAACTACCCCTGTGAGTTTCGGAGACGGTAACTGTTTAAGGGAGTTAACAACCTAGTCTTTCTCCCAAGGAGCAGCAACTGGTGGTTTGAACTGGAGACCTTGTGGATCACAGCCCAACTCCCCCACCCTAAACCACCAGGGCTCCTTTACGTAGTCGGTCATACCAAGATTTCCCAAGATCAACCCACCTAAGCCAGAGGGAACTCTTCCAGTTGCTGATAGTCACCTAACCCACTACCACGTCAGGACCTTCGTACATGCTGATTCCGCTGACTGGGAAGTTCCTTCTGCACCTCTTTACCGAATTACCCTATTATCACATCTTCCCTTAGAAGTGCCCTCTCCACCTTTTTGCCTAAATAACCTATTTTTTTAAAGCATTTTATTGGGGGATTTTACAGCTCTATCACAGTCCATACATATAACCATTGTGTCAAGCATAGCTGTACGTATGTTGCCATCATCGTTTTCAAAACATTTTCTTTCTCCTTGAGCCTTTGGTATCAGCTCATTTCCCCCTTCCCCCACCCTCCCTCCCTCATGAACCCTTGATAATCTAAATTTTTTTTTTATGTCTTACACTGACCACTGTCTCTCTTCACCCACTTTTTGGTTTTCCATCCCCCTGGGAAGGGTTATATGTAGATCATTGTAATTTGTTCCCCTTTTCTGCCCCACCTTCCCATTACCCTTCTGGTATCACTACTCTCATTATTGTTCCTGAGGGGTTTATCTGTCCTGGATTCCCTGTGTTTTGAGCTCTTATCTGTATGAGTGAACATGCTCTGGTCTGGCCGGATTTGCAAGGTAGAACGGGGGTCATGATAGTGGAGGGGAGGAAGCATTCAAGAACTAGAGGGAAGCTGTATGTTCTTTCCCAGACAAAACTGTTGTTTACGATGATGAAGGTTGTCCTCTACACTTGAGTGTCTGCTTCTCAATCTACGTGTCCTGGTGTGAGGCTTGCAGAAGCGATGTCTTTTTTGTTATTCTTGTTTTTCTTTCTAATTTCTACAAGTGTACTTGTGAAGCTGTAAGTCTACATAAGCCCACAAGGCTGCAGACTCTGCAGGCTGACTCTCACTCACTCACAAGAAGGTTTCAGATGGACCAGCAATGACACTTCCTTTCTGCCTCGGTCACCTTCCCTTGTTATAAGGTCACATGGCAGCATAGACCTTGCCTTTGGAGCATTTATACTGTTGTATTTTCCCCTAACTTTTCATTATTCATATTTTCAAAAGGAGAGAAATTGAGGAATTTGCAAGGCATGAGCGTACACTGGTTGCCTAGATTTAGCACTTGCTAGCATGTACTTTTGTTTTCTCTAGCAATCCAACTTTATGGAGGGAGGCTGCCACCTCTTTTTCTCTAAGAGTAGTTGGGAGGTCAGTTCTACTCTGTTCCACAGGGTTGCTGTTTTAGTCTGGGTAGACTAGAGAAACAAATCCACAGAAACTCATATGAATATGAGAGAATTTTATATGAAAGGTAAGTGTACATTAAGAAAGCATCCCAACTCAGTCCAGTCCAAACCCATAAGTCTGACATTAGCCCATATGTCCATCACCGATCTACAAAGTTCCTCAAACTCACAAAACACACACAAAAATGCTGACTGCAGGAGGAAAGCTGAATCCGTGAATGTGTAAGCATCTCAGTTGCTGGCAGGGGTCTCCACACGGCTGCTCCAGCACCCAGGGCTGCATCAGAGTAGGTCCTTGTGGCTTCTCCTCAGGGATGTCTTGCCTTGCTAGCTGAGGCAAAGAACTAGCAAAGGCAGCCGCACACTAGTCTGACCATCAGAGAAAAAGAGACCAGAGAACCAGAAAGGTGATGTTCACCAAGCCATTTATCTTTCCGCCTTTCAATTAATCCCACATGTGTCTATCGGCCAGGTTGGCACAATAAACCTTAACTATCTCAGTAGCTAGGAGTCAAAATCAACTCAATGTGAGTTTGATTTCTTTATAACTATTTAATTTTCATTCAAATCTTATCAAATTGTAGTACATATAGAAAGATTCATGAATTATAAATGATGCATTATAACTGATGAATGTTCACAAAGTGCATGCTGCACCTGTTTGGGGGATACCACCCTGGCTCTAGCAAGGGAATCTGCAGGACTACGGGCTGTGCAAACCCAGAGCTCAGGCCACCTCTGAGTACCTGAAACCCTCAGTTTCTCTTCCCTGATGGTCATACGTCCACATTCCAAGGTTGACCACATATTTTTACACCTCCTTCATGATGCAAGGGTTCTCTTTGCTCAGAGTGAGAGCAAAGCTTATACAAACATGCTGGAGTGTCTACGCACCTCAATGCAAAGCTCTTTAGGGTCTGGGAAGGCGCCATAGCTGGGAGCCTTCATGCAATGGCCTGTTCTAGGCCTCACAAACGTCAGGGTTAGACCCGTTCCTTAAAATTTCAACATGCAGGAGACATAGTAGTCGACGTATTTTGTTACTCATTCTCTCATTCATTCAGAAAATATTGGTTGTACATAACTGTGCCCGGTGCAGGGGTCTCAATAGGTAATGCAATCATCAGCTGTAAGCATCAAAAGCAGAAGTGAGTGTCAAAGCCCAGCACTCTCACTTCAAAATGATGCATGTCCTAAAATTCAGTATGTCTTATGCCCATTCCAGTGGAGCGAAATTTCTTAACATGGCTCTTCCACTCAAGTCTCTGTAACTCTCACCAGATGACCGGCCTGGTGGGACTGTGCAAACAGGGCCTGTGCTACACTCCTAGAGGGGGTCCATCCGTTTGGGTTGCCCTTCTCCCGGTTATAAGGATGAGCTGTCCTGTTTGAGATGTCTGAAGCTGTGGAGACAGAGACCAGAAGCACCAGAGCCTGAGGCAAGGAGACCCTGAAATAGAATAGAGGAATACCACTGAGATTATGAGAATATGAGGCAGAGCAGGGGCTCCCTTCCTGGCCCATGGCGGAGAAGCCGAGGCCTGGAGAGAGACCCGAATGCTGGCTGAGAAGAGGGTGTTTCTGCGGACCAGCAACCATATCCTTACTGTTTCTGATCTTGGTTTATGGTGACCTATTGACTTCCCTAATAATCTCCACCCATCCCCACCTTAATTATGAGCATCACCTTTGAATTCTATGTGGACACTGCCACAAAGTATCCAACCTAGCAGAAAAGCAGAGTGTTATGGGAGGATTGGTTGGTTCAGAGTAGGATAAAGAGAGATGGATGGTGGAGGCATGTTTGATCTATGTCTTATGGCAATAAGGAAGCCAGAGAAGGTCAACTATGGCCCTCTGCCCCAGGTTTTGAACCCACTATGGAGAGAGCACTGAACTACAGATGGTAAAAAAACACAACAAACACACTTATTCTTTCTCTACATTTCCAACTCCAATTATTTTCATTTCATCTGCAAAAACTAACTGTGAAATGGTGCAGGGATTAGACGTGCATATGTTGTTATTATTATTATGTGCTATAGAGTAAGTTCCTACCCACGGCAACCTTAAGTACAACAGAAGGAAGCATAGCCCTGGCTTGCCCCATCCTTACAACCATTGGTAAGTTTGAGGCCCCTGTTGCAACTATGTTGTCAATCCATCTCATTGAGGCTCTCGTTCTTTTCCACTGATCCGCTCCATTATCAGTCATGATGTCTTTCTCCAGAGACCAGCCCTTACTTATAACATGTCCAACACACGAGAGGAAGTCCCTCTCTAAGGGACATTTTGACAGTCCCTATTTAGACAGAGTTGTTTGTTCTTCTGGCAGGTCCTGGTATATTCAACATTCCTTGCCAACACCATTCTTCAAAGGCGTCAATTCTTCTTTAGTCTTTATTGTTCAGCTTTGCCTGTATACGAGATGATTGAAAATAGTGGACTTTGGTCGGGGGCACCTTCGTCCGCAAAGTGACATCTTTGCTCTGTAACACTTTAAAGAGGGCTGGTGCGGCAGATTGACCCCATGCAATATATCACTTGATTTTTCGACCGCTGTTTCCCCTCATTGCAGACCCCAGTAAAATGGAATCCTTGACAAGCTTTAATTTTTTTCTAACTCTATCACAATTTTGCTTATTGGTTCAGTTCTGAGGATTTTTCTTTGCTTTATGTTGAGGTGTAATCCATACTGATGTCTAAAGTCTTTGATTTCCATCAGCAAGTTCTTTACTTTCAGCCAGCAAGATTTTGTCATCTGCAATATTGCTGGTTGTTAATGAGTCGTCTTTCAATCTTGAGGCCCTGTTCTTCTTATCGTCTAGTTTCTCATCAAGATACAAGTTGAATAAGCATAATGAAAGGTACAACCCTAACACACACCTTCCCTGATGTTAAGCTATACAGTATCCTCTTGTTCTGCTGAAATGACTGCCTTTCCCATACACATAAGTCAGAAGCTCTGGTGCCACATCATATGCAGCTATTGACTAGAAGGTTGGCACTTTGAACTTAGCAATCACACCAGAGGAGAAATGTGTGATAGCCCGCTTCTGTAAAGATTTATAGCCTTGGAAATACTATGATTCAGCTCAACTCAGTTCTATAGGGTTGATATGAGTCAAAATAAGACAGTGGTTTTGGTTTGAGATTCAAGTCAGCACAGATATTAAGATACACCATGTATCCATGTTGTTAACCATGGAAACCTTGGAGGGGGGAACAGGTGAAGCGTGAAAAGAGTTAGCATAGGAAATCAAGAAGGAATAAGCTACTTAGCAAAAGAAGCAGTATGACCACTTACAACCCAGCCAATACACATTGAATGATGACCCTTGTTAATTCTGACCCACACTCCTTACAACATTCAACATCCAAATTGGTCTCTGCCCTTAGAAGGATTGAGAACCCTGCACACCCCACTTCAAGGCGGACAAGCTTCTTTTAGTTCTTGATTCCCATTCAATTAGATTTCTATGTAAATGCTACTTCCAACAAAAGTTCATTTCAGACCACATTACTTACAATTGAACCTTCACATCTGTGTTAGACAGGGTTCTCTAGAGAGATAAAACCAAATTTCTGATAATTAAATATATTTATTTATAAAGATAATTAGATATATAACAAAAAATGAACTGTTAAATTATATACAGATAAATATATAATATCAGAAATGAAAAGTTAAATCATAAGCACTACAAATGGCTCAGAGTTGTGATAGACTAGCAGTCCTCGTCTCTCTGCTGCCAGATCCCCCTCTATTTATAGAGAGAGTGAGGCTATCTCAGCACAGCAGCCAATCACAAGGCAGATCACCAACTGTCAACTAACCACCAGTCCCAACTGCCAGTCCCCAGCTCCAGAGATGCCTTAAAGGGACCTCAACTTACAGAGACACAGTCCACAGGCTAGGCATCCCACAGGTAGTGTAGCCTATAAATTGAGGCAAAGAACGAGCAAGGCAGCCGCACACTGGTCCAATGATCAAAGAGCAAAAGACAAGAAAGGCGAGGCTCACCGAGCCATTATCTCTCTGCCCTTCAGTTAATCCTACTTGTATTTATCGGCCAGGCAGGCATAATAAACTATATCAATCCACCCCTTACCAACCTGGCATCTGTACACAATTCTTTAGCCATATATACTTATCATCAATCATCTATCATACATATAAATGAAAACACAGTCCAATTGTATCTGATATATCATACCCGAATGAAGGAAAGTTATGCAATAAACACATAAAAAGAAAATACATTGACAATTACAAACCTCGCTTTTGCAATTGATCACGTGGTCGTAATTGATAGGTAGAACTACCTTCTACTACTACCCATTCTATATTACCTTTGACCTCAGCAAGCGCCTCAGCTGGCTGTGGTTTTTTACCTGGTGGGGTGACCCAAACCTTCATCCCTGAGGGGTCTGGGTCATTATAAGTCCTGTCAGGATTGGGTTGCTGTAATTTACCATTTACTTTAATCACAGGGTATGGTAGCACTAAGAGTCGGCCTATAGGATCTCCTGGATTCCAGACATATTCTTCTTTACCTCCATTATACAGTCCAATTTCTCCTTGGTAATCAGGATCAATCACACCACTTAGTACAGTGACACCCTTCCTGACCTGTTGATCCAAAGGCATAAGAAGCCCAAAGTGGCCAGGGGGCATTCTCAGCTTCCAGTTCAGTAGAATCCGTGCTGTTTCTGGGTGGGAGAGTTCCTTCCTTCGGGACCAGGATCTCCAGGCCTGAGGAACACAGGGTTGCTGATACAGGAAGCAAAAATGCTGCAAGTGGATCACTAGGAGTAATAGTGAGTGGTGCCACTGCAGCTTCCACCCCTTGATTCCTGGACCCATGAATTCTGGCTATTGGAGACATGGCACCATATATTGACCGCTGGTTTAGAGCACATACAGCTTCCTGGAGAACATTGCCCCAGCCCCGCAAGTTGTTGCCACCTAGTTGGCACCATAATTGTGTCTTTAGGAGCCCATTCCATCGTTCTATCAAGCCAGCAGCTTCAGGATGATGAGGAACATGATACGACCAGTGGATTCCATGGGAATGGGCCTATTGCTGCACTGCATTTGCTGTGAAGTGAGTTCCTTGATCTGAAGCAATGCTATGTGGGATGCCATGCCGGTGGATGAGGCATTCTGTAAGTCCACGAATAGTAGTTTTGGTAGAAGCATCGCGTGCAGGGAAGGCAAATCCATATCCAGAGTAGGTGTCTATTCCATTAAGAATAAAATGCTGTCCCCTCCATATTGGAAGTGGCCCTATGTAATCAACCTGCCACCAAGTTGCTGGTTGATCTCCCGAGGAATGGTCCCATATCTTGGACTTAATGTTGGTTTCTGCTGCTGGCAAATGGGGCACTCAGCAGTGGCAGTGGCCAAGTCAGCCTTGGTGAGTCAGCCTTGGTGAGTGGAAGCCCATGCATAACCTCCATCCCTGCCACCATGTCCATTTTGTTCATGTGCCCATTGGGCGATAACAGGAGTGGCAGAGGAAAGCAGAGGACCAGTCTCCACAGCGCGTGTCATCTTATCCACTTGATTATTAAAGTCCTCCTCCTCAGAGGTAATCCTTTGGTGAGCGTTCACGTGAGATACAATTACCTTTACTTTCTTGGCCCATTCAGAGAGGTCTATCCACATACCTCTTCCCCACACCTCCTTGTCACCAATTTTCCAATCATGGTCCTTCCAATTGCCTGACCATCCAGCCAAGCCATTAGCCACAGCCCATGAATCAGTATACAGTCTCACATCTGGCCATTTTTCCTAATATGCATCTAAACGGTTGGGTGCACTGCTCGAAGTTCTGCCCATTGGGAAGATTTCCCTTCACCACTGTCCTTTAGGGAAATCCCAGAAAGGGGCTGTAGTGCTGCTGCTGTCCACTTACGAGTGGTACCTGCATATCGTGCAGAGCCATCCGTAAACCAAGCATGACTTTTTTGGTCTTCAGTTAAAGTATGGTAAGGAACTCCCCAGGTGGTCACAGGTGCAGACTGGGAGAAAGCAGATAATGTGACCGGAGTGGAGACTGTGGGCATTTGGGCTTTCATGCAGCTTACTTGTCTCTTCAGGTCCTGCTTTGGCTTGATCTCGTATATACCACTTCCACTTAACAATGGAGTGTTGCTGCGTATGTTCAACTTTATGATTCCATGGGTCAGACAATACCCAGTTCATGATAGGTAGTTCAGGCCTCATGGTGACTTGGTGGCCCATGGTGAGGCGTTCAGTCTCCACCAAGTCCCAGTAACAGGCCAACAGCTGTTTTTCAAAGGGGGAGTAGTTGTCTTCAGAGGATGGCAGGACTTTACTCCAAAATCCCAACGGTCTATGCTGTGATTCACCAATAGGGGTCTGCCACAGACTCCACACTGCATCCTTATCTACAACTGACACCTACATTTTTTGTTTTCAAATCATACACCACTACCTGAAACTATACGAGATCGTCAGAAGTTCATGGGAAAAATGGAATGCAAGATAATGGAACTTTTCTATAAATTTGTTGAAGTCCTTTAGTGTATTAATTACACTAGACTAGAAGCATGCTATATGAGGGTACCCTCTCCCCACAAAAAAGCCGGGGAAAAGGCCCACTTAGCAGAGCTTTCATAGTACACATTTTTCCTACTAGGTGAGCATCGAGCAACTGTCTCTAAGTTAGCGCACCCAGTGGCGTCACTTGGGAAGGGTCTCTTTGTATTTTTTTCTTTTTTCACCCTCTGTTGACAAATTAATATATTATATTTAAGGTGAAAGTTTGCACATCAAATTTGTTTTAACAATTTCTACACAAGTGATTCAGTGATAGTGTTTATATTTTTCACAGTGTGCCATTCTCATTCTTGCTCTTCTGGTTGTACCATGGCCAGTATTCTAGTTTCCCTGCCCACTTACATTCCCATTTTTTGCTTTAGATTGATTTTTGACATTTGATCTCAGAGAGATTTAAAAAAATATATATATCTTCTCTTCTGCAAGGCAGTTGCCAGGCCATGATATATTTTTCTTTCATGGATCATCAAATATGCAAAGCTGAAAGCAGAAGGTGTCTCCTAGTTGTGATTTTCAAAAACTAGCATTTGAAGAGGTTTTGTTAGGTCATTCTCCAAGGGGAGGAGAGAAAGTGGGGGAGAGACAGAGTTGGTGAGACATTCTGCGGGTGGGCAAGGGTCAGGAAGAGGGGTCAGACAAGCATTTGTAGTGGGATAAAGAAGAGAGGGAGTATGATCTCAGGGCTAGAGCTGTCATGTGGTGAGAGGGTGGGTTTTATAGTAATGTGCATAGATGCTAATATTTCACATAAAATATGTCACTAGCTCTATCTCCAGTAAAAGGCCATTCCAACAATATTAAGCTAATATCCAAGTTACTAGTGGTGAAGCTTCGTGTCAAAAAGCATATTTCTTCCTCAAGGCAAAGATAAGTCTCCTCTAAATATGAGCCTGCTGGGCAGAGGCCAAATTTGCTACTTCAGTATGAAATATTCCAGACAAATGGATTCATGAATATGTATATCAGCCAAAGTTTGCAGGTGCAGTGTAGTAACAGAATCACTCATTTGGCCCTATTTCTGTGCATTCAGCAGGCCACAACTTTAAATATTGACCTGTCTGCCTTCAGAATTGAGTTCAGGTTTTTGCCTGTGATTCTGGCAAGCTGTCGTCCTGAGTTGTACACTCTTAATTTTATTCCTTCTTCACGTAGTCCTGACCTCTGGGTGCAGAGAGCCGCAGGCTGCTCAATCCTCAGTTCGTGGGGTGTGGATGCCACAGGCCTGTTGCTGCGGCCTCCGTCCTAGCTTCTGTGGCAGCTAAGCGTTTAAACCATCCAAGCCAGGCCAGAAAGTCCCAGAGTATGAAACCTTTATACACAAATGCTTTGCTTGCATTACTTTGATTTTAATTTTTGTTATTATTCAATTTCTACTAATGATGGCTCTTTCCATTATTTCTCTTCTCATTTTTATTTCTTATCCTGCTGTCATTTCTGGCTTTCGGAAGAAAAAATAATCAACCATATACCATTAAATTCACCATTGAAAGCAGTTTGTTCCAAAGTGGGTAATGCTATGCCTTAGGGGCACTGGGATGATCCCAGGGGGCTGCTGCCAAAGCAGACTCCACGTTATCCTCGATTGTGGGCTCCAGTACAAAAGGTTTTGCCAGGATGGTGTTGAGCACTTTTTTTCCTTCATTAGGCCTAATGAGTTTTAGGGCCTATGCCTTAAAGAGTATACACTTGAAAGCAGATGTTCGATGCTTTCCAGGAGATTCACAGCGTGGGCAGCCATGGTCACCATGCGTCCACTCCAGAATCTTTGCCTCTCTCTCCAAAGGGACCCTTTACTCAAGAGCAGCCGCCTCGCACTTCCTTCTCCCCATCGCCTTCAGGAAACCTTTACTCTGCTTCTGTCACCACAGACTTGCCTATTCCAAACATTCCATGTAAATGAATTCACACAACATGTGGTCTTTTGTGACTGCCTTTTCCCACGTAGCATAATGCTTCATCCATGTTGTAGCATGTACGAGTACTTCTTTTCTTTTTGTGATGGGCTAATATTCCACTGTATGTGCAGACCCCATTTATCTGTGTACTGTTTCATGGGCATTTGGATTCCTTGCACTCTGTATGAACAGTTTTGCACAAGTGTTTGTGAGGAGATACGTTTTTGATTCTCTTGGCTATCTAGACACGAGACTGCTGGATTGGATAAAAATCCTGTTTAATATTCTGAGGAATTGCCAAGGTGTTTTCCAAAATGATTGAGCCATTTTATAATCCTAGTGGCATTCTGCGAAGGCTCCCATTTCTTCACATCCTTGCCAATGTTTAATACTACCTGTCTTTGTGATTTTGGTAACCATAGTAGGTGTGAAAGGAAACCTGGTAGAGCTGCGGCAAGGCTTTCAGACGCCGATGGATCTCAGCTCCACAGATCAGGCTTCCGACTGGAGAGAAGAAGGAATCCAAGGCTGGTAGATCAAATTGTGGGCTGACGATAGCTCCTGAGATTGGCAGGCAATATGGTATATCATTGACTCAAATCCAAAGATGATGAACCAGCTGTGGGATCCTGAAAAAAGCAAGCCTGCATTTCTACAGCATTTTTATGTCAGAAGTAGACCACATCCAGGTAAAGTTCCGCATGCCATTGTAGCGGGACTGAGTGGCGACTCAGAGCAAATCATATTATGAAGTTGGTTACATTGAGTTAGGTCACATCATGAGAGGTTATGAGGCCTTAAATGCCCAAACACTGAGAATCCTGACCCAGACAAGTTGACATAAAACCTAACCATCACAGACGCTTACCAAAATGTCAGTGGTTTGAACCCACCAGCTGCTCCACAGGAGAAAGAGGTGGCAATGTGCTTCTATGAAGATTGACAACAGCTTTACCCTATACTATAGGGTTCCTATGCATCCTAGGCTGGTTTCTCTGAAGAAGCAAATCCAGTGAAGTTTATGTATGTAGGGGTGTGTGTGTGTGTGTGTGTGTGTGTGTGTGTGTGTAGAGAGAGAGACACAGAGAGAGAGAGGCAAAGATGGGGAGACAGAGCCACAAAAAGAGAGAAAGAGAGACACTCATACAGATTTATTTCAAGAAAATATCTAACACAGTTGTAGAAACTGGCAAGTTCCAAGTCTGTGAGTCAGATGTCAGGCTAGCGGCTTCTTCTGACTCAACAAGCTACCAAACCAAATGAAACTTGCTACCATCAAGTCAATACTGACTCATCGCAACCCCCTCAGGTTTCTGAGACTGTACTTGTTTGCGGGAGTAGAAAGCCCAGTCTTTCTCTCACAGAACTGTTGGTGGTTTCAAACTGTTGACCTTGTGGATCATAGTCCAACATGTCACTGCTGTACCTCGGCAGGTCAGATAGCAGCTGCTGGTTGCAGAGGAGCTTGAAGCTAAGGTCAGTTGTTTTAGTGGTATCTCATTGTGATTTTTATTAGTATTTCCCTAATGACTAATGATGTTCAGCCTCTATGCTTATTAGCCATTTATGTATGTACTTATTAGTACTTTGTATATCTTCTTTGGAGAAATACCTGCTCAGATAATTTTCCAATTTTTAAATTGGATTACTTTTCTTTCTATGGGTAGGTTGCAAGAGTTCTTTATATATTCTAGATACATGACTATACATTTTTGAAAAGAAGTTCAAAAAACATGTTATCCATGTTAGAGACCGTTATAAATTGATTTGAACCCTTTTGAAAAGATGGAACCAGATATGTTTAATGTAGGATTTAGGTCCTTGTCTCAACAATAGTCAAAGGTGCATGGGTTGTGTGTGTGTGTTGGGGGGGGGGGGTGCTGCAGCTGCTTATTGAACCAGAACTTCTCCAAGGAAGAGTCTCTGAGGACTGAATGTGATTACTGATGGTTTGGCAAAAATACATTTCTTAGAACATTTATTCACCAGACTGGGAATGAGAATTGCTATGCGGTCTTTCAGACAGTAATCTCTCTCTGCACATTTGATGTAGTATGCAGACACAGAGACAAACAAAACCTAATCCCACGCCTTCGTGAAGCCAGAATCTCCATGTGAAGAGACAGCAAGCAGGAAACGCCGGCACGTTGCAGAAGCTTGGAGAGGGGTCCCAGGTGGACTTGAGGTCGGAAAGAGGAACCAAGACCTCTTCAGCAAGAAGAGACAGCCGAACGGAGACCAGAAGCAGCACAGAAGGAGGGTGTCCATCGCAACAATAAGAAGGAGGGTGTCCATCGCAACAATAAGAAGGAGGGTGTCCATCACAACAATAAGAAGGAGGGTGTC
>NW_022103928.1:12967070-13006856 GCF_000313985.2 Echinops telfairi
GCAACAATAAGAAGGAGGGTGTCCATCGCAACAATAAGGAGAGGTGTCCATCGCAACAATAAGAAGGAGGGTGTCCATCGCATCAATAAGAAGGAGGGGTGTCCTTAGCAACAATAAGAAGGAGGGGTGTCCTTAGCAACAATAAGAAGGAGGGGGTGCCCAACAATAAGGTCTGGGATAGCTGAAAGGGAGAGCAAATGGCACGTTCTGGAAGCAAAATTAGGTAATGTGCATAATGTGTGGATCCTGATGAAGCTTCAAGGTATCTACTGGGGATTTTCAAACTATGGCCCTTGTGCCAAATTGCACTAGCAACCTGTTTTGTTGTAAATAAAGTTTTACCAAAACACAGTTCCTATTTTTACAGACTTCAGAAATGGGGAGTTGTGACAGAAGTTGTAAAACCCACATGTCTAAAATCTTTATCATCAAATATTTTCTAGAAAAGGCTCATTGGCTTATAGAAGCAGAGTCACTTTATCGAGTTTGGACTTTATCTTGAGGGTAATGAGTAGTCAAGGACAGATCATATCAGGGGATGGTATCATCAGATCAGTCCTTTGAAAACATTTCTCTGGCCACTGGATCAGGAGCGGTTCAGAGAATGGACAGAAAGAGTTGAGTAATTGTTTCAGTGATTCAGGGAAAAGATGATAGTGATTTGAATGTTGACTACAGCCGTAGTTAGTGACAAAGGCAGAAGATAGTCAGAAGCAATCTGGATAGCATTTAGGGAGAGATTGGCAAGAACCAATAGCCAGAGGGGAGGCAAGGATAAGGTCAAGGTGGCTAGCTTGGGAAAACAAATAGTTGAAGGTGACAAATATCAGGAAGGGAAGCAGATGATGAGTACTGTCACCTGTTGTGGAAAACAACTTAGACACATAAACTGTAAGTGTTAATGTAGCAGTTTAGAGTAAACATACTGGCCACCGAGATCATGGCCATCAAGTTGATAGCAACTCATAGCGACCCTGTAGGACAGACTAGAATTTCCCCATAAGAGTTCCAAGACTGCCATCTTTACAAGGCAAATGATGAATTTGAACCTGGAACCTTTCTATTAGCAGTTGAGTATTTGACCACTGTACCCGTCACTATAGTTAAATGCTGTTCAGTGAGTCCCAATTCATAGTGCCCCTATGTACAACAGGACAAAACACTCCCTGGTCCTGCACCATGCTCACAATGGCTACTCTATTGTGTTGGACCCATTGTCACAGCCACTGTGTCGATGCATCTCTTTCAGGATCCTCCTTTTTTCACTGACTCTCTACTTCACCAGTCCTGAAGTCCTTTCCCAGGATCTAGTCTCTCTAGAAAGCGTGTCCAACATATGTGAAGCGAAGTCTTGCCATCCTTACATCTAAGGAGCCTTCTAGCTGCATTTTGGTCAAGATCGACTATTTGCTCCTCTGGCAGCCCTTGACACCACCAATATTCTTCCCAACACCGTAGTTCTAGTCCACCAAGTTTCTGGGTTTCCTTATTCGTTACCCAGCTTTCACATACATACGATGTGACTGAAAATAGTGTGGCTGTTGTCGGGGTCACCTTAGTTCTCAGGGTGCTACCTTTGACCTTTAACACTTTTGCTCTTTAACACAAAGAGGTCTTTGGCAGCAGATGTTTTTGTCCAGTGCAAAAATCCATTGATTTCTTGGCTGCTGCTTTTACAAGTGTTGATTGTGGACCCGAGTAAAATGAAATCTTTGACAACTTCAATCTGTTCTCTGTTTATCCTGATATTGTTCGTTAGTTCAGTTGCGAGGATTTTGTTTTCTTTACAATGAGTTGTCCTTCTTGCTTTCAGCAAACAAGGTTGTTTCAACGGCATATCAAAGCTTGTTAAGGAGCCTTTCTTAATCCTGGTGCCATGTCCTTCTTCATATAGTTCAACTTCTTAAATTAATTGCTCAGCATACATATTGAATAAGTATAGTAAAAATGTATAATCTTTACACATACCTTTCCTGATTTTAAACCAGGCAGCACCCCCTTTTTCTGTTTGAAAAGCTGCATCTTGGTCTATGTTCAGGCTCCAAATGCACACACATAAGAATTCTGAAATTCGTATTCTTTGCAATGTTATGCATAGCTTGTTAGGATCCACACTGTCAAATGTGTTTGCATAGTCAATAAAACACAATTAGATGACAGTTGCCTGTTGGAAATTCTGCTTCTTGCTGGTGTACTGCTGCAACTGTTTTAAAATTATTTCCAGCAAAATACTTACATGTGATATTTATGATAGTGTTTGGAAGTTCGGCATACTGTTGGGTCACTTTTCTTGGGAGTAGGCAGAAATTGGATATTTGCCTGTCAGTTGCCCAGGTAACTGTTTGCCAAATTTCTTGGCATAGTTGGCTGAAACATATCAGTCAGTGCCATGACCTATGTGCCGGAGACCAGCTCCAGCGTGTTCCTCACAGAAAACTGAAGTTGGGTGAGTGGTCTTGAGAAAAAGGAGAATATAGAAAAGTAGGGTTCAGGAGGACCAAAGAAACATTCAGAAGCGTGAATATATGCAATGGCCCTTTATTAAAAGCTGTGTTTTCTTTTATACCCCATTTCTTGGCTCCTTCTGGGAAAACAACTAAGTCCAGACAAAAACATCTGCACTTTGCAGCCACGTCCTTGCAAGTCAAGATTAAGCAAAATAGTTTGTTCCAAAACAGCTTAGCAGATCCAAGAAGCAAAGTCATTTTGCTAAATACAAAAGTTCATACAGCTCCCATAGTTTTACTCCTGAATTAAAAACTCTTCCCGCTACATCAAAAAGTAAACTCTGTTACTTACTTAACTGCACGCCCTTGATAGCGGCGACCTGCTCAGGCTGTCCCGTATCTTCAGGTCCCTGTTCGGGCGCCAACTGCCGGAGCTAAAGGGATTAAACCCCTTCCACAGAAGCTGGAACTCATGGCAAGGGTTTAATCCCTTTAGCTCCGGCACCTATGTATTTTGTTTGTTTGTTTGTTTGAATGTTTTATGTTGTTTGAAGTGACATTTTCCACACTAAGTTAGGTCCTCATTTAGAAATTTGCATACAAATTATTCAATGATATTGGTTAAATTTTTCACTGTGAATCATTATGCTTAAGCATTTTGCTCTGATTGTACCGTTTTCTGCATTCCATTGTCCCTGTCCCTTTACCTCTTTATCTTGCTTAGAAGTAACTCTTGACCATTTGGTCTCTAACAGGAGACGTTTCAGAAAGAAGTTCATTATTCATAATATTATGTTCTTTATTTTATGAGCCAGCCTCGTATTTAGCTGAAATATGACTTTGTGGAATAATTTCAAGCTTATTTGAAGATTTTAGCCTCAGGAAGTCCTCTAGTCTCAACTGGTCCTATAAGTCTGGACTTTTTTGAAAAAATTGGATTGTGTGTCACAGTTCTCTCCCCCTTTAGGGCCCCATTCTACTCTGAAACGCTTGCATCAAAATCAACTCGATGGCTAGAAGTTCCAGTGTGTTGTTTTCCTCTTCTCTGTTTTGTTAATGACCATAACCACCCCATGCCTTAGATGAGAAAACTAAACTTACAAGAACGAGTGTGATCGGAGGAGTCTACTAACTGAAGTAAAGTTGACTTGTAACATTTCTGATTTCAAATACTCATAGCGTTCTAAAAATCGTTCAGGCTATCACAGGAAAAGGCCCATTTCTTCATATGAGATTGAGTTACTTTTCAACGTTTTTTCCTAAGTTATTTAATTCCACAAAAACAAGTGTCATTTTGGCTATCAGTCAAAAGAAGGCTCTGATGGAAAACTTTGCTTCTTATTGAATTATGCTTCCTATCAGTTTATGCACAGTAGATCCTTTTCAAAAGCCACCATCCATTCAGGAGGCTAGTGCAATGAACGACTGGGGCACTCAGGTCCCACAGCAGTATGATCTTTTAGTTTTCTTTTAAAGCCTTTGGAAGTCTTAGCAAAAAGAGATGAGACACCCAAGAGGTAGCCAAGTCGGAATAGTAAAAGACTCTTCTTGAGGAGTAAATAAGACAATGGATACCGAGTAGAGAGTGGCTGGAAATTAATAAGTCAATAAGAGACAGCTAAGCATAAAGAAAAGCAGTCCAATCATCCAGGGAAAGCCCTTCCTGACCAACTCTTGCAAAGGGACAAGCAGTCGGGGAAAGGAGTCTAAGGAAGCGTATATAGGATATTGTGGCTGCTGGTCTGGGCTGCCCAGCTGGTCCTGACCCAGGGGGTTCCCATGTGTGCAGAAAGTGATGGCTCCTCTGTATTTTGAAGACTGTGACCTTTTCGAGGCAGATGACCAGGACTGTGTCCCAAGGTGCTCCTCCGGGTTGACTTGCACTATAACCTTTAGGACAGTAGTACTCAACTATTTGTGCTGCAACCCAGGGAGACCCATGCAATATTTTAAAATACTGCATATTTTTATATGGTACATGGTATATGTGTATGTTTGTGTGTACAATTTACTGGCCTGGCAACATTCCACCAAAGAGGCAAAATCAGCACATCTTGTGTGTGTCTTTAAGACTGAGAGTCATCACAGGGGCCAACCCACACCTTTAAGCAAAAGTCAAACTGCCATGAACTCCAATGCTGAATGTGGAATATTAACATGCCAGCCTAAGCACCTGATAGTAGATTCCTTTGTTTTAAAATCAAATTTAGCGAATAAATACAAGTAACAAAAGGGGCTCTGGGCAATCCAGCAGCTTTTGTTTTTTTCAGTAACTAAGATCTGCATCTGATGTGGGATCTTTCTTAGTGCCCTCTTGGTAGTTAACATTGGTGGGCGCTTTTCTCAAGAACTGGTCTAGGCAAATGGTTTTTATGAATGGAGTCTGAGAGTTTTGTTCAAGTTCTTACTGTGACTTAGTAGCTGTGTGCTCTTTATTAAGGTTAACTTTTGAAATGCTTAATTATCTTGAATGAAAAATGCAGATAATAATGATTGGCTTGTCAGAGCTAATAAACTATAGAATGAGCTATTCTCACAGTATCTACTGCTGCTGTTA
This sequence comes from Echinops telfairi, assembly GCF_000313985.2. Classification (NCBI taxonomy): domain Eukaryota; kingdom Metazoa; phylum Chordata; class Mammalia; order Afrosoricida; family Tenrecidae; genus Echinops; species Echinops telfairi. Next base: position 12,972,075 of record NW_022103928.1, read on the forward strand.
GTTGTCAACAAGTTGACTGCTACTCGTGGCGCTCTTATGTCCCAGGAAGAGAAGCATTGCCTGGCGCTTTGCCTTCTTCATGAGCATCAGGATGTTGGAGCCGGTATTTTGGGCCTTCTGACCATCCATTACACTGAGGATTTCCCTCATTTATGCTGACCCTCTATTGACCGAACACAGTGCCCTTCTCTCCTGATGCATCTTTTCTGATGAAGAGCCAACGTTTTCTAAGTCCCTCACTTCTAAGGGACATTCTGGTTCAGTTCCTCTAAAAAGATGAGTTCAAGTTTTTGTCATTGTGTAGTAATTGCCTTCTTCTTTACAGTCACCACAATTTGAATGTCTCAATCCTCCCTTCCTTTTTCATTCTACATTCCTTTTTTCAATTCTACCTTAAGCTTTCACATGCTTCAGAGGCAATTGAAGAAACCTTAGCTTGCATTTGGTACATCCTAGTAACGAGAGCCACACCTGGGGTTGTTTGTTTTTTAAGCCAAGCCTTAAAAAAAGGCACAGTGCCTAGATCATAGTAAATGCTTTAATTAAGGTGGCCATTATTATAATTTTGTTTTGTTTGTATCATCTCTCTTATTTAAATTTTCTTACAGATGAGGTAACTGAAGTGAACTGGAGATAATAAGGGACCCAAATTTTCCAAGTTACTACAAAAAATAATCTATGGTAGATAGGTGTGATATCAAGCCCCTTCATGAACAGACACACAGTAGGGGACTGTAAATGACGGGTGATAGTAACTTCTTTTTGAAAAAAAAGTTTACTTGGAGTTAATACTATATCATGTCATCCCATATTAACTTCTTATTGCCACCACTTACTTTTTACATGTTTGACCACAAAAGGAGGGTGGTTTTCAGGTTAAACTACAATGGCTATCAGCATGTCACCTGTTAGTAACAGCATTTGTTGATTGCACCAGAAGCGTCCCGCTTTTCAGGACTTGACCTCAGAAACTTCCAGGCTGGAGCTAGGTTTGTCCTCTTTCTTACTATGATCGATGGTTTCAAGGGTGCTGTGACACCAGGAAAGAAATTCAAGAGGTGCTAAGAAAAGGATAATTGGGGCAGGTGAGGGACTAGCAATGACTCCTTCAAATGACCCCTATTGTACAGATACTCCTTATCTGTCCTGCCAGGAGGATCATAAATCACCTCCAAATTGACTACCATGCCATCAGCGGATTCGGGATGACAAATCATCTGGAGCAAGCTCATGGCTCCTAAGGCGATGGTTTTCTTGCCTGCGTCAACTCAAGCCAAAGTGCTTAGGAACCGAGCTGAACTTATGCCCTAGGTTCTTAACTTTCCTTTAAAAACAAACAAACAAACAAAACCCCCAATAGGGTGAGGAAAAATTAGCTCCTGCTTCCTGAGATAATGGTAGTAGATGAAAATATGAAGGTTGGTGGTTAGAGGTTCTCTGTTTGGAACTAATGCATGCAGCTAAGACCTTTACCTGCCAGAGAATGTGCACTTTCACAGGTGTCTGATAGAGACGATCAAAGAGTAAGAACACTAAGGAGAGCTGCTCATGGCCCCTTGCAGGCCATGGACCGTGACACTGTCCTCTGGTGTCAAAGTAATCCTCTTGTGATTTTCAGTCTGTCCATTTAATTCTTCTGAGCCATTGGGAACTGGAAAGTTATCCAAGGTTGGTGCTATCTACCCTTTATGAATTATGCATCTTAAACAAACTTGCACAAACCAGAACACTCAGGTGGAAGCCTTTTAGCCAGGAGGAGGCCACTGGAGGGCCCCCGCTCTTGATCTCTGCCCTGATTTTCAAACAGGTTGCATTTCATTCTGAGCTTATGGCTGGACACACTGCAGCACTGTGTCTGACTCCTGTTTTAACTGCAATCCGCTGCCATTCCCACGAGGATGGCCATCTTACGGACTTTTTTGGGTTTTCTATCTTAGAGCTTTTAAAATCCTGCACTCCTTGAAATGAGCATTACAAAGGCCACTGGTTTCTGGTTTTGAGAATCATGAGCAGAACTAAGCACTGCCCCACAGGCTCCTCCTGAGTGCCCGCTGGAAGAGACTCCACGGAGCCACAAAGGAACTAAGTTGTACAGTACAGCTTGTTCCCGAAGAGAGCAATACGAAGTGTATTTGGAACATATGGAGTGTCGCCAGTTCCCGCCGGGGCTGATGCCATAAACTCTCCCCTCAACTCACAGCTTTAGGTTTTGGTATGGTGGAGCAGTTGGGGTTGGATGGGAAAAGCATGTGACTAGAAGTCAAAATATACACACTTAAAATATTGTCATCTACTCGACACCCCCAGATTGGTAGCTGAAATAAATTAGGTTAGGTAGCATTGAATTGAATTAAGTTATTTCACCCTGCTTCTTCCTATTAGCCACATGGTTGTGGGCAATGGTAATACTTAATGTTCACTTAGCACTTAGTATGTAGTAGCAGTTTTAAGCTTATACATGCATTATCAATTGAATCATCTCAACTTCTTTGACTTAGGAACTAAAATATCTTCATCTTGTGAGCGAGGAAATGAAGCTCAGAGGGGGATAAGCCGTTTTCCAGGACCACATAACCAAGGCCAAGAAGTAAGAGAACTATGATTCGAACTCAACAATTGACTTAGGCCTCACACAGTAGTCAAACATCAGGCTGTTAACCATGAGGTCAACAGTTCTGCCTCTCTGCAGAAGAAAGGTAAGGCTTTCCACTCCCATCAAAAGTTACAGACTCAGAAACCCACTAGGGGTTCTACTCGGTCCCGTCGGGTCACTATGAGTCAGAATGGCTTTGTGGGGTTTCTTTAAGACTGCGCCATCTGTCTAGGATAAATCCCTAAGCGTGTAAAAGAGGGACTATGATACCTGCTTGCCCACCTCACAAGGGTGCCACTGGGTTTAACTTACAGTCAGAAGGCTCAAGAGTGCAAGAGAGCTGCCAAGTGCTGTCAAAAGTAAAGAGATCATTAATCTTTACTATAATAAGTCTATTACCGTGTTCAAGAGTAAAGGCTTTGGAGGTAGATGAGCACACATTCCCATTTTAGTTCTGCTGCTTGCCAACTGTATGACAACCCAGGGTCCACAACTTGATTCTCTGAGCCTCAGTTGCCCTGCTTATAAACTATGGCTGATGACAGTGCCTACGTCGTAGGGTTTTTGTTGTTTGTTCTTTGAGTCTTGAACGATGCAATACCTGTGAACTGTTTAGCATAATGTCTTAGACTATATTCAGGAACTTCTATTAATATCATTTTTCTGTCCCTGAAAATTACTTATCTCAAAGTATTAACTAAGTATTGGCATGGAAGTTTAGGTTAGAAGTTCCTGTGTTTTTCCATAGTAGCTAGTTGCAGCATTGTAGCAGCGGGGACACCTTGTCTGGGCATGAGTATGTGAGGAGTCCTAAATCATTTCAAAGGTTATAATAACAGGAAAGGGGATTTTCATGCCTCTACTTACCAAGAGAACCAAACGCCAGCTTTACCTGAGTCACTCAATTCATGATCTATAGGATTGGCTTTCTTGTTTGCCTCTTTGTTCAGGGGAAGACATTTGGGGCTGTTTACATGTATCTTATTAAAGAGATGGTTGTGAATCACTAAACTATAATGATAGTTTTCATTTGGGCCCTTCTAATGAGTAACGTCATGTTTCGAAGGAGGGTAGTGAGGTTTGATTGACTTCCTTGTTTGTGGTTAGACACTGTCCATCCCAGGTGGCATTGCACTTCAAAATAGATCCTTGAAATGCCCTTTCTGATGATTAATGCCATGCCATTCCTCTTGATTGTGTCATTTTTGTCATAGTAAATCACATGATCGCTGATTCAAAATGGCCAACGCCAGTCCATCTCAACGCACGAATGCCCAGAATACCTATCTTTACGTGTTTCATTTTTAACGACTTCCAGTTTTCCTAGATTCATATTTAGTCATCCCAAGGTCCAGTTTTTAATTATGTTTGCAGCTGTTCCTCCTTGTGAGCCATGTCCCATCAGCAAATGAAGGTGCTGAATGTGTTATTCCCAAGGGCTTTACTCCATCAGCTTCCCTGGGGTTGATGCTTCGAGACAGCAGTTCTTAATCACTCCTATTTTGAAAGCCTTCTGACCTGAAGGGCTAATCTTCTGGCAGTCGCTCTAACAGTATTCTGCTTCTGTTCCTTGTGTTTGCAGTAACTGGCAATGTTTTGGAGCTATCCATAGGGGTTCCAGTTGCTAATGCCTCTGACCTGGACAGCCTACTACTTCTCCATAGTCTGTTCTTAGTTCGGGAGCTCTGCTGAAACCTTTTCTCTTTGGCTGACCCTGTTGGTATTTGCTATGCCAGTGATATAACCTTCAACATCACAGCAAAACACAAGCCACCACGGTACTGAGGAGCACTTAGTCTCATTTGCCATCTAGATGTCCTGTCTTCACTCCTTCCCACGTTCAAGTTTCCCAGTGGCCTGCCAGAATAGCTCCCTGAGCTCGTGCTATTCCCTGAGGAACCTGCTTCATAGTTTCTAAGGTCATGGCATTCCAGGCAAGACCTTGGACCACGTGACCTCTACTGTTTCACTGACCTGAATCATTTCCCTACCCTCTACTGAAACCCCTATTGTTCGTCTTCTTGTTGTGACTCACCAGCAAATAGCTTAACTCCTGGCTCCTTATATATAACAGAACAAATCTGGCCAGACCTGCCATTCTCATGTCCATTGGTGTGTTTGTGTGCATTGTTGTAGCTATTTTGTCATTTCATGCATTGCGTTTCCCTGGTTTTCATTTCCTGATACCCCCTCTGGGGAAAGTATATGGTTTCTCAACAAGATAGGGTGGATCTATCATGTTCACCGTGCCCACCTGATTGTGGGGCACTTAGTCTCGTAACCTTCACGGGCCTAAATTACCTGCCTCATCTCCTATAAATCTGCTATCAGCTCACCTTGTCTGTGAATCCTGCCTGGCCATCTTGTGACAAGTAGTATTACCTCACTGGACCGTGTAAACTCTCCTTTCAGTTAATTATAAGTTTTTGTTGCATATTTGTTCACATGTCTGCCTTCTTTGCTTCATCCAGCACTAGCTATATAATAGAAGCTGAGTACACGAATAAATTAAATTCAATACAAAACTCGTAATTGAAAACCATAAACTAATACACCCAGTCCTCTCATTATAATAACAATGATATGAAAGTATTGTATCTAGCATTCTCTCACGACTTCCAATGTGATTCCAAGGACCACATGGTGGTGGCATAGTCGGTTAATGTCTAGCTGTTAAGTGACATGGCATCAGTTTGAAACCAGCAGCCACTCCCAGGTGCATTTTCTACCCTGTAAAGACTCGCAGCCTCAGAAACCCAGAGGGGTTTTGCGCTGTCCTATAGGCACATTTAGGACGGCAGAATTGGGGCTTGGGATTCAAGAACCTATTCTCTGAGCTAAATGAGCCTTTGGAGTTTTGGGTTTTTACCTACGACTTCTGGCCTCAAATTTGAACAGGTTAACCTTTAACATGAAACCAGAATCCACTGGCCAGATATGCAAAGAAAGCATTTACCTGAGCATATAGGTAATTCCGTGGAATGAACATTTGGCACTTTGAAGTGACATTCACATCACTGTAAGAGTAGCAAAAGAGTGCTCATCTTGGTGTTAGAAAGCCTGACTCCATTTATTCTACTCTCTTTTCCCCTACAGTCTGATACCACACAGCAGCTCTGGGGGCACACGTGTTTGTTCTGGGCTGCTAACCACAGGTCAGCGGTTAGAAATCACCAGCCATGAGCTGGAGAAAGATGAGACTTTCTGCCCCCCAAAGAGTTACAGTCTTGGAAACCTGCAGGGGCAGTTCTGCTGCGTCCTATAGACTCACTATGAATCTGAGCCAACTAGATGGCCGTGAGCTTGGGTGTTTTGCTTTGGTTCTAATACTGTACATGGTGTATTCTGCTTGCTTGTTTTCATTTTTAGCTTCTCTGGCCCTCAGTTTCCTATTCTGTAAAACGAAGGGAATTAGACCACGTTATTTTTATCTAATGCCCTTCCCAGCTTTAAAGCCACGCCATGAATGTATCAGCTCTCTCTGCATACTAGCATTGGCTTTGCCAGGCTCTCTGCATTGCTGCTTAAGAGGGTGACCTGAGCCCACTTAATCCTGACCTGGATGTGAAATTACTCTTATATTTAGTGACATCCTATGGTTTAGCTGGCAAGAACCCTAAGATTAGATGGTTATGAGGGAATTATCATTTCTGCTCAGCTAGGCAAATCCATATTTAATTACTAATGTATATTCTACTAAAAAAAAGTCAGAGTTGAGTGATCTTTTTTTAAATAAAGAGAACAAAGGACTTCAGTTTGACCCTGGGAAGCCCCCTTAATAGTTTCTTTGATCAGAATTTCCCCAGAGGGGCTGTCAACTTCCCAGAGCCTCTTCCCTGGGTTGCACCTGCCTCTATGGGGACACAGCAGAGGCAGTGTGGTGGTTCTCTTAAATTATTACCATGCCAGACAAACGTGCCCTTTCTCGGTTCATTATTGCCTTCCCACTTCTCAGGAGCATAATGTTCTCCCCCCTGGCTCTTTGGGAGACAGGCATTAAGCTGGAGAAATGGGTGCTGAAGCAGTGTTCTCCAACTGGTTACAAATTAAACAACTCTCAGTGGCTTCCGAGCCACTTTCAGTTAGTACTAGGAAGGGTTCAGTTGTTAGAGATTGCCTCTTCCTGTTTGATGGAAATTGGCAGTAGACTCAAGCATCGCAGCCTGTATTATCTGCCACCGCCAGATATTCCGTTCTGATTTTGTATGTGTTCGGGGTATTTAACAGAGCCCTGGTGTCACGGTGGTTATGCTTTGGATTGCTAACTGTAGGGTCAGTAGTTCTAATCCACAGGAGACAGACCAGGCTTTCTACTCTCATAAAGATTTCCAGTCTCAGAAACTCACAGGGACAGAGTAGCTGGTCCTGCAGGGTCGCTATGTGTTGGACTTAATGGCAGGGATCTTGGGTATTTGTCATACAGCCTCTGAACAAGTATCTCTAACCAAAAGTAACCCTAACTTCTGGTCGTTATTAGTTGCTGTGATTTCAGCTCTGTCTTGGCGACCTTACATATAACAGAAGGAAACACTGCCTCCACCATCTGCGTGATTGCTGGTCTGCGGAGTCTATTGTTTAGTTTATTGCGTTAACCTAACACTTTGAGACTTCCCTTCATGTGTATTGACCCTCAACCTTACCGAGCATGATGTCCTTTTCAAGCAAAGGGCCTTTCTTTGTGATGTGTCCAGTGACAGCAAGTCCTTCTCGTATCTAAGGAGCATGTTCCTTTGGTTGTTTGTGACTTATTCGATATTCTTTGCAAAGTCCCAATTTGAGTGAACAGATCAATTCTTCTTCTGTCTTCTCTGTTCACTGTCGAACACCGTTTTGCATGTAGAGGAGATGATTGTACCTCTCTCATCCAAGTGGTGTCTTTGATTTCTAAAAATTTAAAGTGGGCTTTTACTTAAAATTTGTCCACAAGCTTGCACATTTTACATTTGTTTTAATGTTGTTATAATAATTTTATTTTTCTTTGTGCATTTGTGCAGCAAGGGAGAATGCTCTACTAAGGTAAGATATTATGCAAGTGTGATGGATTATAGTTATGAGAATCATAAGTTAGATCACCAAGTGATGGTGGGTTATATGAAAGACTTCAGCAGAATTAAGTCTGACAATAGCAAATTATTTAAATGTGTAGGGAATTTTTTAATTCAATAATCCATTTTAATAAGGAAACAAAATGGAATCATGCTAAAAAAACTGCACATTTACAAAATTAAATAAAAATATAAAAATTAATCAGTTTCCCTGGTTAAACAAATAACTCCTTTCAGAGAATAAAAATCCCATATCACAGTTTCATATTTATAAATAGTTTCCCACCCTGAAACTAATCCAAGTCGCAAATAAATTTTTAGACCATTTATGAGGAAAAAAATAAAGTAAAAAGAAGTTTGATTATTATTTAGTGAGCTATTGGCCACCCATATTTCCATCTTTCTACTTTCTACTCCTCTGAAGTTCTGCACAGTAGCAATATTTCTTACCTAGATTATCTTGACAGGCGCTTACCTTGGTTGGTTTCCATTTGAAAATTTGAACTTCCCTTTAAAAAGTTGTAATAATTATACATGTACTCACAAATTTTGTATGGTATACTTTTTTAAAACAAATTGTCCTAATATACATGTTTCAGTACTCTGTGAAGTTAGAAGGTTGGGGCAATTATCATTTTAAAAATTCTTGTTCTATATATAATATCACTATCTTTTTTTTATTTTTTTAATATCACTATCTTATAAAAAAGTATCTATATATTGAAATTGTCATTGGAATTTGATATGGAATTCTCATTTCATTAGGATTCAGTGTATGTCTCTTAAACTCATTTTGAATTTAAAACCATGATATAAAACTATTATTTAATGATCCAAAAGGCAAATAGATCAAGATATATTTATTGATAGGCATGCATGGCCTTTCCTTCAAGTTTCTTCCCATCTAGTTGGGGGAACTCACCCATTTGTTTAACTGTCCTTCCAACAAATAATCCTGAGAGAATGACAATCCGAAGTAAACAATATGATTGATTTGTGGGTATAACTTTAAAAATAATTTTTCTTGTCTTTTAAGAGCTTAGAGATGAGAGGTTATCATTAACAGTCGTAAGCAATGTTGGCCAACTGACAAATGACAAGAACAAGTGGCTAAGAATTTATAAGGGCAAACATTTCCTTTGGGTTGAGATCATTTACAAAAATTTCTTGGGCAGACAATTTGAGTTGGAATTAAAGGACACTTAAGGTTGAGGTAACTAGGGAGGAGAGCAAAGAGATTAGTCACATGATTTGTCTGGAGAACACTGATGGGCTGTTAGCAGAGATCCTGGCAGGTGGACGGAGGTAAAGTGGTGGAAGGGCTGCCTTTCTTTATTTCTGCCTAGAAGTTTGTTTTAATTGAGATAATATGTTTAATGTGTCTAACCCTTTACAAATAAGTCATAATGCTAAAAAAACAAATACACTTAGAGCTATCCTCCCTGAATATTATAATGTTCCCAAATTTAATTTAAAAAAATCTTCATTTGGTTTCATTGGGTCCAGATTAGATTATCTCTCTCCTTGTTCCTCATTGCCACTTGGAAATTTGTTTCTCCCTCATTTTCAACATCTTTTGGAAGGGGTGGTAGAATAGGTGTGTTTTCCCCATACTTAACATAATAGACTTCATTAGGAAATCTCTCTTTGGAAACACACCAATTACAGATATCTCATGAATATAAAAAAGTTCTTGGGATTTTCTCTCAGAGAATTATGTAAGGTCAGAAAAGTATAGCTCATGAACCAAATGTCACCCATCATCTATTTTTGTTTTTAAAAAGAGCCTGTGTAAAACACCAGCAGACTCATCATTTACATACTGTGTACAACAGTTTCAATCAGACTAGGGAGAGTAGAAGGAGCCGTGGTGAAACAACAGGTATGTGCTCAGTTGCTAACCCCAAAATTAGGGGTGTGAACCCATTCAGCAGCCCTGCTGGAGAAAGACGTGGCAATCTGCTCTTATAAAGATACGATAAAAACAAACAAACTCCCCTCCATTGAGTCAATGGTGACTCACAGCAGCCCGCTGTGCACCTCCAAGACTGTAACTATTTACCAGAGGAGAAAGCCCAGTCTCCCTCCTGCTGGTAGTTTCGAACTGCCGACCATATGGAACACAGCCCAACACTTCACCACTATGCCACCAGGGCTCCTCATATAAAGATTGAGGGGGCCCCTGTGAGTTAATTATCAACCAGAAGGCACCTGACCATGACAACAGAAACATGATAGTATGGAATAATTATGACAAAGACTTATGGCCTACAGTGGTGGTGAATTTAATGTGGCCGAAGTCTCTAATGCTCCCTAAATGACCTTTTTCTGCTTCGGTCTGGTAAGAATGTAGGAGAAGACACTGACAGGATTCCCCTCAGCAAATGTGAAAAAGAATTCTCTGGAATGCCATCTTGCTCTGTGTAAAATGAGCCTTCTGAAAAGCAGGAGGAGGAATTTCATTACCAGCAAGAGCCAAGAGTTAAGCATGTCCTCAGGGCCCCTGATCCTTTAGCAGTGACTCTCCTGGATCCAGATTAACAGCTATTCCATCAGAGGAACAGCAGCAGACCCAGGAGCCAGAGCATGGACCAGAGTGATAAACTTCCCAATCCACAGAGTAAGTAAAGCTAGCTGCGTGCCTTTGTGCAGGAGGCTGGCTTGTGGAATGGGGTGGGTGCCTGTAGGCACTTAATTTGGGGATTTGGACTTGATGACCCATAGAAGTGGAGGTGAGTGCCTTTGGGCTGAGATTTACTGGAGTAGAGGACCTTTGGGCACTTAATTAGGGCGCTGAATTTGCTGACCCTCGGATATTGAGCTGAATGCCTTCAGGTTGATGTTTCCACAGAAATGATAAGCTCCTTGGCATATTTGCTAGCAGACTTGAGAAAACATATCCTGATAAACAGCACAACCCTGACCATTTCTCACTGGAGTTATAGCTTCTTAACTTCAGTAGTAAAATCTCTAATCATTCATTGTACCTGTGAGTTGTGTGCAGCCATTGGGATAGATACTAGACCCTAGAAACCAAGTAGAGAATACGAGGGACAGCAGCACAAGCTCTCTGCTGATCCCTTACAGAAGAACTTTACTGACCATTGGATGATAAGTAGTACTATCGTTTAAAAATGTGAGGTAATGATAATAATCTTTAAGACATTATGAAAATATTTTTACTTTAAATGTATATACTTCATACTCAGTCTTAGAATGGCTTCTTTAGGGAAACAAAAGCATTGAGAGAGAGAGAGAGAGAGAGAGAGAGAGAGAAAGATTTAAAGAACATAGCTCACACAGCTATGTAGGGCAAGTCCCAAATACACAGATAAGGCATTAAGCTAGAGGCTGCCGGAGGTGAACCTAAAATCTATAAGTCAGATGCCCAGCTGCTGGCTCATGGAGTTGTGGGAGTCGGTGAATCCCCAAATCTATAGGTCAGGCAACCAACTGTATTAGTTCACATCCCAAGAATCAGAGGTCAGAAGATGACAAGTCAAACACAGGTTTGAGAGAGGCTGCGGTCTGCCAGAACATCTGTATATATTGGATGCAATTCCCCAGGGTAGCACCTCTTAGATCACAAAAGGGAAGAGAAATACATCATACAAAAACCAGGGTCTAGCCAGCTTGGCACGTCACATTAACCATCAGCTTTTCATCAAAGCACTTTTGAAACATTTTATTTAAAACATCTGCTATGATAATGATGCACAAGAAATAGTTTACACAAATAGACGTTATGATTAGCTTTATGTTAATATATAAAATCGTTTTTATTAGACTGCATTTTAGCAGTGGAGAAGCTAAGTCTGAAGTCACACAACTAGGTGATATAAAAATAGAATTCATGTCCCACAACCTCTGGGTAATTTTCATTTAGACAGAATTCCCACACTGTGTCCCAGTCAGTTATTAATGGGTATAAGAAAGTGAAAGTTGGTTCTATCACAAAAAAGTATAAAGTATAAGGTCCCTGACTCTATGTATGTATGTATATATATAGGTATATAGGTATGTATGCATACACATACATATATATATTAACATAGACAGAGGAAGAACTTTTCCCAGAATCAACAATTCAATAAAGTCAACTCTCAAGTTGGCTTCCTGGAAGAGTGACCAGGTTTGCTTTTGTGGACATGAGTCTGACGTCAGCAGAGTCCTGCCAGGAAGCAGAGGCAGACTGCAACGTCCCTGCCTTCTAGTGGAGCCACTGCACTTGGGCTTGTGTCAAGATGTGGCTGCCATTCAAGGAGGATCTGGCCAAATGAGGGTTGAAAGTACTCAGTCAAATTCTCCACGAAGTGTAGAGGACAAAGGACAAACCCAGGATATTAAATTTTAAGTCTAGTCAAATAACAAATAAATCCTAAGAAAATCATGTTGAAGCTCTGTGGGAGGCTTAAACAAACAGACTGCAGCAGGCTTTCCTCTTGTGTTTTCCAATGAGCATCCAACATTACTGATTTGATTGGGTGACTCTACTCATATGTAAAAAGTTGAGAAAATAATCACTGTAGTCATTATAAGCAAATGACTTATAGCATTATAATTTTTCTCAAAAATTCAAAACACCCCTAATGTTTGAATCCCAGGAAAAAAGGATCCCTGGTGCTGCTGGAGAATAAGCATGAGGCTGCTAATCTGCAAGTGGGTAGTTCAAACCCACTAGCTACTCTTCAGGAGAAAGATGAGGCTGTCTGTTTCTGCCATGATTTACAGTCTTAGAAACTCTATCTAGGGCCGCGATGAGCTGAAAACTACTGGATGGTGCTGAGTTTGATTTTGGTTTGGTTATGAGAGGCCAGTCAAAAGCACTGGTGGCACAAAGGTTAAGCATAGTGCTTCATACTAGATTTATCACAGACTGCCAGGAGAACAAACGAATCTGCTTGGAATAAAGACAGCCAGAATGCTCCTTAGACCTGAAGAGGTTGAGCCTCTATCTCCAGTACCTTGGACATGATATCGTTGTCTTTTGTTAGGTGCCACCGAATTGGTTCCAACCCACAGCAACCTGGTGTGTAACAGAAATGAACACTGCTGAGTCCGGTGCCATTCTCAAAATCCTTTCTGTGCTTGTGCCCACTTCTTGTAGCCACTGGGTCAGTTTATCTCCTCGCGGCCCTCCCTCTTCCTCACTGCCCCTCAGTTTTCCCAATGTGATGTCCTTCTCCAGGTAGCGGTCTCTCCTGGCAATATTCCGAAGAATATAAGCCAAAGGCTCACCATCCTGGCCTACGGGAGAAACCAATCCCCATATAAGGATGGCATGCTCGGTAAATGAGATGGGTTGACACAGTGGCTATAACCATGTTGAGGCTGGATTAAGACTGGCCAATGCTTTGTTCTATTATCCATAATGTTGCAATTAGTTAGAGCTAATTTGATGACATCTAACAACTCATTTTGTTCATATGATATACTCGGTCATTTTATTATTCCCCAATTATTTCAAGTATCTGCTTCCTCTTCCTTGCTGGTATATTTTAAAGCAAATCCCATATCTGATCATTTTATATATTTTATAATGCATATTTTAACTATATAGATTTTAATGTAACTATTATGATATTATCTCTCCCACAAAGTCAAAAATAATTATCATTTAGCATCCAGTCCACATTAAATTTTTCACACTTGTTTCATAAATGTGTTTTAATGTCAGTTTTGGGGTCAAACGTTAAAGAAGGTCTACAGATTATCTTGTATTTTATTTCTCATGGCCTCTAAATCTTCTGTTCCTCCCCACCCCCACATGCTAGTGATTTACTGAAGAAACGGAGTCAGTTGAACTATAGAGTTTCCTGGATATTTCTCCTTAATTGAGATTCCTCAAGATGTCGATGAGAATGATCCCCCCACCTCCTCAGTTAATTTGGCTCATGCCTATTCCTTGCTGTGGTAGATATATAATCGTTTGTCAATTTGAGGATTAAGAGTGTAGGGGTGGAGTCTACCTTGTCAATCAGATCATAGCCAAGGATGCAATGTGTGGGCCTGGCCTTCTCCTGAGAATTCTGGGAAATCTGGTACTTCCTTCTTGGAGGTTGGAGACTCTCTGCACACTCCCTGGGAGACATAGCAGCTGACAAGACACCTGGACCCACACTGATGCAGCCATGAGTGCTGGAGATGCTGATGCAGCCATGAGTGCTGGAGATGCCATGCAGCCCTGGGTGTAGGAGACACCATGCAGAGACCCCTGCCAGTGCTGAGATGTTTCCAATGACACTGGATCCAAAGACTTTCTACCCATTGGCCTGTGATCTACATTTGGCAGCATTGCATGTATTTCATAAGTCTGAAGAGGACCTTATAGATTGTATCAGACATATGGGCTAATATTTGGTGAGTTTGAACCAATGTTTTCTCAATTAGAAGCCCAGCACTTAATCAGGGTGGCACCAGCGTTTCCAAAGACAGTCATGGCACCGAGCCCTATTCCCAATAGCCAAAGGAGCTAGTGGGGCAGAAAGATCATTTTTTATCAGTTTTATCGCTCAATTTTCATCCTGTCAATGCCTCTACCATCTACTTTTGTTCCTTTGGAATTGACTGATAATAACCCCATGTGTGTCTGAGTCAAAGTGGCTGCATAGGATTTTCGCTATGGACTTTTCTAAAATAACACACCATGCATTCTCCCCCAGGTACCTCTGGGAACACTTGAAACTACACCTTTTTGGTGAGAAGTCCTTCAAGCCTGTACCATGGGGGGACTATAGAACTATGATGTTAGGACTTTGGAAATTCTATAAACTATGCTTTGGGAAACTACGAGCAGAAAGCAATGGGTTTTGACTAGAACCAAGGCAATCAGATGAAGCTTCTTGAATAGAGGAATAATATTTTTATTGAATAGGTAAAAATCAAGGAAAATGTATTATTACAAAAAACCAAACTCATTGCCAATAAGTTAATTCCAACTCATAGCAACCCTGTTTGACAAGGTGGAATGGCCCCTGTAAGTTTCTGAGACTGTAAACTCTTTATAGGTAGACAGCCTGTCTTTCTCCCACAAAATTCTAGAGAATTACTTTGATAATCTGCTTAAATAGCGACCGTAATTAGAACACCTGAGAAGCAGAAAAATGACCCTAATAAATGCTACTTGCTGTACCATCATTGCTATTATTTATTTGAATTTTCTCTCAATCATTCTTACAAGTCTGCTTCTACAAAAACTAATTGTGGGCAGATGCATTTATAACTTCTTTTTACTTTAGGTTAAATCTTAAACATCCTACACGTTGTATAGTTCTTTAAAACTTTATCTGAAATATCTCCACACTTTTAGTGCACAAGAGTTTGTCCAATCTTCCCACTTTGTTTAGGCAATTCGGTAGCTTACAGTTTTATAGAATATTGTGACGTTGCACCGTATTTTGGAAATGTCCTTGGTGTATTTTCTCAGCAGTGAAATTGAGAGAACATGTTTTCAGAGGTGTTCTATATTTGTTAAATGACTGGATAAGATGAACATTTTTTATAACCCTTGGCACATATTGACAAACTACTCTCCTAGAAGACGGAACCAATTTTCATGCCACCAGCAATGTGCGGCTGCACCACTCTCATGTGCCAGTGTCACTTCGACTCTGTCCTTCTACAACCATGATGCTTTATAATAGTGCACTGCACCCCCACATTGACCTACCCCCTTTTGTTTGTTTCATGGCATCTTACAATCTCTGAAATTAACTATTTGACGTGTAAACTTGCAGATGTTTATCTCTCTCCTTCTAGACTATATGTTTCTTTCAAAATGTAACAATCTTGCCTGCATTGGGATCATCTGGGGATCTGGTGAAACTATAGATCTTTCAGCCCCATTTGCAGCCTAATGAGTCAGAATCTATTGGGGGCAAGCCCAGGTGATTCCAATAATCAGCCAAGTTTGGGAACCCAGAGGCACAGTTGCAGCAAGGGATCACTGATGAATGAATCCAGTGTGTTGATTTGGTAGAGTGAATTAGTCTCTGTTCATTTGCCTTTTTAAAAATGGGTAAAGGTATTAGCAATGTATTACTAGGTGGCCATTTTATTTGGTGATCCGCCATTTCTTTTTCTTGTTGCTGGGTGCCTGTACAATCCATAGCTACCCTATGTACAACCGAAGGAAACAGCACCTGGTTCCACAACACAATGGTTGTTACGTGTGGACCCATTCTTACAACCACTGTGTCAGTCTATCCCCTTGAGAGTCTTCTTTTCTTTTCACTGTCTTTGACTTTACCAAGCGAGAGGTCCTTTTCTAGGGACCAGTCTCTCCTGATAACATGTCCAGATACGCGAGGTGAAGTCTGGTCATCTCCATTTCTAAGGAGCATTATGTTGTACTCATTCAGATGGATTTGTCTTTCTGGCAGTTCATGAGATTTTAGACATTCTTCACTAGCACCATAATTCAAATGAAGCAATTCTTATTAGGGTTCCATATTCAATGTCCAACTTTCACATACATACAAGGCAATTGAAATATCATGGCTTGGGTCAGGTGCGCCTTATTTCTCAAAGTAACATCCTTGCTCTTTAATACCTTTAAGAGATTTTGTGTGGCAGATTTACACAATGCAGTGCTTCTTTTCATCCCTTAACTATTATTACTTCCATGAGCATGATTGTGGATCCAAGCAAGACAAAATCCTTGATAACTTTAATCTTTTCTCCATTTAGGATGATGCTACCTACCGTCCATTGTGAAGATTTTTTTCCTTTACATTGAGTTGTAATCCATATTGAAAACTGTAGTGCTTGATCTTCATCAACCAGTGCTTCAAATCTTCCTCAGTGTCAGCAAGCAAGATTGTGTCATCTGCATAGAGAAGGTTGGTAACAATATTTCCTCTAATCTTGATGTCCTGTTCCTTTTCATAGGGGCCAAATTCTCCAGTGATTTGCTCAACATACAGACTGAATAATTATAGTGAAAAGATACAACCCTGATGTACACCTTTCCTGTTTTTAAATCATGAAGTATTCCCTTGTTTTATTCAAACAACTGCTTCTTGATCCATGCGCAGGTTCTTCAAAAGCACAATTACATAAGTGTTCTGAAATCCCCAGTCTTCTCCAGGTTATTCAAAGTGGGTTATGATCCACACAGTTGAATGCCTTTCCACTACCAATAAACAACAAATATTCACTGCTATTCTCTTCCTTCAACCAAGGTCTATCTGATATCAGCAATGATATCCTTTATCCCTTGATTTCTTCTGAATCTCTGGCAGTGCCCTGACAGTGTACTACTGCAACTCTTGTTGAAGAATGTGCAGCAACATTTTACTTGCATGTGCTATTAATGATATTATTTGATAATTTCCACACTCTGTTGGGTCACCTTTGTTTGGAATGGGTATAAAAATGGATCTTTTCCCATCGGTTGGCAAGGTAGCTCTTTCCAAACTTCTTAGCATAGGTGAGTGAGTGTTTCTCATGCTCCCTAAACTTGCAAAAATATTTCAATTGATATTCTGTCAATTCCTGAAGCCTTGTTTTCTCTAATGCCTTCAGTGCAGCTCGGACTTATTCCTTCAGTACCATCAATTCTTTAAAAAATTTTTAAAGGTATTAGCAATGTATTATGTATGTATCATATGCTATCTCTTGAAATGACTGACTCTTGACTAGTTCTTTTTGCTTCAGTGACTGGGTATTTTTTCCATCATCTTTTGATGCTTCCTGTATCATTTAATATGTTGCCTATAGAATCTTTTATTGTAACACAAGACTTGAATATTTCCTCCAGTTCTTTAAGCTGAGTAAATTCTTCCTTTTTTTGGTTTTCTAACTCTAGGCCTTTGCACATTTTATTATAATACTACTTTGTGTTCTTGAATTTCCCTCTGAAAATTTCTGTTCAGCTCTTTTACTTCAGCATTTCTTCCACTCGTTGTAGCTACTCTATGATCAAAACACCTCCTCACCAGTGGCCTGAAGTGGGATGGAGGAATTTATAGTTTAAGAAAATGCCTCTCTTGATTCTACTCAATAGCTGGGTAGTATCACAGGTGAGAACCTTGAAAAATTATCAGTTTAGGTGGATGGGGAGATCATTTGCCTCAGCACATGTATTTTCACTTATGCAATTCAGCTAAGAACCCTTCCCTGGGTCCTTAGTTAAAGAAAAACCAAACAAAACTTACTATCAAATTGGTTCTGACTCATAATGACCCTTGAGAACAGAGTAGAACTTCCCTTCTGGGATCACAATGCTGTAAGTCTTTCCACTAGTAGAAAGCCTCATCTTTCTTCCTTGGAGAGCCTGGTGGGTTCAAACAACCAACTTTGTTGTGAGCAGTACACCCCATGAAGAGAACAAAGAATGGAGAAGGCAGGTGAGGAGGGACTACATTGGCCTATGTCTTGGCAGGAAGGCAAGGCGGTAGCCTTCGTATGGCACTGGAGTCTAGAGACAGAAGACATAACGTCTTTGTGCTGGCCAGAAAACGCCTGCCAGCCCAGTCAGCTCTGCCATTAAGCTGTGGATTCTGACTCCCCTCTGCGGTTGGTGTTTGCGGGCTGGAACAAAGCTTCTGAAAGTAGATGATAAATGAGAGCCACCTGGGAAATGGCTTGTTTGAATTTGCCCCATCAATAAAAATAGAATTACAACAAAGGAGAATAATCATTTGCATGACCCTTGCCCCAGCTCCCTCTCTCACACACTCTTGTAATAGTGTGTACTGTGTTTAGTGGTAGCTTTCAAATAAAACTTCGGGTTTCCAGACTCCCCAAAGAATTCTCAGTTTTACTGTATTGGACATGTTATCTAGGCTATCAAAATGCTTGAGCTTGCTCACAATTTATAAGCAAAGGTGTCTCCTTACCACCTTCAAAAATCACTAAAGTTAGAGAAGGAAGAGGGTGGATTTCAGCAACCTCTCTGCCCTTAGCGCCTCTTGCCCCAAGTTAGGGTAAAGGAATGACACTTGTTACATGCTCACCATGGTTTATTGATCCCATTAACATGATCTCTTTGGAAAATCAATGCTCCTGTCTTGCAGAAGACATGTAAATAAAGTGGTGAAAAATAAACCAAAGCCAACTGCTTCCTGATTGGAAAAAAATGAGATGTGAACGAAGACAGTGTGTGATCTATAGCTGAGGGGCATCTCTGAGCTCAGTGGGGATTTCGGAAGGATGAAGGCTAGGGCTCTGTTTGGTCAGTTCACAGTGCCAACAGTGCAGCCTGCCCAGAGGATGTCCTAATCCAAGTGCCTGGTCTCCTCGTTGTCAGTGGGCTTTGCACTTTCATCTGACAGAGTCCAGCATTCTTTACTCAATTTCCCCAGCTGTTTTCATTTTAAAATAGAGCTCTGTCTCAACTGACTGACCCAACTGTCAAGAGAAGATATTATTGTACTCTTACATGTCTATTAATGTATTCAGCGTTTTTTTATTTATTTGTTTTTAGGTATCTCTGTATATTGACTTGGTGAGGAAAAATGGTGCCACCAAAGATCAATCTCCTGCCTTTTTCTAACAAGCCAACCATTTGCTGTGGAGTCAACCTGGTTCACAAGTTAGAATCCACGTGTGCTCCCGGGAGTTCTCAAGAGCTGTTTCTCCAAAGTAGGCTGTCAGACCTTTCACCTCAGGCGACTGAATGGGTTCAAACTTTCAACCATTGAAATGACCAAACTATCAGCACCACCCACGAACTCCTTCTGTCCTCAAAGTATTGACCACTAGGGTGGGATGGGAGGGTTAGAGGAAGATGGGCAACGAATGCAGAGGGGTCCCCAAGAGTTCATGGAAATGTTTCATGACCCATCCATTCCATTTTCCCACAGACTTTTGGAAACCCACTTGAATGATACATCAGACAATGAAGAAAAGAATAAATCAGAGTGAAAGGAAAAAAGTGAACGAGGTACTGTTTCCGTAGGGAGCTCAGGGCCAGTTTTTCTGAGATGATCGAGTCAGAGAGCCTAGGAAAGAAACAGACACCCACAACAGCATGAAGGCCATCAGAAAGAGCCGGAGCTTTGGAAACAGATGTGCTGTGAATCTGATCCCGACTACACTCTAATGAGCGTTGGGAAGTGAAGTAACCTTTCTGTATACAATTCTTTCTTCACTTAGTGAAAAAGGAAATATCTCTATTCTCTTTGCAGGGTGGTTTTTAGATTTGAATGAGAGATCCCAGGAAGTCTCAAATTCAGTGGCTGGAACTTATAAGGCTCTTGGTGAACGCTAGCTTCCTTTCCCTGACAGCTCCTTAGGGCAGTGCTGGGAGACAGTTTGGCAAATACTCCACACATGATTATAAAGGACCACTATGCATTCTTTGAGTTGGTCAGCAAACGCTTGATCCCCTTCTGTGTGTTAGGTACCATAGTGTGTAATGCAACATAAAGTACCTCTGCCCCTGAGGATCTTTTTAGTGGAATGTATTCTGCTGTTTAGGGTTTTAGGAATAGACTCTGGAGTTCAACACCCTGGGTACAGATCTCAGGTCCTTAGTAACTATCTGAACCTGGCAAGTCATTGAACCCTACAATGTCTCCATTTCTTTGGTTGTACAATAGGATAATAATAACTGCTCATAGGACTTTTGTGCATGTTGGTGGTGGGGGCCATTGAGTCGGTTCTGACTGACAGGGGCCCGTGTTCAATGGAAGGGAACCTTTCCCAGGCCTGGACCATCCTCACAATGCTGCCTATGTTTCTGTCCATCGTCTCAACCAGTGTGTCAACCCACCTCGCTGAGGGCCTTCTTTTTACTGCCCCTCCGTTTTACCAAGCACGAGCCCTTCTCCAGGGACTCATCGCCCATGGCAACATGTCCAAAGTACATGAGACAAAGTCTCGCCTCCAAGGAGCTTTCTGGGTATACTACTCATAGTGATCCTATAGGACAGGGTAGAATTGCCCTTGTGGGTTTCGAAGAGAGTAGAAAGCCCATCTTTCTCCCTCAGAGTGGCTGTTTCAAACAGCTGACTTTATGGTTATCAGCCTAGCCCATCCAGTACCCACTCTGCCACCAGAGCTCTTTGTTGTCCTTAAGGGGGCAAAAATCAGTTTATGGGCTAAGGAAAAGTTAGTCTTTTTAGATACTGCTGACTCCAACTCATGGTGAGCCCTGATGCCTCAGAGGAGAGCAGTGCTACAGAAGGTTTGCAATGGATGAGTTTCTGAAGTAGATGACCAAGCCTTTTCCCAAAGTGCTTCTGGGTGGGGTTGAACCTCCAATTTTCCAGTGAGCAGTTTTACTCATTGGCACCACTCAGGGACCCCAAGATACATGCATACAATACATAAACAGATGCACAGTGTGTGTTGAAATTTTATTGAGTAGGATCATTAGAAAAAATATATCTAAAATGACTTCTTAGTAGAACAGTATTTCTTTCTCTAATTGAAGGACACTGATGCAGAATACTTTGTTTTTAATAGTTTTCTTTTCAAAGTACTAGAATTTTCAGCCCCAGGGTCCATCTTTCTAATAGCAGTACTCTCTCATCACATGAGGGTAAAACAAGAGAGGCAAAGACCATCTGAAAAGTATACCATAGTAATCAGACAGTTTCCCATCCCGTGACCTTCTGATGACCTTGGCAGAAAATCGTTTTTGGTGTTATCTTGTCCAGGAGCCTTGTTGGTCCTGTTCTGGTTTAAAAGACCCCTCGTTAAGTTTTCCATCCTGGTTTAGTGTTTTGAAGATCCCAAGTTCCCTATGCGTTATGCTGTGTGAATGCCAAGATCTAGCTGACAACGTGAAAAAGTGGAGCCGTACTGTAACAATTGTTGGAAGCAGAGAAAGAATCACCAAGAATAACAGACAAATGGTCGTACAAATATCAAAGCCACAAGGAGAAAGAGGATCTCTCTTTGGGGTAAACATAATAGTTTAAAATAATCATAGCTACCATTTCACCTCCCCTTGTTCCTGATCTACTTTCACGGAAAAGCTGAAGGACACAAATGAAGCATTCTTGCTTCCAGCCCCTCTTTCAGCAGCAGGTGATCGAACACAGGGCTAAGAACAGGAGGTTGCTAGTGGTAAAGAGAAGAGTTTTCAGAAAGGCTTTGCTTTCGTACTAAAAAAGACAGATTCACATTTCTTTCCCTTTCGTTCTGCCATTGATTTCAAATACAGTGTCTGAAAGGGGCAACCCCTTTGCAATATTAAGGTAGCAAACCCGAGGACACAAACCAAGCACAAGGCAGGGTATGAAAATAGCTTAAGAGGTGTGTTTGGCTGTGAGGCCATCACGGAACTGCTGATTCGGTGCCAGCACCTGCCCTGTTGTTCAATAGCATAATGCATGTCTGAACTGCTTAAGCCACTCTATACCGGGCTTTCAATTCCTTGCAGTTAATGCATTCTTACCTGATGAGAAAGGATAGAGATTCAACTGTCTTCTGCCTCACCCTCTGAATCTTAGTGAAAATTCTTCATGTTATTCTGATAGCATCCAGCCTATGCATTCTTCTAAACCAAACCAAACTCACTGCCATCCAGCCAATACTGATTCATAACGACCCACTCTGCGTTTCCAAGACGGTGACTGTTTATGGGAGTAGAAAGCCCAGTCTTTCTATGGTGGAGCTGCTGTTGGTTTCGATCTGCCAACCATGCAGATTGCAGCTCAATGCATAATCACTATGCACTCTTAGTTCACTATTAGCTTTTAGTAGGGGCAGGTTTCACTTTCTTTGTAGTCGCTACATGACTTGCATTTCAAAGTAAGTTGAAAGCTCTTGGAAAGTAGAAAGCCAAGGATGTACAAGTCCATTGATAATGAACTGTCTTCTGCAAGCTTGGAATCATAATGTCTCTAAGCCTCTGAGATATAACTCTCTTACTATTCCTGGCCTAGTAACAGTGGGAAAGAGAACCACACTTATATTCTCACTCTCAGCACCTGCCCTATCCTGGGCTCACCTTTCAATAAACAAAACCCCAGAAGAGAAATTCAACACAGAATGAAGGGGGCGAAATGTGATAATGTGTAGAGCAGTTAAAACCATCCTCAATTTCTACTTAACTCTTGACCACTCTAGTTAGGCTTTGCCTTTTCATGATCCAAAGTCCCAAGGACAAGCTGGTTTCTTTTTCCCATGTAGAGAGGAGCAGTATACTGCCATTAACAGAGCACCTGCTGTTAGTGTTAAGTAGCAATCTGTCCTCATGTGTATAAATAGATATCCCAACTCATTTGAGAGCTAGCCTCAGTTACAATGCTTTAATGCCTCTATTACAACTGTCTTTATTATTAATGTAAGGTACTTACGTGTTCCTGGGTCAGAAGCATGGGAAGACTTATAGGGTCTTTTTTTATTGCACGAAGTTTAGAAACGGTAAAAAATGAAAGGGAAGGAAAATAGCCATATCTTGATCAAGTGTTTTGGTGCAAACATTTGTTTCTGTGAACACATATGTCCCTCTATATATGTACGATATATTTATATACATGAATTTCAATCGGATAATCGCATTTGTTTATAGATGTTAATATTTTTCTATGCCATTAAATATTCTTTCACAGTATTTGTGAATAACATTATATGATTTTATTATATTGAAACATATTTATGTAGCAAAAATTCAGTTGTAGGCATTGCATGTTTTTTCTATTTTCAATATTACAAATATTACTGTAAAGCATGCACATCAATAAATCCTAGAGTATACATTGGGGTCATTTTAAAGAAATTTGCTGAAATTTCATAGCAAAACTGATATCTTGACATGAGCAGAATACAGTACTATTTTATCCCCTCCTCAAATCCCACGTGCATGGGATGTGATTCCATCCAATGCGGTGGTGCTCTTTGCTGAGGCCACCGATCCGATTTGCTCCCGAATGCAAACATTACTACTGTCTCGAGTTTCTGCACTTTCAGACACCTTCCGGGAAAGCCAGTCTTTGTTCAGTCAGCTTCAATGAGCATTTAATGAGTAACTAAGCAATAATCCACATTGTCAGATAACAGAGTGGTTACATTTCTGAAGAGAGAGCCTGACTGTGTGGCTTTAAATTGTAGGAGTTTCATTTTCTGGGCATTTTGGTCATCAAGCTGCTCAGTGCACAAGTAGATGCATTTTGTATTAATATTATTTTTGAGTCGATTCAGCAGTGATGCGTTTTTAATAATGGGTTCATCACCCATTTTAGACTCATCAAGTTCTTAACCAAGGAGTGAATGCTGCCTTTGGCAGACCACAGTGATCATGCTACATGGAGCAGAGCTAGAGGCAAAAAACCTTGCTGAAGTCAGACTTCACAATGCGATTTCTTCTTTTATTCAATCTGGAATCTAGAACTTGATTTATAGTTTTAACTCTGCTTTAGAATTACAATAAAAATACATGGTTACATGGAAGTTAAACAAGCAGTTATCTAGCAGAAAAGCAACAAAGCCCACATGAAAGAAGCCTGTGTGATCGCAAGGTGTTGACAGGATTAGGTATCAGGCATCAGGAGATGAAAAACAAACAATCATATCGATGCAAATGAGGGGGGTGGGAGCAGAGACTCAAGGCCCATCTCTGGACAACTGGACATCTCCTCACAAAAAGTTTACAAGGAAGGGACAAGCCAGGCAAGGTTCAGTATAGCACCAACAAAACACAATATTCCACTCGTTCTTTAATGCTTTTTCTCCCCCCACTATCATGACCCCAGTTCTACATTGCAAACCCAGCTAGACTAGAGCATGTACCCTGGTACAGATAAGAGCTCTCAACACAAGGAATCCAGGACAGATAAACCCCTCAGGAACAGTAGTGGGAGTAGCAATACAATGAGGGTAGGGGGAAGGTGGGAGGGAAGGGGAAAAAGGGAGAACCAATTGCAATGATTGACATATAACAACCTTCCCTCCCCACCTTCACCCTAAGGGGGACAAACAACAGAAACATGGGTGAACGGAGACAGCAGAAGGTGTAAGACATGAAAATAATAATAATTTATAATTTATCAAGTGGTCCTAAGGGTGGGAGAATGGGGGAGGGAGGGGAAAAAGAGGTGCCGATACCAATGGCTCAAGTAGAAAGAAAATGTTTTGGAAATGAGGATGGAAACATATGTATAAATGTGTTTGATACAAATGATGTGTGGATTGCTATAAGGGCTGTAATAGTCCCAGTAAAATGATTTATTAAAAAAATACATGGTCATTATGGAAAATTTGAAAATGCACATCAATTTAAAGCTCAAAACAAAAAAACCCCATGACCCCCATAATACCCCATAAGGAGGCAGCTGATAATATAATGTGTTCATTCCTTCTTTGCGTCATTTTTTTGTGCCTATTTAAGATTCCTGGTGGCACAGTAGTTAAGTGCCCAGCTGCTAACCCACCAGCTGCTCCGCAAAGGACAGATGTGGCCCCTGCTTCCCTGTTGACAGCAATGGAAGCCCTAAAGTGCGGTGCTACTTTGGCCTATAATGTCACTATGAACTGGAATTTACTCAGTGGCAATAGCCATTTAAAGTTATAGTACAGTGATACCTCGGTTGCCAAGTCAATTGTTTCCAAATTTATGTTTCAACTGAAAAGTTAGAGAACTAAACATCTTTTTCCCATAAGAAATCATGGAAAACCAAATAATTGATTCTGAGTTCCCCAAATTGCCTTTATGCATTCACTTTTCCAGGACTTGAAAGCAAATTTCACAGCCCTAGGTTGTGGAAATACCCTCTAATATCTAACCACAATAAATATACCACATTAAATATCAATACAAACACAATACAGTAAATAATTTTTTTTTGAAATTTGTACAGGTAGTTTACCTTGACGTGGAGGCTTCCTGGCACAGGGGGGGCTGGGAGAAACTGGAGCAGGAGGAGAGCTGTTATTTTTTGGAAGGAGAGTCTCCTTCAATGAAGACAGCTAGCTTTTCTTTTCTCTTGGTCTTTCTTTTTTTTTTTTTTTACCTTTTCTCACTAAAAATGTGTCCAATGATGCCTGCTTCTACCTTCTTTTCCAACTGTTCCTAGAGTGAGAGGTAGCATTTCATTCGCCAAGTTCACTGTTCTATCAGTGCCTGATGTGGGTGATGTTCTTTCCAGAAAGTGGCCACTTCCATCCATTTAGCGTTCATCTCTTTTATTAATGAACTAGAAACCTTCTCCTCCACCCAGAATATTTCTTCAGTTGCCATCTGTTGCTGCTCCTCCTGAAACCCTAAAGATCTTCAGTGGTGAGCTCTGAACTGTGCTCCTTTACCGCCCTCCACATCCTCTTCATCAGCCTTTAGCCCCGTTGAGGGGCTGAGAGATACAATAGCCTCCACAATAGACTCATCTTCAGAGCTTTCCAGGCCTTCAAAGCCTCTGTCACAGCTTCTGGCCACAAGTTTTGCCATGCCCGAGTTCATGGTCTTGTAAGAGACTTTGTTGATAAAGGTAATGCAGGGAGGACGTGAAAATTACTTTTCCAGAATTCTCGGAAGGTCAACTGGTGTCTGAGATTATTTCAAAGCACCACTGGAACGTTGCTTTGGTGTATAATTTTTTGAAATCAACAACGACTTGCTGACCCATGGGCTGGATGAGAAGAGTCGTATTCAGGGGCAAGAACTTAACCTTGAAAACAGCGCAATTATCACCCCACTCACCCCGCAAACCTGGAGGATGAACATGAGCATGGTCCATTATGAGGTGTGCTTTTACAGGCATGTGTTTCCCCTGCAAGTATTTTTTACACTAGGCCCACACATTGCATGTAACCACTCAGTGGAAAATGGCCTAGTCACCCATGCTTTATTATCTTCCCTCCACAGCACACTTAACTTATTTTTCATTGAGTTGTGCCGTTTAAAAACCTGTGGGTTTTCTGAATGGAACCCTACATGGGCTTCACTTTAAAATCCTCACTAGCTCCCCCCCATGGAGTGCGGCTATCTTTCCTTGGTTGGTGGCCTGGCAATGACTTTTCCTCTTTAGTAATGAAGGTCTTATTGGGCATTTCCCCATACCACTTACCCACCCCACCAATTCCAGTTTTACCACAATTAAACACTTGTTGGGGAACGAAAACCTCTGCCTCTATGTATTCAGCAAATTCAGCAATACATTTATTGGCTTTCTTTTTATTTTTAAAAAAATCATTTTAATGGGGGCTTGTACAGAAGCCAGGCTCTGGGGGCATGTAGCAGAGTAGTGGGGGGAGCAGAGCAATGAAGTCCCCAAGGATAGATGTAGGGCCAGGGCATGGCACCCCATAAGACTTGATTGGAAAGCACTCGTGAAAGACAACAAACAGACCCTGAACTATTTATAGGTTTGTGTGTGTGTGTGTGTGTGTGTGTGTGTTGTTGTTGTTGTAGCAGCTATTATTTTCATTTCTATTGTTGCTTCATTGTGCTCAGTCTTGTGATGGTACATAGCATGTCTACCTGGAAGGGATAGGCAGGATAAACAAGCTGGAAGAGAGAACAATGGGATGACAGTTCCAGGGGGACATGGGAGAAGAGGAGGCGGGGAAAAGGAAGTTGGTGTTAACAAACCCAGGGACAAGGGAACAAGAAGTGATCCAAAATCAGTGGCAAGGAGGCTGTAAGAGGTCTGACAGGACTGGAGCAAGGGCAATGTAACTGAGAGGAATTCCTAAAATCCAAATGAAGGTTGAACATGATAGTGGGACAAGAGAAAAGTACAAAGAAATAGAGGAAAGAACTAGGAGGTAAAGGGTAGTTATAAAGATCTAAATACAGATATATACAGATGTAAATATATTTATATATGACAAGGGGGAAATATATCTATGTACATATATTATAGGTTTAGTATTAAGGAAACAGATGGACAGTAGGCCCCTGCTCAAGTACTCCCTTAACACAAAAACACTTTGTTCTAACAATTCAGCAGTCTAAGATGCTCACCTTCCTGACACAATCGCTGAAGACATTGGGTGCACAAGCAAATGTGGTGAAGAGAGCTGATGGTGCCCGGCTACCAAAAAATATAGCATCTGAAGTCTTAAAGCCCTGAAGATAAACAAGCAGCCATCTATCTGAGAAACAACAAAACCCACATGGAAGAAGCATATCAGCCTGTCCTGACTCGATCGCTGAGGACAAAGCAGGTGCATAAGCAAAAAATTGGCTTTCTTTTTATTTGCACTCACCCCTTTCCCATGTCTCACTACACTGTGTCTGCTATTCTCCTTTTGAATTTTTAAAACCAGCCAGGGCTGTCTTTGAACACTTTGTGTTGCTCTGCACTTGCTCCTGCAATATTTTTCATTAAATAACTACCTTAGTATCTCAGCTACACTATCGCCATCCAGCTGTTTCTGATTTATCCAAATTAATGGTAACTTTTCAACCTCTTCCAAGGCCTGTGTTCTTTATTCTTTGGTTAACAATTTCACACCTTTCACTACATTACCACTTTAATCACATTTTTCTTTTCAAAACTGTTGATAATGTTGATCTGATGTATTCAGCCACCAAATCAGATACATTTTGCAATGATTTCTCTCTTGAACTCTATCATAGTGCTGTTTTCTTCTTAGCTTTACTACTTTAGTGGTGTCACTAACTTTCTTTGGAGCTATGGGTATGATATTTTATGCAAATAAAACACAAATAAAAGTACAAGGATGAATATTCCAAAGCATAACACAGCACTTGTATGTTGTCTGAGCTAGAGCAGCCCTGAGACTGAAGCAGCACGCCTTTGTGGCAGGGACTCGAGACGCAGGATTCATTGTCAGCCTGGGCCAGTTTTTTCAAGTCAGATTTTTAGTCCGACTGACAATCAAATTTACAAACACAGAGTGGATATTTTTCAAACTTTGCTGTTTAGGTAGTGGAAAGTTCAAGCTTGGAGCCATTTCATAACTGAGGGTGTGTGTGTGTGTGTGTAGATATATATGAGATTTAACAGTATACTGATATCTTGAATTTAGCAGAATAAAATACTATTTTATCCTATATTCAAATCCCACATCAATAGAAGGTTATGGCATCTAAACTTGAGTATGGTTCAAAAAGTTCATGAAAAATTACATTTTCCACTTAAATTTTAAGCCCCCTTATATGTGTACATCTAAGAAAACCAAATTCAGTGCCATCAAGTTAATGCTGACTCACAGTAAGCCCCTATGGGTTTCTGAGACTGTAACTTTACAGGAGTAGAAAGCTCAGTCATTGTCCTTTGCAGTTGCTAGTAGTTTTGAATTGCCAACCATGTGGATCAGAGCCCAATGCATAACTACTATACCAGAAAGGCTCCACTCTGCATCTCTCTCTCTCTCTCTCTTACACACACACACACACACACACCACATGAGGGTACCAAATAAATCCTGGAATTGCATTGGGCGGAGTGGATCTTTCATAGTAGTATGCATTTTTCCCACTAAGGGAACATCAAGCAACTCACTCTGAGTTAGTGCACCCAGTGGTGTTACCTCGGAAGGTTCTCTCTGGCCACAATGAATTTTTTTCATTGCAGTTTTGCGTGAACCTCATTTTTTGTGATGGCTGATTTAAGAGAACAGAGTGTGACTGTGAAATTTTGTTTCTGACTTGGGTAAAATGCCCCAGAAACTGTTATGATGTTTAACACAGCTTACAAGGAAATACCGGGAAAAACTCAAGTATAGGAGTGGTTCTCTCATTTCAAGAAAGATGAAATGTTGATTGATGACAAACCTTATTCCAGATGTCCATCATCTTCTCGAATGGATGAAAATGTCAACTTGTAGTGCATTTGGAATTCTTCCACCAGGTCAGACTGTGAATATAGCTTTCTATTTAGAGGTTCTGAAATATTGCATAACAGTGTATGACAAAAAAAAGCCTGACTTGGGGTAGTTGGGGGTCTGATTTTGCCACCGCGACAATGCACCTGCTCACCCACCCATCTCAGTGTATCAGTTTTTGGCAAAAAAGCAGCATGCCTCTCTTGCCCCACACATCTTAATCACCTGACCTTGCTTGGTGAGACTTCTTTTGTTTTCACAAAAGAAGAGGGACATGAAAGGACAGAGATTTGACGATGCAGAAGAGATGAGGAGAAAAAATGAGGGAGGTGCTGTCAGCCATGCAGATGAATTTGGAAAATGTTTCCAAGAATGGACTTGCACATTTAACAAATGTATTAAGAATAATGGAGAGTACTCTGAAGGTGATAAGGTTGGTTTGTAAAAAAATGTTAACATATTGCTTTGAAAAAAATCTGTTGTTTTTTTTTGGTAACTCCTCGTATATTTAATATATATACACTTACAATTATAATCATTGCTACATTTTATTTAAAATGATTTTGAACCATATGTAATATTGATATATCAGAGATAATTTAACCATTTTTCTGTAGTTGAATATTTAAATGCTTTAATAATATTTCACTATCAAGAATATTTCTGAGATGAATATCCTAAACTTCTTTGTAGAAAAATTAAAATAATACCATTGGGTCAATTTCTAAAACTGGAGCTACTAGGTCAAAGAACATGGACTTTTTTCCCTAATAGATTTATTGATACAAAATTCATATCATGCATTTCCATAGTTAAGTTGCTTTTAAAAAGAGTTGTATGTACATCATCACAATCAGTTCTAGTGTATCCTTCCCCTTCTGTATCCACTATTTGCTCCCTAATTATATTCACACATCCCTGATCCCACATCAATTATTGTCGCAATGCATCTCCTCCTTTTGTGCTTCATTAACTGGAAAACATATTTTTTAAATGATAGAAAATAACAAAAAGAAATCATGAAAAAAGGAAATAAAAAAGACCACTGGCAATATTAAAATAAGCCAGAGAGAAATTTTCTGTCGTGGAATAAATGAAAAATATTTAAACATAGAGCAAATTCAGGGTGAATCAAGACAGAGGTGAACTGATCAAGTATCATATTATATGGTAGTTCCATCCACCAAAATCAAGTTTTCAATAAACTCTAATAGCCAAACTGTTCGGAATCCCTTGACTGTGGCCAGGAGGGATGTCCCAGAGGCTTAACCTGAATAGGTACTCTGCAGATGGGATTTGGGCTCCAACTGTCCTCCATCAGTTTCTACAAATTGGATGAAAGAACACGGACTTTGAGAAGAGTCTTGTAACATACACCCAAAGAGCTCTTCAGAAATAATTCACAGTCATACCATCAGCATAAGAGGGTACCTGTGTTACTACGCTCGAGGCAGGATTATTTTATTTTTTATTTTTACTAAAGGAGAATAACATATATAGGAAAACTTATTAGACCAAATTATATGGAGCTTTTATTTCTACAGGTGGGAAATGTAAGTGACTGAACAATGCTTGGAAAAATACAGAAGGTTACCTGCAAGGCTATATATATATGTGTGTGTGTGTTTGTGTGTGTGTGTGTGTGTGTATGACAAAACTAATGCCTGTAGAGCTAGTACATCACAAAAAACAAACAAAATATCAAATACATGTTTGTCTTAAGTTATCATTTATTAGACAACCTTGAACCTCTAACTCTCAAGGGAGGTTCCAGAAACATACACCGTAAAATTTCCCCATATTTATAGAACTTGTAGATTAGGCTACACTCAGCTTATAAACTCATCTAGAATTCATGGGTCCTTTCACTTGGAAAGGGGGGGAAATAGTCTGGGGTGGGGGTGGAGGGATTAGCAATCTTTCTGCCCATTATGTATACTGTACCTAAAAGAACTAGTTGATATTCTACCAATTCAGGAAGTAGCATATGAGAAAGAACCAATGGTGCTAAAGGAAGAAGTTCAAGCTGCATGGAAAACATTAACCAAAAACAAGGCTCCAGGAATTGAGGGCATACCAATTGACACATATAAACCACCTGATAACGCACGGGGAGCACTCACTCCTCTCTGTCAGGAAATTTGGGACACAATTACTTGACCAACTGACTGGAGGAGATCCGTATTTGTGCCCATTCCAAAGCAAGGTGACTCGACAGCAGGTCCAATATCATTGATATTGCATTCGAGTAAAATTTTGCTGAAGATCATCCAACATGGTTGCACTAGTATATGGACAGGAACTCTCAGAGGTTCAGGCTGGATTCAGAAGAGGATGTGGAACAAGGGATATCCTTACTGATAGCAGCTAGATCTTGACTCAAAGTAGAGAACACCAGAAAGATATTTGCTTGTGTTTTATTAACAATGCCAAGGGATTTGACTGTGTGGATCAAAACAAACTATGGATAACCTTGAAGAATGTAAGTGAGAAATGTCAGCAACGGAACAATTCTTTAAAAAATAAATAAGGTGAGATGCAAGGCAAAAAAATTATAAGGCAATACTGCAGAACACTTCACTGTGCTCATGAGGAACTTGTACATGGATCAAGAAGCAGTTATGGGAACATCAAAAGGAAATATTGTATAGTTTAAAAATCAGGAAAGGTATGTGTCAGGCTTGTATCCCCTCACCATACTGATTCAATTTGTATGTTGAGCAAATCATCGGAAAAGCTAGATTATATAAAGAAGAATTCAGTATCAGGATTGGAGGAAGGTTTTTTAACAACCCGTGATATGCAGATTACAGACACAACCTTGCTTGCTGAAAGTGAGGATTTGAAGCATTTGCTGATGAAGGGCAAGAATTGCAGCCTTCAGTGTGCATTACAACTCAATGTCAAGAAGACTAAAATATATCTGGACCAATTGGTGCATCATGATGAACTGAGAAAAGGTTGACATTGTCAAGAATTTCATCTCAGTTGACTCTACAATCAATGCTCATGGGAACAGTAGTCAAGCAATCAAATGGCACGTTGCATTAGTTAAATGTGCTGCCCAAGACCTCTTTAAGGTGTTCAAACACAAAGGTGTTACTTTGAGCATGAAGGTAAGCCTGACCCAAGCTACGGTATTTTCACTGGCTTTATACGCACTGGAAAGTTGGGTATTAAGGAAGACTAAGAAGAATGGATGGCTTTGAACTGTGGTCCTGGAGAAGAGCACTGAAGGCACCATGGTTCCATCTTGGAAGTTCAGCCAGTGAGCCAGTGTTCCTTAAGGTAAGGATGGCAAGAGCGGCTTACATACTTTGGACATATTATCAAGAGAGACCAATCCCTAGAGCAGGGTGTCGTGCTTGGTAAAGTAGGGTGGCAGAGAAAAGAGGAAGGCCCTAGATTGAACAGAGGCCTGCAACTGTGGGCTCAAGCAGAGGAACAATTGTGAGAGGGGTACAGGACTGGGAAGTCTGTGGTTTTATTGAGCATATGGTGCACCTGACGATACGTATATAACTAGTAATGCTTTTTTAATATCCACACCTTTGTGTTCCCTGGTAGGATGCCACTGTGGTTAGTTTTGGAGTTGACTCTGATCATACATGGCAACCCCATGTGTAAAATACCCAATCCCGTGCCATCTTCATGATCATTGGTATGCTCAAATCCATTGTTGTGGCCACAGTGTATGAGGATTTTGAGTGCCTTCTGATCTAGGACACTCTTATTCCAGTATCATGCTGTTGTGACCCAAAGTTTTTTTCTGGATTATTTTCAGAAGTAGATCACTAGGCTTTTCTTTCTAGTTTATCTTAGTATAGAAGCTTTATTAAAGCTTTATTCATGAATGACCCTGCTGGTATGTACAATAAAATAAGATTGACATAGCAAGAGTCATAGAAACATGCAAGTCACAATATCACAACAAATTGACAGATGGGAAGTGGACCTGATAAATATCTTAGTCAAGCTTTCTCATGTCCTTCAACTTGTATCATCAATATGGCTAATTTCTTCTACTCGAGCAGAGTTAGAAAATATAAGATTATTTTAGAGATAATAGAAGAAAATGCACATTATCATGTACTTTGCTTCTGGCTTCTCTCCACTTTTAAGTAGAAAACTACTGGTAATTGAGTAAGAGACTTTTGAGAACTCGAAGTAGAAAGTCTCTTCATTACATCCCAACATGGCATAGCCACTCCCCCATCAAACATGTGCAGATCCTTCGAGGTTTTCCTTCTGCAAAGCCAAGCTTTCCCCTCCACACCCACACAGTCCTCCATGGCCAAGTCAAATGACTGCTACTCTTCTATTCACCGGTTATTCACAAGAAGTTGGTGAACAATTCTTTTATACTCATATGTTTACTTGAAGCCTTATGACTCGTATCAAGATTTCTGAAAAATGTCTTTTATATAAATATATTATTTATTATCTTGATTATCATCTTGCTTCATGGTCCTACCCAATATTTAACACCCACCAATTATCCATCTTGTAAATGAAAGGCTTTAGCAAATGACCCAAAAAAAGGGTTTTGTTATTATTTTTCCTGTCCTTTGTCATCTTGATGGGTTTAGGAAACAACTCAAGATCCAAAACCGCTGTTGCAGTTATGAAATGAATGATTTATTCAATTCCTTAGCCAATTCTTCCCTAGGAGAGCTTTTTATTTGCATATAATTCACATGATACAATACAATAGTTCAATCATATTAAAAAGAGTTGTACAATCCTGACTACAACTTTAGAACACTTTCTTCTTTTTAGTACTTCCTGTTTAAACTCCCCATTTCCTCCAACCTTTCTTGTCATAGCTTTAAGAAGCCATTAATCCAGTTACTGTATCTATAAATTTACCTATCCTGAATTTCATATACAGAAAACATCCCCCCAAAAAACTAACAATAAGTAAAACAGAGAAAACCCTCCATCAAAAAGAAAGTAGAAAATATTAAAAAATAGAAAAAAAATTAAAATGGGTCAGAAGGGAGATCAAATGATAAGGTGTTAAATTTTCAACCAACTGTAGCTACAACACTTTTCAAATGCACTCTGCATGGCAGTATGGCTGTTCACACCCCCAGTCTAGAGTCAGAGGGAATTCACTGGAGGCTTAATCTACGTGAGGCATGTTGGGCCATGCAAGGATATCAGCTCAGAAGTTATGGTGACTGGGGGATTCCAACGGGTTAATCTTGACTGATTTTCTCAACAGACATTGGATAACCATGGAGTGTCTTGTTTTTAAAGTTTTAAGAAAATTGAAGACTGCATTATTGAAAAAAAATCAAAAACTTTTTTCTGTCACAACAATGCACCTGGGAAGATGGTGACGGAGTGACACGCACCAGAGGGACTCCGCAGAATCCAGCCCAGGAGAGTTGCTTACAGGGAATTTTAACACAACTAGAACACAGGAGGAGCATCATAAAGATAAGTAGGCACAGA
>NW_022103928.1:13008002-13043328 GCF_000313985.2 Echinops telfairi
CCTCTAAAACAATGCAACGCAAACAGCCTTCAGCCCCAACCACCTCAACAAAAAAACAGGAGAAACAAAAGGCAATGGCAGAAGATATCCAGAGCATAACAACATACATAGAAGAAGGCGATATTGAGCTGCCACAGAAAGAAATTTTCAGAATGCTGCTTGGAGTCATACAACAATGCACCTGTTCATTCTAAGGTAACAAAGGCTGTTGTTGGAAGAAGTTTGGTGGAAAATCTTGGTACACCCACCCTATAGCCCTAAGTTCACCTCTTCATACTTCATTTTGCTCTCAATACTCATAAAACATTTTAAAATAGCAGAATTTGAGTCACTAGGGGTGTCCAAACACCCATTTGGATCTGGTATAAATCAGAGTAAAAAATACTTTGGAGAAGGATTAGAGAAATGGAAACTTCACCTTCAGAAATGTATAGGGCTACATGAAGGCTATTTTAAGAAACAACAGCTTCACATTTTGATATTTTGGTTTAATAATGGTTTCTATAATTTTTGTAGTAATACTTTTTTACTTAGCCTCATATTTGATGTATCCAGTTAATTTTACTAAACAAAACGCCAAGGTTCCCCAATGCTATGGTTTATATGAAAGCTTTACTTATTTGGGGGGGTAAGCCCTAGTATATACTAAAGAAAAAAATTAAAAACAGATATTATACTTGGATTTTAAGGGTTATTTCACCCACAAAACCAAATTTTTAGCTAGCAATTTGATATCAGTTGATCTCAGTAAAAGGGGAAGACATGTTTTAAGATCAGCCAATGTTTGATCTATTTCTTTTCTTTTATTTGCTACATTATATCTAGCCAATTTCAGGCCATTTACTTTTTTAACAACCAGAATGATCTTAGATACATTTAGAATAACTGTTCAGAATAAGCCTTATGTTTCAATTTCTTTGAGTTTTGATTATCTTTTTTCCCCTCGTTTACACATTGATTCCACTTTTTATTTAAAAATTCCAAAAGACACAAAAATAGACTTTGAAGGTAACAATATATATTAATATAGTATATTTAATAATTATCAATTCCAATATTACAAAAGGTGGAAGAAAAATATAAAGGAAGCAGACGACCCAATATATATAAATACTATAAAATCTACTTGAATAAATAAAGTCATCATAAATAAAGGGGCCCATTTGGGTTTTTTGGGTTTACTTTTTTTTATAAATGGGGCATGGCAACAGCTTTGGCTATTTGTTTGGGGGGAGAAATTTGAGTACCAGGGTGAGTGTCCCCATAGGGGAGGCTCCACGACCCCTCAAAAGCTGGGACCACATGGTCTAGGAAAGCTTGGCAGGGGCAGTGGGAGCCTATTATTCACAGCACTTTAAGATTCTAGGAGATAGATTTGGGCAGGGGAGAAAGGTGGGGGGGGGGCTCCCTGCCTCCTGTAAGTTTGCTGCATCATATCTTTCAAGAACCCTTAAGATAGTGCATACCCTCATAGCACAAACACTATCAGAACTTGTCCCCTGGGGACCTGCCCCAGAGAAGGTGAGGGGGACAGCCTGTTAAGGGGTCCCCAGTTCCTCACTGCTCTAGCGCCCACGTGAGCCCACCGCAGGAGAAATGGCCTCTCTTGTGATCCAACTGATATGTACTGGACCGGCCCTTGTCACTCAGAAACGGAGATGCGATTGAAGATGGGAGTCGCCGCTGGCTAACAGGAGGCTGAGGCGGCCCCAACATGCCTCTGTCAAAGACAGGCCAGTCAGAGCCACCCAGGCTGCTGCCACTGCTGGCAGGGTCACCAGGGTCAGAGCCCAGGGAGTGTGCAGATGGGCTTCTAGCCAAGCCACCCAAGGGCCCCCAGACATTGCTGGGAGTGGTTCTCCTACAGGAGGGGCAGCAGGTTGGGGTGGGGTCCCTTCGGGGCACAGGGGTCCCAGGGCCAGCAGAGAAGGCAGAGGGTGAGAGCAGCAGGTCCCCAGGGGGCGGTGGTGGGGAACTGGACGGTGAGAAGGACCAGGACAGGGCAGGGCCTGGGAGGCCGGCTGGCGGTGAGGAGGTCCCGCGGCCGGATGGCAGACCCGGGAAGCTGATGCTCTGGCGTAGCATGTGGGGGTGCCCGGTGGTGGCCAGGTCCTCCTCGGGGTTGTGGATGAAGTGGCAGCGTGAGCCGTAGGGGCAGCGGCCCTGGAGGTAGAACTTGTGGCAGAGTTGGGTCTTGTATTTGGGGTGGCGATTAGCCTGGCGCAGCTCACCCTGACCTTGGGCAAACTGACACTTGGCCTCATAGCCGCAGCGTCCGCTCTCCGAGACTCAGTCTTGTAGCGGGAGGAGGTGACTGGCGTTGCGGTGGGTGAGGTGGGTGAAGGTGACAGTTCAGGGCCCGGTCGAGGAGCCAGGGGTGCGAAATCGGGAGGGGGTGGCACCCAGGCGTAGGTGCGGCTCTCCACCAGGCTGGTAGAACGCCCGGGCAGGCGGGGGGTCACCGCGGCGGGGCTGGAGTCGGCTGAGCTCCAAGATGCCAAGGAAGGCCATCCCAGGCTGGACTCAGCACCTCCCCGAGTAGATGCCAGGTCAGGGCTCAGCGACGGTAGCCTATTGTAGATCACGGTGAGATCCATGGCGGCGGCGCGCATGGCCGGGAGGGAGGACTGAGGAGTCACTGGCTGGGCGAGTTTTCATTATCTTTAACATACGGCATTATTTTGTTTATCCATATACTTGTGCTTCATGACTGTGTTGTAAGGTTCCTGGACTTAGTGTCCCCTAAACCAAAGCACCAAGCCCATTGCCAACGAGTCCATTGCAACTCATCGTGACCGAGAGAGGTTTCTGAAGCTGTCGATCTTTACAGGTGCAGGCAGCCTCACTATTTCTCCTGCACAGGGGTTGCTGGGTTCGAACCACCATCCTTGCAAGTTTGCAGTCCAATACTTACCCAACTGTGCCCCAGGTCTCCTTGTTGACTTGAAGATACACTGAAGAAAGGGGAAGTGGCTTATTCATAACTTCTTAACAGATATTAATCATTGATTTGTCAAATAGAGTATGAGCCATTTCTATTATACCATTATGACGGAGATGGGCAGCTGCCTTTTACCATTCAGTTCCTCTGCTGGAGTATACCAACCTATTTGCACGTTCTAACACTTACGAACCCCACTGATATTATTTGGCCCTTCATTTACATCACACTAACCCAAGTGACCAGTCAGGAATAAGATTTCTCATTTTAAGTGATACTCCACTAGATTTATAAGTAGCTAATATCTCTCCCACCTCCTCTAGTTTACAGGAGAAATAATTTCATGAAGACTCAGATTGCTTTGTGTAACTTTGTTAATGTAAATGAGTAATGTGTATTGATTTTTCACGGTGCAGACGTCTCTTTATTCATCTTGAGCAAGAAAGTCTGTTAAAGAATTATTAATGACACAATAATTGCTTTAAGATCTATGCTCTAATTAAAGCAGTAAATTCTTTATTACATCTTTATTTTAATTAGATGTACAGAAAGACAATAATTTTTACAAGAAACCCTGTGTAAAATAAAATTACCTCATTTAGAAATGCTTCAAAGAACCTGCAGTGGAGCTACCGGGAGGGGCATTGAGCGCTTCCCAAAACAAACGACAGTGATTCCACTCTCAGTCACAATTAAAATGCTATCCTGATGAAATTAATACTTATAAATAAATCATTTTCCACTTTGGGAGAATAACAATTCACCTATACCCACAAATTTTTGCAGTTCCTTTTTTCGATATTCCATTTCTTAAAAGGAAGGATTTTCTTTTAAAGTTTGAAAAGCTTAGTAAAGGCAGGGGGGCGGGGCTGGCATCCTGAATGAGCATATTGTCATAGAAATTACCTTACATAAACTTAGGCAATTCATTTTGTTTTGCTTGTTTTTTGGGAAGTTGAACTTTGCTCTGTATCATTAATTTGCAAGAAGATGCTTTTTTTTTAATTTCTTTTTCAAACCATTGTTTTAGGACATAATCCAGACATCATACTATTCAATAGTTGAGTCATATCAAGCCATGTTGTACAATTGCTACTGCAATCAGTTTCAAAACATTTTCTTCCTTCTTTTATGCCTTGATATCAGCCTCTCCCTCTCCCCACCTTGCCTCCCCCCACCCCAATGCCCCAAGCTACCTTTGATCTGGTTGTTGTTCTTATAGCTTCACCCATCTGGATTCCGTAAGAAGATGCTTTTAATGATTTGTCTTCAGAAAAGCTACAACCAAAGGCAGTGAGTTTTCTGTTTCGTTCTGCTCGGTCTTTAACACCGTGCAGAATTAACCGAGACAATGCTCACGCGTGTATAATGAGCACAAAGGGTTGTCTATGACTTAACATTTGAGTTTGTACCATGCCTCACTCACCATGTTGAAACTGTTCCTAACAGTCATTTAATTCGCATAACAACCCAAACCAGGAAAGTTATTGCCATTTTACAGACAGAGAGACTGAAGATTAGGGAAATCAAACCATCTTGTTCAACTAGCTCGAAAACTGCAGCCTGGGGGCCTTATCTAGCTTACCATCTGTTTTCGATACATTTTTCATCTCTTAGCCATGCCCATTTGTTTCCAACATTAATAGAGATGAGTTGAGTAGTAGTGACAGGCTGGCCTGCAACACTTAAAATACCGACTAGCTGGCCCTTTACAGAAAGAGTTTGCTGATATCAGATTTAAAAGAAAAATCCCAAATCTCGTCACACAATTGCACCTCCTCCTGCTCATTTCAGAGCCCATGTGTAGCAAGCTTTGTTTAAAATTGCAGACCCCTTTTTTGTAGCACACTCTTCATACCCATCGATTTCTTCCCTTCTCTCTTAATTTGGATACTCTTCACACAAGGGAGCTTCTGAAAGTTCATGAAAAATGCTATTATCTTTTCATTCCAGTTTTACACAAGCTTTTTGAAGCTCCTTAATATAAGGACCTTTTCCCAATGAATACCATCTCATCTCTTTTCTGAATTATCAGATATCATGTCTCTATAGCCTATCTCTCTTTTTCCCGTGATTATTTATTTACCTCTAATTATTTTTTTAATTCAATATAAAACCTGTATCTGTGCTATTAAGAGATTATAGAAAAGTATAGCCTCATATTTCCCCAATAAATATAAATTACTTTATAGTCATCAAATGTTTATTTTTGTAAAATTAACAAGAACATAACTAGGAATGTTTCCGGTATTCAGAAGGGAAGAAGGGAGTGCTCATACGGGAACTTGAAAAATGTTGGTACATGTGTGGTTTTTCTATCCCTGGGTTTGGAAAAAGCTTAGAAGCAGATTACTTTAATTAAAATAAAGCAGATTGCTTTAATTGAGAGGAAGTTTTGGTTGTTCCCTCCTGAATGTTTGGGACACATTGAAATAAACAGATACTGTTATCAATGATTGAATTACTCATTTTAGAGGTCCTTGGGACTTCCAAAACTGTCCACAAACTTTTCTTTCTTAGCTAATAAGACTTCTCCCTCAGTAACGATGATCTTATTGGGTAAGGAATGCTTTTTCCTCAATCAGTCTCAGCTGTTACAGAGTCTCATTCACTCTGGTTTTCTCGGAGCAGATCAAAAGTTCCCTCCACCCTATATTACCCATTCTCCCTTCCCCCTTCTCGCACTGTCTACAGGTGACGGCTCTGCTCCTGGACCAACAGCACTTCTATAATACTTGCTGAGTTGGACTATAAGTACTTGTTTCCCTTTCTTACCATGTTGCAGGCAGGACCCAATCTAAATCATCTTCATATGTTTGATGCTTAAAGGGTTTGAATGGACCCATAATAAACAAAAGCTCTGTTCAGCAAAATGTTATTCCCATTAGCATTGCAGCCTAGTTTGTAGCTAAATATCACCTTGTATTTCCCCCTTCAACATTCTTAGTACTTACCAGATACATGGTGTCAAAGGGATCCACTAGAACATATTTTCCTAAATTGTCACAATTTCAACAATTTCTAAGGTATTGTCTTCACACATTTGTTAAAAGTAGATGTGTTGTTAGAGAAAATAACAGGAGCAAAGCCATTGAAACATCAGCGCTCTGTCCATCTGACTCTTAAAGAAGATCATCACATGATGGTGGCATTTTGTAGGTGTCCCTCCTGGGTGACATCGTTTGAACTAGACTACTAACTTAAAGGTGGGTGATCTGAATCCAAAAGAATTGCAGAAGAAAGGCCTGGTAACCTGCTTCCATTATGATTAGCCAAGAAAACCCTATTGTGCAGCTCTGCTCTGTAATACACGCCAGTTACCATGAATTACCATCGACTCAGTGACAAAGGAATTGCCTTTTAGTTAGTTTCCTCCATAAAATATACATTGACCATGCTCTCCCCATGCCCATTATAACTCTTCCTCACCTACCTTTGAAGCGCTTTCCTATGCCCTTATTGGTGGATCTCTTAAAATTTACTCAGCCTAGACCCTGTTGTTGATTTTTATCTTTGCTTATCTAATAAGCTTAACAAGCTTATACACAGTGACTAATTTTTGAAAAAATTTTTGTCTAGATGTTCTTTGTGGTCAAGTAAAACCTGTAGTCTCTGTAGGGAATAAATGTTAATGCATAACAATGAAAATGAGTGTATTATTATATTTCTCAATTCTTCTATATCCTTATATTTGTCTAGCTAGATCAACTCAACATTGGAAAAAGTGTGTTAAAAGCTTCATTAAGTAATGTTTCTAGTAAATGAAATATTTAAACTGGTCAAAGCATTTTTTTTTTCAAGGAGGAGTTGGACGAAAAGGATGGGTATATTATTGAGTTAGGCCAGGTTGACTAGAGAAAAAAAACCCAGATACACTCATATGTGTGAGAGAGCTTTATATCAAATAGCAATAATATATTGAGAAAACATCCCGGTCCAGATCAAGTCCATAAATTGGATATTAGCTCCTATGTCTGATACTAGTCTATAAATTCCTCTTCAGACTCATGCAGCACATGCAATGATGCCGAATGCAAGAAGATCACAGGCCAGTGAGTGAGAAGTCCTGTGGACCCAGTGGCAGTGAAAGCATCTCAGCACTGGCACTGGTCTCCACGAGGTTCCTCTAGCTAACTGTGGCTTTTCAATAGGAAGGTGAAACAGGGAGAGAGTGTGTCCCACCTCCAGGGAGAAAGAGAGAAAATTCCCTGAATCCTCACGAGAAGGCCATACTCGGAAGGAGAAATCATCAGGCTGTGACCTGAATGACAGGCTGGACTCCATCCCTACCCTTATTTATCAAGTTGGCATGAAATTATGTAACCATCACAATTATTCATCACTAAGACAGCAGCCTGGCTCCCTTGTTTGATGACACAAAATCTCCTCTTGAAGGTTGAACGTTACAGGAGGAAGGTGGATGAGGAGACAGTAAGGAGTGGCGTGTCAAGAAAGTTGCAGTGAAGAAAGTCAGACTTAATCTGTGTAACACATCATATGATTGGACTTTTCAAAGTAAGGCTAATAACTTATTCCTAATCAATATTAAAAAGAAAAATATTAATTTATAGACTGCTAGTCACCCAGGATGGTGGTGTATTGTCTGTTGACATAATATTGTCCATAGAATTTATTTTCTATAGTGAACCATACGTCAATCAGACCTTGTGTCCCAAATTGAAGTGAATTCTTAAGAAAAGTCAGACAGAGAAACAAGGCAGATTCTGTTTCTTTTTCTGAAACTTCTACTTGTTTAATTTGCATGAGCGGCTTTGGGGAAGAATGAGAGGGCACTTTCTTTTTTTTTCTTCAGGCTCCATTCACTTTATTACTCTTTGTATAAAATTAACTATGTGGTAGAGGGCACTTTCTTCATAGAGAATAAAAAATTACACTTTTGTAGTGGGTCCCCATGTTTTACTCATGAGGAAGGAGGAAAGAGATTTATAAATTGATGGTCGTCTGTACGCTCATTTCTTTGTTTTTTTAAGTCACATACGAAGCCTTTTGTACTATTTTCCTTTCCTTTGGAATGTCCGTTCAAGTTAACTTTGACAGACAGTTAAATTAGTAAGTATGATACTATCTAACATTTTCAAATGTCCACGTCAAGCCTGGTACAGTTTGAGGTGTCTTACATGCTCAAGGGTGAGTCAAAAAGTGTTACCACAAAATCACAGAAATTCTCATCAAGCCAAAATATCAAAAGGTAAAGCGATTGCTGTTTGAAATATCTTCCACCTAGGCCTACACCCTTCTGATGAAAGTGTTTCCATCTTCCTCACTCTTCCCTGAAGAACTCTGTTCTTTCATTCCTACCATGTCAAAACAAACGCTTTGGCATCCCCAGGGAAGTCAAACTGTGCTCCTTTTAATGCTCTTTGAGTTCGGGGAGCTAAAGGAAGTCTGAAGACACATGAGTAGAAGGGTAAGGTGGTTGAGGTAAGGGTTTCCCACAAAAAGTCTCATACGAGAGCCCTGGCTACCCTTGAAGAATAAGCAGGTACATGGTCCTGATAGAAAACAATTCCCAGCACAACTTTCCTAATCTCTTACTCACCATTGTAATTTCAAACTTCTTCATAATAAGATTCTGTGATTGTCCTGTGTCTTTTGATAAAAATCTATCAAGATTAAGCTCTGGCAATTTTAACATAGTTGGTAATCTTCTGCCTGACTTCTTTGCCTTGAATTTCACCCGCCCAGCAGATCCCTTAGAAGCCTGGAAGTTTGGATCTTGCTCTTTGCATTGTATTGTGCATCCAAGTCTCTTCTCTGGTCATAAAATCTTCTTTAGTGTGACTTTGCTTAAAGGACGGTGGAAGGATGAGCTCTCTGAGCTAATTTATCTTTGCACAGCTCTTCTGTCACATATAGAAATAAAGGATAAGTGATTACTTAACATTGAAAATCCTGAACCATGTGGGATGCCAACTTCAGTAGCTATCGCATCAATGGTAATTCTACACTCTTCTACCAGTTTCTGAACGTTAGCCAGTTTCTTTATTCTTCAGAATTGGTGGTTTTCCCTCTTTGAAGTCTTCTCAATTTCTTTCAAGCACTTGATCCATCTAAAATGATCATTTCCTAGGGGGCAGCATTCTCATACATTTGATGCAATGCATCAGTGATTTGGGAAGATGGCCATTAGAATCTTGTTAAATAGTTGCTCTTAACCCTAACCATACAATTGTTCTCCACCCCTCACCCGCCGCCGCCCCAAGGCACTCATAGTGTATTTTTTAAATTGAGGGCACCCGAATGAGAAGACAAATGTTTTACTTAAACTACTTATCTACATACATTCTCTCATCACAAAGACA
Organism: Echinops telfairi; assembly: GCF_000313985.2. NCBI lineage: Eukaryota > Metazoa > Chordata > Mammalia > Afrosoricida > Tenrecidae > Echinops > Echinops telfairi. The sequence goes on from NW_022103928.1 coordinate 13,017,267, forward strand.
CGTTTAAACACATGGTGTTTGAAACACACCCGAACATGTATGAACTGGAACCTGAGTAGCAGTACTTTTGGACCTATTCTCAGAGACTATTGTATTCTAATGAACTGATATTTTGGACCTATTCTCAGAGAAGACTATTGTATTCTAATGAACCAAAGCTGATATTTTGGGCCTATTCTCAGAGAAACCTATTGTATTTTAATGAACTAAAGCTGATATTTTGGACCTATTCTCAGAGAGACCTATTGTATTCTAATGAACTAAATCTGATAATTGACTGTATTTGATAACTTTAATCATATTTTTTATTCTTGTTTACAAGAAAAAAAACATGTCCGTGGAGAACAATGTGTCAAATGTGTTTATTTTCTATAATGGACTTACCTTAAAGTTAAAATGCAACTTTGGACAATGAAGTTGTAGCTAGAATTTGAAACTGCCTGAGAATTTTATGTTGAACTCATTTGCACCCTATAACTTACCTGTGCCCCACTAATAAGTATTCACACCAATTTCAATGTCAATTCAGTTAAAGGTCTAGCAGTCTAGCAGCCACTATGAAGTGCATTCCTACTCTGACACGTCCGGAATCACCAGGAGTTGCAATTGTCTCAATAGTGCTGCAATTTTAACTGTAGGTGAAACATAACTGCGTATGTTGGGCAGGGTGGGGACTGCTCAATGTACGATCTATTCCACAGTTGCACAGGTAGATAGATCAAGGTTATTTTTAGATTATCTGCTTTTTTTGAATTATTTAGCCGTCCACTTTCAGTTACTACTTGAAAAAATACAGGAGTTGATAGATCTGAAATTCTGAGTTCATCTTCAAGGTGTTCATTTCCCACAGTGTACGTACAAGCATAATGAATAATTCCAATGCATATGTCAATCTTTGTGCAAAATTGCAGATGCAGGCATTCAATAGGAACTGAGTTGGGATTCTGTTTTCCCGGGTGAGTGTAAATATTTTCTTCATCATGTAGAAATGTATGGTCAAACATGAAAACATGAGTAGTTAAGTGAGAAAATCTTTTTTCTTTGTGTGTGTGTGTGTGTGTGTGTGTGTGTGTGTGTGTGTGTGTGTGTGGCTTGGCGGGTTTATTTGACACTGGCAGCAGCGACCTTAGCTCTCGGAGTAACGTCTCTGCAGACACTCCAGGTAGTGCTGAAGACAGTTGAGAGGCAGCGTGGGCGGTGGCCAGGCCCTGCTGGAGCTCTGCGTGGGAGTAGAGCCCCTTGGTGGTGGCCATCAGCAGCTTCGGAAGCCCGGGCCTCCTTTTCCTGCTTCATCGTGGGGGCCAGCACAAGATTCCCATCGGAGTCCAGAGCAGAAGAGGGCTCGCATGGGCACACCTGCATCCACCAGCGCCATGCAGGCAGCATTCAGGCAACAGGCCCGGAGGAAGCCAGCATCGCTGAGGACCTGCACCACCACAGGGATGGACGTGTGGGGTGCAGTGCCCCCAGAGCCACTGCCTCTGCATCTTCCTGATTCCCTGCTCCCGGCTTTGCCCCACCCCCCACCCCCCACCACCCCGACCACACCTGGAAGCCCCATCTTCGGCCTCAGGAGCACTTCCAGCGTGCCCTTGTTAAAGATCTCCTTGCTAACCTTCACTTTGGCAGTCCAGTACGCACCTGCCAGGACTGAAGTGTCGCCTTGTAGGTAAGAGGCCGAGCCAGCTGGTCGGGACTGTAGCTTCTGTTTGCAAGCAAAGTGCCCAGGACTGCAGCCGGTTCCGAGGACCAGCCTCAGCCTGCTTCTCACTATGGATCTGGGTATATCTGTCTGCACCCCCCACTGTAGTGCTCAAAACTCTTTTTTCTTTGTAAAACAAAGTGATAACAACAACAAATTTAAAAATGATTTTATTGGGGGTTCATACAACTCTTATCACAATCCATCCATCCATCCATCCATTTGTAAAGCACATTTGTACATTTGTTACCCTCATCATTCACAAAACATTTGCTCTCCACATAAGTCCCTGGAATCAGCTCCTCATTTTCCCCCTCCCTCCCCTCCTTGATAATTTATAAATTATTATTATTTTGTCATATCTTGCACTATCCGACATCTTCCCTTCACCCACTTTTCTGTTGTCCGTCCCCCAGGGAGGAGGTTAGATATAGATCCTTGTAATTGGTTCCCCCTTTCTAACCTACCTTCCCTCCACCCTCCCGGTATCCCCACTCTCACACTGGACCTGAAGGGTCATCCGACCTGGATTCCCTGCGTTTCCAAAGTGATAAAATCAACAACAACAATTTAAAGTTCAACTGTCATGTCAGGTCACTATGAGTGAAGATCAACTCAATGGCCTCTAATAACAACAGCATTTTTCTCCAAACGGAGTTCCAGAATGGTGCAAGCAGTTTTCATGCTTTAATGGTAACCATGAAGTTGGAAGTTCAAATCTACCCAGAGGCACCTCAGAAGAAAAATCTGGCAATCTACTTCCAAAAAAGATAATCCATTTAGAACCCTATAAAGCAAAGTTTTACTGTCACATACATTGGTTCTCTATGAGTAGTAATCAATTTATAGCAACTGATTTCTTGTTAAAACACATTTTGTCAGTTGTGAGATATGAAAAGGTATAACTCTTCGACTCTAAGACAATCTTATCTTGAAGGTATAAGACAAATGCCTGTTCAAATGATAGTCAATGCTAATGAAATTTATACAAAATTAAAATGTCATAACATAGGACAAACTTTCCATTAACCCACGTGTCAGTCAGCATCTCAAGCAGAAATAGCAAGTGCACTCAAAACAAGTTATTTCTAGAAGAGGTTGCTTTCCAAAGCACTTTTGTGGGTAGAAGTATGGACCTATAAGAGGGAGTGCAAGGACCTGGAATTGCTAATCACTAGTGTCTACAATAGGGAGAGTTTAGTAAAATCTAGAGGGAGGGATTTGTGTCCGGAAGTTCTCTTGAAGAGCAGTGACCTCAGGCGAAGAGACAGTCAGCCACAGAGAGATGCAGATGATCTCAAAAGAGGAAGCCCATTTCCTGTCCTCTGATTTCCAGCTGGCGCTTCAATTGGCCAGATTAACCAGCAATCAGAGGACCAGACAACCCAGTTGATTTGGTCAAGATACCTTAGATCTGAGGCAGAGAGAAGGGAAGGTTGGGGGAGAGGGTTAAGCACAAGGAGCAATTCTCTACATCTTGAGAAGTTAGAAGCTCTTCGTTTGAGGTAAGATGTAATGTCATGCTCTGTTTATCAATTTAGTAGATCTCCTGGGATCTCCAAGGATATTCAATGCTACTGTGCTACCTTTCCAGAAACTACCCACGGATGCTAATTAATAGTGTACCTTTGTTAACACATGCAGATTTTGCATTATTAGTCTAATTAAAAGGTTTTCAGCAGTCTCACCTCCCCCTCTACCCATTCATACATATCCAAGTCAAAGTAAATTAAACTCATTAATCAAAGTGGTAAAAATGATATCAGGCACAGGATACAAGCAGAACTGAGAGGAGACTAACAGCCCTCATTATGTTTAATTTTGTTCCCCAGCAAAGGATAATAAATTCACAGTGTAACATCACAATAAAACATTTAATTATTCAAGAGGAGGGCAAGACACATTATAATTAGCTCCCTATTATGTGTCTTCATTCAAGTGGTAATAGATGCAGTTTCGTAGCCCAGCCAGTCTTAAGCTAAATATTAAAAGTGAAACCTTAACGAGCCTGTCACCTGCGGAAAATATGTCACCCCGTAGGTAGATTACCTTGCAACGCTGGCTGGTCGTGAGCTGACGGTAAGTGTCGCTTCATTCATTCTGTATTCAACAGCTAGCTGAGTGCCAACTATATGTTCAGCAGTGTTCTAGGCACCGGGGCTCCAACAGCGAAGAAGGTAAATTAAGTGTCTTCCTTTATGGAGCTTACAAAACCCCCTGGAACAAAGTCCACCGCCTTCTCTTGGCCCACCATCTCTTCAGGTCTGTCCTCATCCCTCTTCTCAGACTATCTCGTCTCACCTTCTTTTGCTCATGGGGCTTTCCCTTGTTCACAGGCATTCTGCTGTTTCTACAACATGGCAACACCATGCCTCTCTCATGGGCTTTAAAGTTGCTCTTCTATCTGTCCAGGACTCTTCCTCCGGATTTCAACATTCAGATTTCTGAGTAAGGGAGCCCTTTCCTAACCACCCCTATCTAAAAAAGCTTCAGAATCCCTTCACTCTGCTTAACTTTCTTCCTATCACTGTCCAAGGTGACTTGCTGGTTGACTAATTACTACCTCTGCACTCATCCTCTGGGGATTATAAGATCCCAGGGGGAAAGCGCTTGGGCGGTTCTCCTCACCACCATATTCCCAGTGTGCAGCCTGGCCCACAGGAGACACTCAATAAATATTTGTGACAGTGGTTGATTGTACTTTCCAAAGATAATGACTAAACTATCTTCCATCTCAGATGTTTTTCTAAAATCTGGTTATATCCTCCGCAAGAAGTGGATACTCACTCTCTACTTCTTTGAGTGAGATTTTGCTCATTCAAATTCAAGCAATATGAAAGGGTTTCAAAAAGCTCATGAGAATATTCTACTATCCTTTGTTTTTCCATAAGCTTTGTGAAGCCACCTTGTATAATGTGGTGGAAGTAATACGATATAATTTCAGAGGTTAAGTCATTTACAGTAACATTGGGGACCCTGGCATGCTAAGGAATCAGTCTGACTGCTCTGAAGTCACTATACTGTGAAAAAAAAACAACAAACTAAACCTCATGGAGATATTCTGGTGACATAGAGTCCCTGACCCTCAGATAGACCTCAACTACTTCAGCCCCACACTGTTACAATTTCAGCCACCAACCAGCAGTCAGGTAAGAGAGACCCTGCAGCAGAGCCAGCTTAGCTAAGTCCTTCCCAAATTCCTGAACCAAAGACCTATGAGAAATAGTAAAATGATTGTTGCTAGATTAAGCCACTAAGTTTTGAGTTAATTTATTATCCAGCAACATATAACCAGAACGCAAACTCTCTGGCTGAATGCATGGATGATGAGCTAACAAACAAATACCAGAATAATTACTTCCCAGTCAATTATAACTTATGACAATGCTCCGTGTGCATTCTCTGTAGAGCCTGGTAACAGAACTAGCTCCCCTTCAAGGTAAAGCAAGCCCAAATCAAATGATACCCACTACTATCAAGTGGATTCTAACTCATCGGGACCCTGTAGGGCTTCCACACAGGGTTTCCAAAGCTCTAAATCTTTATGGAAGGAAGACTGGTAGCCTTTTTTCCTGCAGAGTTGCTGCGTGTTCAAGCTACCAACTTTTTAGCTAGCTGCTAAATGCTTTAACCGCTGGGCTATAGATAAAGCTCAGATAGGCCACGCAGGGGTCCAAAAGACTGTAGTGATTTTTATTTTCTCCAATTCACTTTTCTGCTTTGACAAAGGTGCATTTGAAACTTGAAGAAGAAAACCTTTTGGAGACACATACTGATTTTGAGCTTACAATAGCTATCTGGGGACCGTATTGAGCTTCTCGGTCCTACTGGTGGTTTGGTGAATTTAAAGTAGCATGTTTTGTTTGACATAAAATTTAGAGTAGCTGCAACTGACAGGTAGTGGACAAATCAAAGATGCCAAACACCTGGGTATGCGGAGAACCATCATCATGACAAAGTGCCATCCTGCTAAAATGTCAATATGACCGGTGAAACGCCGCGATGCTTTAAGTGTATTCTGTGCATAACAGCCTCAATTTTGTATACCTATTCTGGGCTAGACACTAGCTAAAAAATTTACTTATCAGGAAGCCTCCAAGTTTTTTGTGCATGAGAATCACCTGGAGAACCAGTTGAAACCTAGATTGCTGGGCCCCACCTGAGGACTCCTAACTACCTGCCACAGGGCTGAAAATCTGTACTCCTGGCTCCCAGATGCTCGCGCACTGCTGATGACGCGGTGAAGGGTCATGCTTAGGGAAACATTAAACGTATCACTGTGTACAAATGTTGTGTGTCAATAAAATAAGGACAATAATATTTAACTGCCGATGCCATAAACTGCTGGAAAGGTAAAATGCGTGTTGTTGAGGAAGTCTTGGGACACTATAAAGATGCTCCACACCTCAGTTGCTGTGCATGTGCTTAAGGAGGAGAATGCTTCAAAGAGGCAGCAGATTGAAGAGAGCCCATCAAAAGTTAGGCTTCGAGGAAGATTGACAGCTTGGCAAGACTAGAGAACCTTATATGTATTGGATGGTTAGAAATCAAGGCTCTTCTCTCCATTCGGTCCCGAGGAAAACATTCTTCGATGCTTTTCCTGTACTGAAATGTATCCAAAGCCATTGTCCTTAAAGCATACGTGAGGGCATGCTCTTTAAAACATCACTAAATAATTATTATGAGAACATTGGAAGAGGAGTGGGTAATCAATATTCTTAATGTTTCATGAGTGTGATTCCTCTCATTACCGAGTCTTCTCAGCAGGATTTACTATCTTGTTGAGGTGTATTTAAACATAAATAAATCAGATAGTCCTAGGCTGAGGAGTTCCACACAAGCAGCCAGTCATTTACATACTAATTAGTCACCAGTTTAAATCCCAGTGTCTCTAGCCATCCTAATTTATGCCTGAGATCTCAAATTGAGTCCTGAAGGAAGCCAGAGGGCTGTCCAATGATGTTAGTGGTCTTTAATTTTAAACACACACAGGCGCACACACACCCTTAACAAACTCCCTAACAGAGAAATAAATAATCCTGAAGAAAAAAACGAAGTTATACAGAGAGAATCCAGTTTGAAGAGAGGAACAAAGTTGAAATTATTTTGCAACTTAATAAATAGTACTGAATATTGAGAGAGAGAGAGAAGAGAGATACCAGACCATATTTGCAAGCAACTTAAGCACCTTGAGTTATTTAGCTAAAAAATTTTTATAAGACACACAACTCCCCCTTCCAGTTATCCCACTATATCATGTAGCATGCAACCAAAGAAGGAGCAGTTCCAAGGGATATCTAAATATAAATATATCTATATATTGACTTATTAGGAGATGTTTCAATAGGCAAAAATATTAACTAGACTGAATGAGTGATTTAAGGACATGTAAAGGGACGTTTTGATTATACAATTTTCAACTGAAATGTAACATTTGCAAGTTAACTGCTTAAGCAGTGATGCTGCTGTAAATGGTGTATTGACTTGATTTTAACTAACATCGAGAAAGCTTAGACTATAGCTAGTGCTCAGCAAACTAGAGTTGTGCATTCTTTAGACAAATATTATTCCTTCCACTTTTATCTTTCATCCTAGGACTCTTTGGATATATTGTATAATTGTATAGGTATGCAATATTAAATTTGTGTATCATGGGCTATGTAGAGAAGACTATAACCAGTATTTTCAGTGTATATCTATATACTATATATTTCAGGCTCACATGTTTTCAAGAGAATTTGATGGACAGAAGATTTCAATTATTCACACAGCATTTGAACCATGTTTGTAGCCCAACGATTTTAAAGCAGGGTATTTTGTGCAAAGTAGTAATATTCCAAAAGATAAAGGACAGACATGTGAGTCCCACCACTAAGGAAATAACTCACTTTGCAGAACTTTTTAAAACTAGGAATGAAAACAAACCTGGGACAACAAAGTTCCCTGCTCTGGTTACTTGGTGCAATCAATTTGCAGTTCACACCACTCTTCTACAGAAATCAGCAGTTCAAGGATTGGCTCAGTCACCGCCTATTGAATAAGATGTCCTACTGAGGAGGAAATTAAATGTCTCCTGTCAAACACCTCCTGGGTTGCCTCTGATTTACCTAACAAATACAGAACTTTCTCATCATAATAGTCTTGCAGGCAGTAAGCCATCTGGCAAGAAAGATGATGGTAGAGAATTGCAGTTCATTCCTGCAATTGTGAATTTCCCCCCCCCTATTTCTGTGCCCTTGAGGCCCAGTGTCACTGAAGTTGTAGCAAGAAGACGACGTTTTGTGTCTTCTCTGATTTTTAAATAGAGATACACAGAGTTGTGTGGTTTTCAGCTCGTGTCCAAGACTAGATTGCAGAAGATGCCATCGCTGGTAACCGTGACTCATTGGCTATTTCTTGGTGCACCACTGAACTGGGAAATCGGGCAGAAATATATGTGTCCTGCTCCATTTCATGTTGAAAGGCTCAATAGTCTTTGGGCCATCACAAAGCTCCGGCAGACTGTTGTTCTCTCTTGAGTGACCACTCCGTCTTGAAGCGATCACACAGACCACCTGCAGACACTCGACGTTGACCGTCCCATTAGAGCATGAGCTTCTATTATAAGCATTTTTATACCCCTAGAAAGCAATTGTTCACATTCTATAGTATCAATGTACTTTCTCAACCATAAATGTTCTATACTCCATGTTTATGGGAAAAGACAACAATTTGATCTAGATAACATTTGTGATCAACTTCATTTCTGGGTTCTCTATCAGGAAGGATTGTGCATAAAATAAGGTCTAAATAGACTGTGTTCTAAGGGGAAATATTTCCCTATACACACTAAAAAATACCCAGATGAGTAGAGGGTAATTAAATGCATTCCCAGTCAGGGGAAGTTTTACATTAGCACCTTCGATCCACACCTTTGCTATCCAAGGGATGTCCTGATCAATGTAAATCAGAAGCTTGCATAATCGGTACAAAGGGGGAAATTGAGTGTCTCTGTCTCCACTGAAACTTTCTGCTGCAATTCAACAGTAGAATGAGAACACACAGGCTCCTCCACGTCAATTCCAGTCAATTGCATCCAGCGTCTTGTTAACTGCGCACCTGCTGGGAGTTCAATCAGGAAAATTATTGGAGCAAAAGGCATGCATCTGAGTACTGGATCATTTCCCATCGCCATCTTGTTTCCTTCTCTGTAAAATGGCAGTTTCTTGAACTAGATAACATTTGATGAACACTTCATGCTCATCGGGACCGATCATTTGTGGTGTGTGTACATGGATTGTCACTCCAGAATTGTTTATAGCAGTAAAAAAGTATAACTGTCCATAATTTATAATTTATCAAGGGGTCATGAAGGGGTGGGAATGGAGGGATAAAAGAGAATTTGATACTAAGGATTCCAATATATAGTAAATATTTAGAAAATGATGATGGCAACATATGTACAAATATGCTTCATACAATTGATGTGTGGATTGTTATAAGAGCTATAAGAACACCCAATAAAATTATTTATATATATTAATAAAAGAATAAGTTAAAATTATTTATAATAGAGTCCTTTTATTAAGAACAAATGCCTGATTATATGCATATGTGGATATATGTGTGGGTGTCAATACAGATGGAATTAATTACATAGAACATAGAATAAAACTTTGAAGAAACACTGCTTAAGAAATATGTAGTGTGTAAATCATGGGTTTGAAATTTTTTTCTTCACATTTTCTGCAATATGTAGATATTTTAAAATCATAAGCACACTTTGGAATTTGAAAAAAAATCAAAATATACACAGAGCTCACAATACAAAACTACACTCCTTTATCTACTTAAGACTTAAGTAGATAAAGTCTTCGAGCACATGTGCTCGAAGATTGACGCTGGACCACTGAAGAGACGGGGAAGTTATCTGGACTATCTTGGCGCTCGGTTCAGCAAGTTTCAATGGAAGATTTGGGAATGAGAGAGGGTGCTGCAAAATTTGTGCCTCGGGTTCTGACTGAAAAGGAAAAAGAGTGTTGGCTGGAAACATGTCCTGAAAGAACAGCTCCAAAGTGGCCCAGACTTTTTCTCCAAGGTCATTACTGGTGAAGTGACATGTTGCTATGAAGACACTCAAGTCAAATATCATTCAAGCCAGTGGAAGACACCATTGTCACCTCACCCCCCTAAAGCTCATCAAGTGAAATCAAATATCAAGACGATGCCCACTTGGTTTTTTAATGTGAGGGGGATAGTACATCTGGAGTTCATTCCACCAGGTCACACTGTTAATCAAGCATTCTATTTTGAGGTTCTGAAAAGATTGTGTAACGGTGTGGGGCAAAAAGGGCCCGATTTGTGGCAGACAAGGGACTGGTTTTGCCACCACAACAATGCACCTTCTGACATAGTCATCTCAGTGCACCAGTTTTTGACAAAAACCAGTATGTCTCTCTTGCTCCACATACCTTACTCACCTGACCTTGCTCCGTGCGACTTCTTTTTGTTTCCATGAATGAAGGACAGTGATTTAACGCCGTAGAAGAGGTGAAGAAAACAGAAAAACAGAGAGGTACTGTTAGCCATCCAAACAGATGAGTTTGAAAAATGTTTACAAGAATTTCCACAAATTTGACAAATGTATTAAGTGTAATGGAGAGTACTTTGAAGGTGAAAAGGTTATTTCGTTAAAAAAATTTAAATACATAGCTTTAAAAAATCCCCATTTTTTTTGGTTTGTTTTGTGTACCCCCTTATATGTACATTTTAGTCATGTTAAGCATTTTTATTGTGCAGTTTGTAAGTAAAGTTTCAGGGTCATGAACGTGTTTATTTTTCTCCCAAAGGCTTATATTGTGACGTAAATGCTGTGAGAAATTGATCCAAAACCATATTTATATTAGATTTTATAATAAAATTTAGTTTTATTTTGGATCTTGAAGCTGAGGATTTTATTGTTTATGCAATTTAACATTATCCAACCTGAAAATATCACTATTCTTACTTTATTTGTAAGGATGCATAAATACATAGACAATATACTCTAGGTCTCCTGAATTCTAAACTTTTAGTTGATAAACATACCAGCTTTTCAAACGATCTAACAAGCCTTCTCATTACCACCCTACCAAGCATTCTAACCAAGGCCTCAATTAGCCTAACCTATTAGGATAAAATTAAGAACATGGTTGAATTTTCTCTTCCTTTCTTTCTATATTACATTTCCCACTTGCCCTTTCTAAAAAACAAAATGTCAGAGGGTGAGATGTAAAAAAACCAACCCCTGGCCATCTCATCTATTCTGTCTCAGAGGGACCCTACAGGACAGAATAGAACAGCCCTGTTGGGTTTCTGAAGCGTCAGACCTTTCTGTAAGGAGACAGCCTCATCTTTCTCTAGCACATCATGTACTCTCAGTATGATTCACACTTCTATGCATAGCTAGCTACCCTCCAGAGCTCCTTTTACGTAGTGATAGTTTCTATAAAATAGAGCAGAAGAGGAGAGGGGGAAGTTAGGAAGGGTGCTCTCATAGGTGGGTAGTCAGGGAAGACTTCTTTTGGGGGCTGGGGGGTTAGGGTCTTTTTAAAATCCAGATTTTATCTTTTTAATAGTTTTATTGGCATATAATTCTCCCACCTTCCCCCTACCCTCATGGTATTGATACTCCCATTAGTGTTCTGGAGGAGTTCATCTGTCCTAGAGTCCATGTGTTGAGAGCTCTTATCTGTACCAGTGTACATGCTCCCAGTCTAGCCAGATTTGAAAGTGGAACTTTGGTCATGATAGTTTTGGGGTGGGGGTAGCGGGCGGGGGGAGCATTAAAGAACTAGAGGAATGTTGTGTTTCATCCATGCTTATACTGCTTGTCCTGACTGGCTTGTCCCTTCCTTATGACCCTTCTGTGAAGGGATGTTCAATTGTCTAGAGTTGGGCTTTGGGTCTCCACTCTGATCCCCCGCGCCCTCATTCACATTGATAAGATTGTTTGTTTTGTGTCTTCTTATGTCTGATAACTGATCTTGTTGACACCTCATGATCACACAGGCTGGTGTACTTCTTTCAGATCGGCTTTGTTGTTTTCCTGCTTGATGGCTGCTTGTTTAACTCAAGCCCTTAAGATATCAGACACTATAACTTCTAATAGCTGGGCACCATCAGATTTCTTCACCCCATTTGCTTATGCACCCTTTTTGACTTCAGCAATCATGTCAGGAAGGTGAGCATCACAGAATGCCAGATTATTAGAACAAAGTTTTCTGGCATTGAGGGAGGATATGAGTAGAGGTCCAATGCCACCTGCTATCTTGATACTTAACATATAAATATATGTACACAGACCTTTATCTCTATTGTTATATATTAATATATTTACATATATACATGCCTATATTTGTATCTCTAAAATGTCTTTTGCCTCCTACTTGTTTCCCGTATTTCCTTATACTTTCCTCCTGTCCCACAATCATGTTCAACGTTCGTTCAGCTCTCAGTAATTCCTCTTGGCTACATTGTTTATGTCTCCACAGGAAAGGGAGAGAAGGACCAGACCTCAACCTGGACGCCAAGCCTTGACAGCAACATGCTGACACGAAGCAGTGACCTAGCACAGAGGTCTGCAGGGCTGGCCCCAATCCCAGCTACATTGACCCCCACCCCCAGAAGATTACACTACAGAGGACAGCACTGAAGATACAGACTGGGGCAAGTGGTGGGTCTGCCCAGACCACACAGGAGCAAATTAAGAGGGGAAAAGAAAGAATAAGGGTGGGGGGTTGGGGGGGAAAGAGAGAGAGAACTTCATCCTGGCCCGCCAAGCCCTGAGAACAACACTCTTGGTCTGAGCGGCCAAGGCACAGAGAGTACCTTAGGGCCAGCCCCACCTAGAGACACAATGTCCCCTCACTGACCCGCAGGGCTGCAGGGGATAGCACTGGAGACACAGGGTGGGAATTGTGCCTAGTCTGACACCGCCCCCTTCCTCCCCTCCCACCCCGCACAAACCAGGGCACAGCACAAGGGAGCACAACAGGGCAGCAAGGGATTCCCTGAGGAATCCTGAAAATAGACTTCAGACTCAGAAGGCAGGACTTGGCACCTCATCAGACTCAATCGGAAAACATACATAAGGGTCAGCAGACAGACTTGGAACTATTTATAGCCCCCCCCCCCTTATCTTTTTCTTCTTTTTTTTTTCATATCTATCTCTATAAGATAGGCAAGATAAACAACCCCGAGGAGAAAGCAACAGGACCGATGGTTATGGTTGGGTGGGGGGCAGGAGAGAGGGGGAGGTGGGGACAGGGAGGGGAGACCCAACAAACCAGAAGCATGCTATGCAAACTTAGCGGGGAGTGGGGAGCAGGGAACAGCAACAGCAATTGTAGGCACAGCAAATGCAAAAACTCCAAGTCAGAAACACATGTGACATTCTATGTAACAACAGGAAAGCCTTCATAGCTGAAGTTCAACATGGTAAATGTGGAGTGAGACGGAATGGTGGTAGGATGTGCTGAATGGATAGCTTGTCTGGGGATCATATCGTACAGAATCTTGTAGATAGCCTTTTTATTTTGGTACTGAGAAGCCACTAGAGAGTTTTTTGAGCAGAAGATGGATCTAATAATCTTGGAAGCTTTTACAAAATTCCTCTGGAAGCCCTACAAAGACTAGACTGTGGGTGAACGAGAGTGGACACTGGGAGATTGGGAAGGAGGAGGCTGCAGTTCTCAAGTAGGGCATGATCATGCTTTAGTATTGATGGCATTATAATAGAGGGGGTATAGGATGTGGTCAAACTAGTATGGTTTGGGTCAACTATCGAAATGATTATATAGGGTTTGTGAATGGATAGGATATAAAGTATAAGGTAAAGAGAAGAATCAAAGTTGCATCTAAGAATCTTGGCCTGGCCTAAGGGGTGAATAATGATGTCATTTGCTGAGAGAGGAATAATTTAGAGAAGGAATTTTTAATTATGTTTTGGCCATTGTAAGACTCAAGTGTTCATTAGGCATTTAGGTAAAGATGGCAATTAAGCAATTGGACATGGGCATTTGAATTTTAGAGCACAATTTTGAATGGGAGATATTAAATTTGGATTTAATATATGTATAAATATGCCAGACTCCATCGCATCTAATAACATCAGTGTCCTATATTGATTGCTGTAAAGATTAAATGACAATGTATATAAATAACTTAGTATAGAGGTTGGCATCTAGTAAATATTCTATAAATGCTACTTTCATTATTACCTACTTATGATTATGGATCAATTGTGTTGGTGGTTTGTGTGTGTGTGTGTTTGTTAATTTTAGTGTACTTAACAATATTTCTCTTATCAGCTTGTCATTTTGCTCTCCTTGCACAGCATAGGAATGTATTAACAGGAAAAGAGAACTTGAAAAAACTGGATTTGATCTCAACACCATTTGTACCTTCTTAACTTACAGTGAATACTTTTGAAAACTTCCAGTATGGAGAAATTAATGAGAAGAAGAACAATGTGTTTATTAGTGGGTGGCCTTCTCAGAGAATTTTCCCACTCACTGCTGATGCTTTATGTTTATTTCTTTCTAATTCCATTGACCCGTGTTATTGGTTCAGTGGTAGAATTCTCCCCCTTACAATATTCCACTGCTATTCATAAAGCTATTCATAAAGCAGACAGCTTCTTTGTAACAGGCCATTCTTTTTATATTTTTATTGGCATTTAATTCACTTATCGTACAATTTAATTACTCAATTATATTAAGAATAGTACAGTAATCACCACAATCAGGTTCATAACACTTTCTTCTTTCTCATACGGTTGTTAGCTCAACATTTCCCCACAGCCTCTCCTGTCATATTCCCAAGAAACCATTAATCCAGTTACTGTCTCTACAATTTACCTATCCCAAGTTTCATATAGGAAACATCATATGAATGTAATAGCCCACTCTTCATCTGCAAGCTCTGCTGAAACATATTCCCCTTTGGTAATACTGATGGGTTTTGAAATACCAGTGACATAGCTTCCAGTATCACAGCAACATGCAAGGCACCCCAGCACAATGACAGGTTATTGATGGAAGAGCAGATTAGGAGGAAGAAATAAGTGGTCCACTTTAAAGAATTAGTGAAAACCTTCTATCAAGAGACAGAGGATGGAAGATAAGCCCCGCTAGTGGAAAGTCATAAAACATTGTGGGGGAAGCACTGCTTCCTCAAAGTGGAATCAGCCTTAATGACAAGAGTGGAGCAAAGCCTTTGAGGACCTTCATTTATGGGACTCAAAGTGAGAAGAAACAGTTGCAAACATCCATTAGTTATCAAAACTTGGAAAATTTGAAGTATGAATGTAGGGAAATTGGAAGGTGTTAAAATGAAAGGAATGCAAAAAGATGACAATCGTAAGCATTAGCAAGCTGGAATGGGCTGGTATTGACCATTTCAAAGGAGCCATGGTATGGTTTACTAGGCAGGGAGTGACAAACTCAAGAGGAATGGCATCTCATTCATCATTAAAAAAACAAAGCAAAGACATTTTCGTCTATCTTGAAGTATAGTGCTGCAATAGAATAACATTTAGATACCTGCATAGAATACCAGTTAATACAACCATTATTCAAATTTACAAACCAACTATGAAAGTCAGTAGGAAGAAAATGAATAATGCTACATCTTTAGTATGAAACTAATAAAGCTTGCAATCAAGATTCATTGATAATTACTCATGATTAGAATGTAAAAAATTGGAAACAACAATGAAGGATCTAGTCGGAATATATAGCTTTGGTGATAACAATGACACTGGAGATGTCATGACAGAACGTTGCTAGATCAAAGACTGTTTAATTGAAGATGCCTCTTTTCAAAAACATAAACAGTGACTATGCACATAGACATCACCAGACAGAACGCACAAAAACCAGACTGACTACATCTGTGCAAAGTACAGAGTCATTGAGATAAAGATCCTCAAAGAAATGAATTCCACAGTGACGACAGCAATTGGCTCAAACATCACAATTGTGAGGGTGGCACAGGACCAGGTAGGGTTGTGTTCAGTTGCACGTAGTGACATGAGTCAAGAGCTGACTTGATAACACTTAACAACAGAATAACAAAATGTGTGTGTGAGAGAGAGAGAGATTCCAAGAGAATGACTCACAATTCTGGACGCTGGCAAGTCCTAAATCCCTGGGTCTGGCAGCAAGCAGGAGATTTATGCTGCCTAGTGGAGTTACAGGCTGAAGGTTTTGGCAGGCTTATGTGAAAAAACAAAAACAGAGGTTAGGTAATAAGAAGAATGAAGGATAGAAAGAGAACAGAGGTTGCCAGAATGCCATTTATATTGGAGGCAGGCTATACTCCCAAGGAGACTCCCCTTTCAACTAATTTGCTACTCACACATGAGATCAGAGAACAAAAGAGGATTACATAGTATCTGACACATCAAAGAGAATCATAGCATAGCCAAGTTGACACATAGCATTAACTATCATACTCTTATTGCAGTAAAATTTGCATTTTGGCATTTATTGGGTATGTTAGCCATTGTACACATCCTCATTTTGTTTCTTCTCTAGAATATAATCAAATTATTCCTGCGCATCAAAAGACAATCCAGGGGAAGTTTTAATGACAGATTCTCCACCATCCCAGAGGAAGAAAAGATCCCCTACCGCAATGGGGGACAAAATTAATGACTTCATCACTGCACCCCAAAACACATCTACTTAAAGAATACTAATCTTAGACATTCTTTGGCAGAACATTTCTGCTTAAAATAATAGCATTCAAACCATCCCCTATTCTGTGAAGCCTCTAGATTTCTATATGTCCAGCTGAAGGAGACAGTTTGTTCATACAGTAATTCTTTTCTAAGAGAAATCAATTGTGACAAAGGCAGGTGGGGTGGGGATGTCAGCTTGATAGGACAGATGTGTCTCCATTGCTGAACCTTGTGAATGCACTCTGCCCTGGTCAGATGTTCCGTTGCTCTGGGAGACAGCCATCCAATCCCTGGAAGGGACAATCCATCATTATCCATGGGTCAGATTTCCAGCAAGGGTGGAGAAATCATTTTGATTAATGCCTGCACGGTGACCTGGGTGATGCCAAGGGTGAAAGTTGTGGTGGAAATGCCATAAGAAATAATTGTTTTTTAATAACCTTGGTAATTGTCCTTCTTGTGTTTCTTATGAATACTAAATTTATTCCACATTATTAAAGTCTAGTCTAGATATGCAATTAAAAACAAGTTTTCCTGTATCTTAGAAACCACATGAGAGAATGCTGCTTACACACTGTGTGGCATGTTTATGTGACCAAAAAGCGATTCATTGTTTTGACAGAAGGGAAGTTGATTTTGACCAGAATGCTACAGCTTCCTTCAAATACTTAAGGCATCTTTATCTAAACTGTGCCAGAAACAGATTGGAATGCATAAGAAGGTCTGCTAGGAGCTTTGATGATATTATTTTGCTAGACTATGAGAACTTTCCGAACTGTTGCATCCCTCTTCAACTAAAAGAGTTTGGATGGTCAGCTGAGAGAATCATTGCACTGGTCATTATGTCAGTTGAAGATGTGCAAGGCTTTGAATCTTAATCTTTGAATTTTTAAAATAGTCTTAGCGGAATATACTTCACACATCATACAACTTAGTCATTCAGTCATATTAAGAGTGTGCGATCATCATCACAATCCATTTCAGAATATTTTTTCTTGTACTTATTGTTCTTTGCTTCCCTTGTCTCTCCTGCTCCCCTGTTATGCCTGAAGGGGTATACTGATCCAGATACTGTCTCTATAGATCCACTTCTCCTAATTTCACAGACAGAAAGCCATCCAAAACATAAGCAGGAGGTAAACAAACAAAATATCCCCAAAACAATGATTACAGAAAAACATTAAAAAAACCTCAATAAAAAGAAAAGCAGAAAATATTAAAAACAACTTTAAAATGGGTCATAAGGAAGGTCAAAAATAAGGTATTATATTTTATCATAACTAAATCTGTCATAATCATCTTTACAATGCTCTCTGTCTGACAACAAGGCTATTCAAATCCCTACACCAAGTTCACAGGGAATTCACCAGAGGCTTAATCCATGTGTAGACGTTGCAAATGGATCTTGAACTTGCTCTGTTATCCATAGCCCCCTGCATGCTGTGTTCACAATTCAATCTTTGATACCATTCCCTCCTTCAGATTTGGATTTTATTTATTTATTTTCAATCCTTGGATCATCTGAGGGGTATCCCCCCAAAACAGAATTGCGCTGGGCTGACTGGAGTGTTCATAGTGTGCATGTTTCCCACTAGGCAGGCATCCAGCAACTCGCTCTGAGTCAGTGCACCCAGGGCATCACCTGGGAAGGTTCTCTCTGGTCACGGTGAATTTTTTGGTAAACGCCCTTTCATTCAAACCTCATTTTTTTTTGTGATGGCCGATTTAAGAGAACAGCGTGCAGCTGTGAAATTTTGTTTCCTTCTCGGAAAAAAATGCTGCAGAAACTGTTGTGAAGTTGAATACAGCTTACAAGGACAACCCTCTGGGAAAGACTCTAGTGTAGGAGTGGTTTCCTCCTTTCAAAAAAGGTGAAATGTCAATAGATGGAAAACCTCGTTCTGAGCATCTGTCAGCTTCCCAAATGGTCAAAAATATCAACTTGTAGTGCATTTGGAGTTCGGTCCACCGGAGACAACCTGTTAATCAAGCTTTCCATTTAGAGGTTCTAAAAGATTATATAACAGTGCGTGACCCCAAAAAGCCTGATTTGTAGCAGATTGGGGACTGGTTTTGTCACCACGACAATGCACGTGCTCATGCAGTCATCTCAGTAAGCCAGTTTTGGCAAAAAAGACAGAGTGCCTCTCTTGCCCCATGCACCTTACTCACCTAACCTCACTCCATGCGAGTTCTTTTTGTTTCTGCAAATGATGGGGGACATGAAAGAACAGCGATTTGATGGGGTAGAAGAGATGAAGGAAACAAAATGAGGGAGGTGCTGTCAACCATCCAAACAGAGGAGTTTGAAAAATGTATCTGAGAATGGAATTACAGATTTGACAAATGTAATAAGTGTAATGGAGAGTCTGGTGAAGGTGATAAGGTTGTTTTGTTAAAAAAATTTTTTAAATACATAGCTTTGGGAAAAAAAATCCATGTTTTTTGGGGTACCCTCTCATACAAGCTGGTGTCCTTCCTCCAGGTGGACTTCACTGATGCCTCACTTAGATGGTTGCTTGTTTGAAGACAGGCCTTTGGGACCCCAGATACTATTCTTTCTGATAGCCAGGCAGCAGCTGGTTTCTTCCCCGCACTTTGCTAGAGCTCCCATGTCTTCAGTGATAGTCTCATGAGCGTGAATATCAAGAAGGACCATGTCATAAGAACAAATTGTTCTTAGATTGGAGCTAGAATTAAATACAAGCCCCAAATCTATCAATCTATCTATCTATCTATCTATCTATCTATCTATCTATCTATCTATGTATCTATCTATCATCTATCTATCTATCTATCTATCATCTATCTATCTGGTTAATATGTGTCACTGGTTAACTTTGAGACATCATTATCATTTTTGATAGAGAACCTTCTAAATCATCCTCCTGAGGCATAAGGTAATTATATTGGTAGAGGAGGCAATTCTTCAATTCTTTAATTCTTTAATTATATTTACAGGGATAATGTAAAAAGTATTTTGTTAAAATATTTTCATCAGAAGTACCAGTTAAATTAAATGCGAAAAATTAAACTTAAAAATTATGTCTTTTCCAAAGTTTTTTAATTGTCTAGAAGTATTTGGACAATTAAAATGAAAAATACCTATAAATTATACCAAAATTATTTTTTAAATTAAATTTTAAAGCTCTTATTTTAATGAAATCATACTATTTTAAAAGTAATATCTAATTGCAGATTTCAATGTCCACCTAGGTGTCAATAGAAGGCATCAGAGCCGTGTTCACCAGAATGAATGGCTGCCTACCTCCAGGACCCTTCTTATTTTTTTTAAATTTAATCATTTTACTTGGGGCTCATACAACTCTTATCACAATCCATATATGCTTTAGTCCACTATTGCCTTCCAGGCTAGGGTAGCTCATCTTTCAGAATTCAATATTCTAGTGTAATCCAAAAGGTTTTCTTGGACTACTTTTCAAAAGTAGGCAAAGTAGAAAAGGCCTTTTCCTCTCTTCTCTCTTAGTCTGGAAGCTCTGCTGAAATCTGTCCGCTATGAGTGATGGCTGATCTATTTTTGTCTTTGTCTATAACACATGTTTCCTATAAGCAATATATTTGTGGGTCATGTTTTCTTATGCAGTCTGCTTTTCTCTGTCTTTTGAATGGTGTATTTAATCTATTAACATTTAGTATTATTATTGATACGTGTGTGCTCGTTGCTGTCATTTTAATGTGTTGTTTGTGTGTGATATTGTCCGTTTCTTTGTTCTTTCACTATTTCTATGCTGTTTGAATGCGATTCTGTGTTGATTTCTGTGTAAAGTTCTCATGTATGCTGATCCCAGGGGTTTCTTTTGATGTTTATGTGTCCAGAGAACCCCACTGAGTGTTTTTGTAATAATGGTCTTGTTTTATAAGCTTCCTTTAATTTTTCATTGTTTGGAAAGATTCTTGTCTCTCCCCCATATTCAAGTGATGATTTTGCTGAATATAAAATTCTTGGTTGGCAGAGTGTTTGTTTGTTGGTTGGTTTATTTTCCCTTGAGGATTTTATGTATTTCACTCCACTGTCTTCTTGCCTTCATGGTTACTGCTGAGAAATTTAAGCTTATTCTTATTAGTTTTCTTTTGTAGGTGTCTGTATTTTTTTTTCCTGTATGCTTTCAGGATTATTTACTTTATTTTCTTTGTTTATATTATTTTCTCTGTGAATTTCTTTGGGTTTGTTGTTGTTGTTGCGGTAGTGGTTGTCCTGTTCTGGAATCTTGATGAAGCATAAACTCCTCTGTATAGTGTTCCACATAATTCTTAGGCTTCTTCAGACTCCTTCACTTTTTGCTGATGTTCCTCTCTAGACTGAGTGAAGAGATTTGTTTTCAAGTTCACTAATTTGACTTTCCGTTTCCCCAATTCTAGTATTCTATTCTTTTAAAATGTTGTATAATTCTGTTAAATTGGTGTTCCTAATTTAGGTGTTTCTGCTAAGTGTTTTTCATATAATGTTTCTAATTTTTCTTTCCTTCCATTATTCTCTCATGTACTTTCTCCATCTATTGAAAGTATTCAAATATCATTCTTTGAAATTATTTTTATGAAATAATTTTCTTTTCTTCTTCAGAAAATTATTTGGCTCTGAGTGCTTTTCACTTGTTTGTGCCTATTTTTCGTGTGTGTGTGTGTGTGTGTGTGTGTGTGTGTGTGTAGCTTGCAATTGACTACTGCTTCTACAGCATTATTGCTGTAAATATTAGGGTTGGGGGACCTACTAGGTTATGTGGGGGCAGTTTCCTCTGTTAAGTGGTGCTGGAATGGAATAACAGAAATCATAACACAGAATGAAGAAGAATGGAGAATGGTGAGTAAAGAGTAAAAGAACAGAGGAGAAAAGCAAGAGAGAGAGAAAATAAAGTACTCTAAAAAATGAGGGATAAAGGAAAAGTGACAGTTTAGCAAAGAAGAAAAGGTAGATAATGATAATAAATATAAAAGGATAAAGGGGAGCTCTTAATTAGGTTAAAAAAAAAGAGGAAAATGAGAAAGAAAAAATAGGAAGAAGAAAAGGGAAAAATAGGTTATATTTGTGACTTCCCTCGTCCCAGGAGTCAGAAGGTACCTGCCTGACTGGGGTGCTGAGACACATGATCCCTGGCCCAGACAATCATCTCATAGGGCCTGCATGAGGCTCCAGGTTGCAGGGACTCTGAACCTGGCATTGGCCATGTAGACCCTGGGTTGGGCATCTCGCTGTGTTGGCCCAGGCTGAGTCATGGGCTACGTGCATCACACAGGTTCTGGGTCAGGCACTGAGCACAACAGGTCCTGACTGGATCGCTGTGCAGAGTGAGTCATGTGAGCTCTATCAGACACAGCCTCACAGGTCCTCACTGGCGTGCTGAGCCATGCAGTTTGCACACGCTATTGGTAGGGTACTAAATAACATCGGGCTTGGTTGGGTCATCAGCTGTGTGGGTGATGTAGATTTGTATTAAACATCAAGCCGTGCATGTCCTGCCATGGGCACCAGGCTGTGGGGGTTA
Organism: Echinops telfairi; assembly: GCF_000313985.2. NCBI lineage: Eukaryota > Metazoa > Chordata > Mammalia > Afrosoricida > Tenrecidae > Echinops > Echinops telfairi. The sequence continues at coordinate 13,039,174 of NW_022103928.1, forward strand.
CATTTGACTTGGTGGCTGAGCCATGTTGGGCCTCGCTGGGTTGCAAGTCACGTGAATACTATGGGCTTTGGGTTGGGTAATGAGCCCTGCCAGTACTGACTAGAGTGTGGCTCCAGGCTCGTTGGTCAGACAGTCAAAGCTTAAGATGATACATGAGTACTAAATACCTCCCAAGTGTGCCTCCTCTTGCTTCTCCTCTTTCTACTCATTCCTGCATCTCTAGGATGTAGAGGTTCAGTTTATTTAAACTGCAGGCCCATTTCCAAGACCACAGGTTACCCAGTCCCTTTTTACTGCCAATTCTTCTCTGGTTGTTGCAGAGGGAGACACCCATGTGTGCATTCAGTGGGCCATCTTGGCCTGAAAGCCCACAAGAGATCTTCAGCAGCCAGCGGGAAATGACCCCCTCCTCTTCCCTTCATGTAGCATGTTCAGGAGCCCTTGTCCCATGGTCCAGTCCCCAACACACCCCAAGGTCAAATCCAGATCGGTGAATCATAGCTATAGCTTTATATTGTCAAGGAATAGGGCCTTTAGCCTATTTGCCAGAAAGCACCTAGCAAATGAGATGCTTCAAATTGCTTCTACGTGTTACATTTCAAGACCTTTCAGTACCATAAAGTTGTCTGCTGAATCCTTAAGGCATACAAGTGGGATGATGTTTTTTGTAACATGCTTTCTATAGACATTCAGTCCCGCAAGTTGTGCTTACTTCGATGAGTCTTACCTACAAATGTCACCTGCTCACCCATTTTGGGGCTAAGACCTATAGAATGCTCATCAGCTGGAGCCCTGAGGTCTAAATGAGCCACAAAACCCATCATATCTGAACTCTCTGTGCCTTGTAAATAGGGATAATAAATAATTTCTACTTTCTAAGACTATCAGGTTTAAGAGAATAAATACCTATAAAATTCTTGAAAAACAGTGTCTGGCCCTTAACAAATCTTCAAATAGTGCTAAGTATCAACAATATCATTCATTACACATAATAACCATCCCTAGCCCTACAAGCTAGTGCCTGGTGGTACCTGGTTCTGCACACTGCTCTCCAAGCAGAATGGTTCCAAAGCTGAACTGGTTCCTGATTGTTGAAGAACTGATCATCTACTTCTGTACAGAAAACACAGTGGTGCCATGGGGCTTTAGGGTGCTCACTGAAAAGTTGATCATTTGAACCCACCCAGGGGCTAGTTGGAGGAAAACATGACAATATGCTCCTATAAAGATTACAGCCATGACTTCCTCGGTGAGGACATGTTCAAGGAGAAGGCCAACAGGTGGAGAACCGTGTTTCCTGGTGGAAGCATTCTGCCAAGATCCCACATCAGGCTTTAGCCTAGGCTCCCAGTTTATGGACATACCTGGACCTCTTCACAGTTGTGTGTCGCTGATCTCCTTTTTATAGGATACCTTCCATCATAGGAACTCGTGATGCTGACTTTGGGTCTCTATTTCTTCAGAGGAACGTTCACAGGAAGATCATAGAGCCTATTCCTTTTACTATACTCTTAAAGTATTTCTTTAAAACAGAAGAAATAATTCCATCTGGTAAACCACTGGAGATCCCCTTGCAGAGGGGTCTCGGGGAGGAGACGAGCCAGTCCGGGTGCGATGTAGCAACCATGAAACATACAACTTTCCTCTAGTTCCTAAATGCTTACTACACCCCCCACTATCATGATCCCAATTCTACCTTACAAGTCTGGCTAGACCAGAGGATGTACACTGGTACAGATAGGAACTGGAAACACAAGGAATCCAGGGCGGATGATCCCTTCAGGACCAGTGGTGTGAGTGGCGAGACTGGGAGCATAGAGGGAGAGTGGGTTGAAAGGGGGAACCGATTACAAGGATCTACATGTGACCTCCTCCCTGGGGGATGGACAACAGAAAAGTGGGTGAAGGGAGACATTGGACCGGGCAATATATGACAAAATAATAATTTATAAATTATCAAGGGCTTATGAGGGGGGGCGGTGCGGGGAAGGAGGGGAAAAAATGAGGACCTAATGTCAGGGGCTTAAGTGGAGAGGAAATGTTTTGAGAATGATGAGGGCACCGAATGTACAAATGTGCTTTACACAATCGATGTATGTATGGATTGTGATAAGAGTTATATGAGTCCCTACCAACAAAAAAAGCCCCAGGGCCAGATGGTTTCACAGCAGAATTCTACCAAGCATTCAGGAAGAGTTGACACCAATCCTCCACAAAGTATTCCATAACATAAAAGAGGATGGCAAACTCCCAAACTCATTTTACGAAGCCAGCATTACTTTGATACCCAAACAGGGAAAAGACCCCACAGGTATTGAGAATTACAGACCAATATCTCTAATGAACAGAGATGCAAAAATCCTTAACAAAATATTGGCCAATAGAATACAATGCAGGGATGGTTTAACATCCGAAAATCCATCAATATTATACACCACATCGAGAAGAAAAAGGATAAAAACCATATGGTAATATCCATAGATGCAGAAAGATCATTTGACAGCATCCAACACCCATTCCTAATTAAGACACTCATGAAGATAGGATTGGAAGTAAATTCCTCAAGCTGATACAAGCTATCTATGAAAGGCCAACAGCCAACATCATAGTCAATGGAGAAAAGACAAAAACAACCCCACTGAAAAAGGGTACAAGACAAGGATGCCCCCATCCCCACTTCTATTCAATATCGTTCTGGAGGTTCTGGCTAACAACATAAGACAGTGGAAGGACATCAAAGGGATCCCAATGGGAGAGGAGGAGGTGAAACTATCGCGATTTGTGGATGACATGATCCTGTACACTGAAAACCCCAAAAGTTACACAGCTGGAGTACTTACAGCGATAGAGGAATATGGAAGAGTGGCAGGATACAAGATCAATAAACAGAAGTCGGTAGGTTTTCTATACACATTGGACAGGGCCATGGAAGAGGGGATTAAGAAGGAAGTACCCTTCACAGTAGCTAAGAACAAACTGAAATACTTAGGAATATATTTAACAAAAAATACTAAAGACCTATACAAGGAAAACTATAAGACCCTACTATAGGAAACCAAAAGCGACCTCCACAAATGGAAGAACATCCCCTGCTCGCGGATTGGAAGGCTCAACATAGTAAAGATGACAATCCTACCTAAAACAAGTTCAATGCTACACCAATTCAAATACCATCAACCTTCTTCATAGAATTGGAAAAGCTGACCACCAATTTCATATGGAGAGGAAAGGAACCCAGAATTAACAGAGAACTTCTCAAGAAGAAGGACACAGTTGGAGGACTCACCTTACTCAATTTTAATGCCTATTACACAGCTACAGTGGTCAAAACAGCATGGCACTGGCACAACGACAGACACTCAGACCTGCAGAAAAGAATAGAAAGTCCAAGAATAAAACCATCAGCATATAGACAACTGATCTTCGCCAAGGGTCCCAAAACCATCTAGTGGGAAGCAGATGCCCTTTTTAACAAGTGGTGCTGGAAACAATGGATATCCGCATGTAGAAAGATGAAACAAGACGTTTGCCTCACCCCATGCACAAGAATAAACTCAAGGTGGATCACAGATCTAGAAGTTAAACACCAAACCATCAGGACCATCAAGGAGGGAAGTGGGACTAACCTCAGAGCACTCGCCCAAGGAACTCATAGGCTCACTGCAATAGGGAAGGGTACACACACAGGTGAACTGGAAATCGACAAATGGGATTTAATAAGAATAAAGCACCTGTGCACCTCGAAAGACTTCACCAAGAGGGTGACAAGACAACCCACAGACTGGGAGAGGATTTTTAGTAATGACACATCAGACAAAGGGCTCATTACTAAAATCTACAACACCATCATGACCTGGAAAAAGAGGAAAAGTTAACCCCCTAAGGAAGTGGGAAAAAGAACTGAAAAGAGCCTTCACTAGGGAGGAGACCCAGATGGCCAATAAACATTTGAGAAAGTGTTCCAGATCATTAGCCATAAGAGAAATGCAAATCAAAACAACCATGAGATACCACCTAATACCCCTGAGGCTAGCCCAAATCAGCAAATCAGAGAGCAGCAGGTGTTGGAAGGGCTGTGGTGAAGTAGGAACCCTCCTCCACTGCTGGTGGTCATGTAGATTTGTACAGCCACTGTGGAAAGCAATCTGGAGATAC
>NW_022103928.1:13045900-13057836 GCF_000313985.2 Echinops telfairi
TGGAAACACAGGGAATCCAGGACAGATGAACCCCTCAGGACCAGCGGTGAGAGTGGCGATACTGGGAGGGAAGGGGTGGGGTAGTAAGGGGGAACCAATCACAAGGATCTACATATAACCTCCTCCCTGGGGGATGGGCAGCAGAAAAGTGGGTGAAGGGAAATGCCGGGCAGTGTAAGATAAGATAAAATAATAATTTATAAATTATTAAGGGTTCATGAGGGAGTGGGGAATGGGGAGTGAGGGGAGGGGGAAAAAGGAAAATGAGCTGATTACAGGAACCCAAGCGGAAAGCGAATTTTGAGAATGATGAGGGCAGCGAATGTATAAGTGTGCTTTACACAATTGATGTATGTATGGGTTGTGATAAGATTTGTATGAGCCCCAATAAAATGATTTTTTAAAATTAAATAATAATAAATCTCAATTAATCCAAAAGAAGGCAATGAAATAGTTTTTTTAAATAAATAACATATGAGACCAATATAAAATGGACAGTAAGATATTAGATTTATATCTAGTCACATTGATAATACATTACGTGTAAATGACCTAAATATTCTAATTAAAATGCAGCAATTTTGTTATTTTGGAGAAATACAGGACTCAATGATATGCTGTCCACAAGAAACCCATTTTACATATAGGTACAAAGAAAGTAAAAATAGAAGGATGGTAAGTAAGATGCCATGCAAACTCTAATCAAAAAGTTGCCAAAACAATAATCAAAAGCGCATGGGCTAAAATTTGAGGTTGAATCTTAGCTCTGGTGTCTGCTCTAGAATGAACATGGGCAAATCACTTAACTTCTCTGATCCTCATTTCCCCCTCACCTTTTAAAGAAATGAAAACTACTGCACAGGAGTGTGGTAAATATTGAATGCATTCATGTATAAGAAGATCTCAATTTATTCCTAGCATATACTAAATGCCTAGTACATATTAGTAGTTGTTGAATAACTATTATTACTACTGTTTCTAGGTTTATTATATAAACTCATGGTAGGACCCTCTGAAAGGGCTTGCCAGAGTTTTTGCCAGGAAGTTTCCACTGAAGTGTGGCAGATGGGATTCCAGCCAGTATGCAGAGGACATCTGTATTTGGGCTGCTGAAAACACAATCCAGTCTGCCACGGAGATGGTGGAGGCACTCGGTGCTGCCAAGTTGTGGAGCGCTTCGAAGAGCGATTGGATTTACCTTTAAGTGGAGCTGGGACCGATCTGTCATTCCTGAGCTGATGGGGTCTGGAGTCACGCAGCCCCCAGGGAGGAGGGTCTTGCCCCACTTGACAGGGAGATGGCTGGATAAGTCAGCAAGGAAAGGCAGGGAGGACACCTGGAAACTGCGGGGAGCACTCCCTCTCAGTGGGCAAATGAGAAGGGAACATCCGTTCTTCCATTTCCGTTGTGACATTACGGAAAGATAATGTAACGCAGATGCTCGGGATAAATAATTCAGGGGGAAACAAGAGACATAAAATCCAAGCAGCGTGAACAACAGCCAAGTCCTATGCGGAAGCAGCTCGTGTGCACTCTCGTTCCAACAAAGTCTGCTTCTGAACTTCATACCCAGATGTGAACCCTTAATAGGAAAGGGGATGCAGTCACACCATGGGGCTGGTAGATGTGCGACGCGCTCAGCTGAGCTGCCGGCCTCTAGCACCTGTTTCCAAATTCTTTGTCTTTTTCTTTATTTCTGGGCAACAAAATGCTCTCTCTCTCTCTCTCTCTCTCCTGGCTCCCTTTCCACAATCATCACCAAACAAGCGACTAATTATCAAATATCATGCTGTTTCCTTAGACAACTGAGTGCTGGATCCCCACTTTATTAGTCACAGTATCAATCATCAGTAATATTTATTGAGAATGCACCAATACTCTGAAGACTTGCTTTCTTTCATTTAATCCTCACACACAACTTGGGAGAAGATTCTAATCTTTTTCTCCTTTTAGCACATGAGGAACCAGAGACGACAGAGAGGGCGTAACTTGCCCAGGATCATGCAGGTTTCAAGGGACGGAGTAAGGAGTAAAGGCGGGCCATTTGCCTCGAGAGCCTGTTCTCGGCGCCACTCTTCCAGGAGCTGAGCAATAGTCGGGAAAACCATTCCGATGCACGGTGGTCACCCAGTGTCTGGCTGCTATGTGCTGTGTCACTGTGTGTTAGTAAACTTGCATGGACTTCAGAGCCTGACACTCCTGGTTGCAATCTCACTGGGGCTAGTTATCATCTGCGTTCTCCGAGGACAAGTGCCTTAACCTCTGCGTTTCATTCCCTATCAGACTAAGAGTGGGCCATAAAGGCACTTACCTTATGGGGTCTCTGCAGTGATTAAATGAAATGGTCCAAGTAAAGGGCTCAGAGGCATGCCTGGAACATATTAAATGCCCATAAATAGCGCTTCGTGAACAGCTAACAATCAGATTTTGAAAAACAATATTTCATTAGGAACTGCGATGGGAAGAGAGCAGTTCCTCTTCTTTACATCAGCTACTCTGTTATCCTGTTGTTGTTGTTGTTGTTGTTGTTGTTAATTATCCTTGAATCAGCTCCAACTCATAGCAGTTTTGGGCACAAATGACACATTGCCCGTTTCCCACCATCTTCATGACCATCAGTATGCTTCTGACCATGGTGATATTGCCATCTCTCCCAGACTCGGGTTCTATTTCCAGCTCTATGTGCAGAAGTAAATTGTCCAGCCTTTCTTCCTAGCCTTTCTTAAGCTAAAAGTGCCACAGAAACCTGTCCAGCAGGGGTGACCTGTGCTGGTTGTTTAAATACCATTGGCCTAGTTCCAGCATCACAGTCGCATGCAAGTCACAACAAACTGACCGATCAGGAGTTAGCCTAGAAGTGGCTAAATTAAAAGATTATTTAAATGAATTAAAAAAGAGTCTCTGTTTTGACTGGCAATTAATACCTGAGTCGTTTGGGGAGTAGGTGGTAGAGGTTATTGATAATTTTGCTCTTTTGAGTGATGTAGCCACCCCACGCCAGAATAGCAGATGGAATCTTATGATAAGGGGGGGTGGGGAATGAACTCATTCCCATCAAGTTTATTCCAATTCAAAGCAACCCTACAGAACAGATTAGAACTGCCTCTGTGTGTTTCTAAGGCTGCAATTCATTTCTGGACTGGAAAGCTTCATCTTTCTCCAGTGTAGCCAGCCACTGGTGGTTTCAAACCACTGATGTTGTGGTTAGTATTTCAATGTGTAACACACTACGCCACCAGAGTTCCATATGATAAGACAGGGTATGAAGCAAGCATGATTCTCCGAAAAGAAACAGGTTTAAGCAGGAATGAGGGCTACTGAAGCAGTGGTCCAGGAAACAGCCCCTTAGGACCTGTAGAAATGAGTGTAGGAATTGAGATGCACATTGGGAGAACAGGGTGATGTGTGTGATGGTGTCAATCTTTGCACTATCCGAGGTTTGATTGGTTGGCAACCCTGAGCCCTGTTTTCCAGTGGAACATAGGGAAAGAAAACAGGTATATAAATGCATGAGTATAACCCAAGTTGCAAATCACAGTGGAATAAAATTCAGAGGCTACCTTTCTATCATTAGATTACAGAAGGAGCCAAAAAGGTCACACCGTCAATCGAATTTCATAACCAAGACCACAGGGTGATGAGAAAATAATATCATCTTAATCTTTTTGAACAATAGCAAACATATCTGCTGCATTTAGAGACCCGCCGCCCTCTTATAAAGACACTTGTTTTCATTTATCACCTGATGGCACCAGATCTATTTAATTTAGAAAAAAAGCCTCAAACTATACATTTTATAAGTGATGTTTGTTTTGTTGGGCTTTTTTACAATGTAGGCCAGCATGGCAATGCCTCTCTGAAGGTAGCAGATTTTTGAGATTTAATATTCTAACCTTTCATGATACAACATACTTAGAAACACTCACATGAGTGTCTGTTCATTCTACATCAGATGACCATTCTGCAGTCAGAGTGTCTAGTGAGAGGCCCTTTCCAATCATTCTGTGATAAATTCCATTTCACGTGTATCCCATAGGACTGGGAAGTTGGGCTCTTAGTTCTTTCTGTGTTTTTTTCCCCCTTGTCCTTTAATCCTGTTCTATTGCACACTTAAGGAACTCTGGGTTGGACACTGCACTGCTAATGAAAGGTCAGACAGATAGACAAATACGCACACAGTGGTTAGGGGTACAAACTCATAAAAGGAAATGATATAATTCACTTTCCATTGCGCTCTACTTGCTAGAAAGGCTGTTCACATCCCTGGAAAATGAGAGTACACTCCTATCAGTTTGGCAGAGGATTTTTCTAAGCAATGGAGTAAACATATCAACCATATGCAGAGAGAGGGAATTCACCAGAGGCTTAATCCATGATGTAGTTAGGCTTAAAGATAACCCCTCATCATTTGATGACCCTTTTTATTTTATAGTTTTAGTTTTTAATATTTTCTGCTTTCATTTTGATTGAGGATTTTCTCTATTTTATTTGGTTATTTTTGTTAGCTTTTTTGTTTTGTTGGTTTTTTGCTTTTGTGTGTTTTTTAGAATATGAGATTCCAATGGGTGAATCTATGAAAACAGCAAATGGGCGAATGGCTTTCAGTGGAATGACAGAGTAGGTTGGGGAGAAATAAGGAGCAACTAGTAAAGAGTACATGAAAGAAGAAAATGTTCTAAAATTGATGGTGGCAATTATTGTACAACTTTTCTTGATATGATTGAACTGCTGAATTATTTCATATGTGGATTAGATCCCAACAACACTGTTTAAAAATTTAAAAAGTAGTGACAAATGAGGTTTTTAAATATCATTATTATTCCTATACTTTTCATAAATAGTTATTTGAATACCCACACATTTACTTTAGTTTATGTGGAGCAATAACATAAATTTTCTTAAAAGATTAACACAGCATTTATCTAGGTACTATCAAAGGCCTTTTAAAAATTATTGAATTTTATCCTTGAAATAATTCCATGATGTATGTACAATCATCATTTCCATTTTACAAATGAGAAAACTTCAGCTTACATGGTGTCATAGTTACCTAGAACTACTGGAACAGAAATGCCAGAAGCTGGTGATTTTAAAGAAATAAAATGTATCTTGCACCATTTTGGAAGTTAAAAGTCCAAATTAGGCTCCTGGCCAGGTTGATCCCCTCTTTGTTGACAGCCCTGGGACATCTTGGTTCCTTGGTGCTTCATAATGTAGCAACTATGCTCACTTGCACCCATCAACCCCGGTGTGTGTGTGCCTTTGTTTGTGTTCTGATCTCTTTATAACTCAGAAGTGATTAGGTTTAGGACCACTCTATACTGACATCATTAACATAACAAAAGAGACACCCAGTTTCCAAGCAGGATCACATCCTTAGGTCAAAAGGCTCTGTTACTCTTCCAGTATTTGGGGAAAGGTCTCATATGCAAATCCTACTCACTGCAAAGCCCATTTTGTTAGTCCTTTCCTTAACCTGTCTTTTTAGGGATGCCCTAACCAACTACTCACCTGTGGATGAAGTGAAGCGGACTGTCCACCATTTTAGAGCAAATGTTTAGTGGTGATGCCAGAACACACATCTCCTGATTTTCAGTTCTGTGCCCTGATTCTAATAATTTTAAATTTTACTTTTATTCTCCCCAAAATTCACAAATGTTTTTGCAGTAGCCAATGCTACAAGTGTCATTTATGGGTTTTTTTGTGTGTCATTGTCCTCGCTTTCCTTACCAAGGAAAATGAGCATTGTGCAATGGCTATAAGGATACAGTGCTGCCCTTGGTTTTGGTCCCAGTAAAGGTTATGAGAGAGAGTTGTGTAGCTGAGAGCATTTTCAAGTCACAAGAATTTCCCAAAGGCCACAGCTTGGTGAAGTGCCCATTCCCCAAGATCCTTGAAGATTTCCCAGGGCACATTTAGGAATCCATGCCTGCTCTTGCATGTACTACTCCTCATGTACTAGACCAGATGGTATTCGTTTGTGAGCCAACATCTGGTGTTGTCAGGGTACTTAACTGTTGCTGATTGGTAATGTGCAGAGAACACACTGATCACTTTCCTCCCAAGCTAATTGGAGGAGAAAGAAATGGTAAAGAGCGAAGAGAAAACATGTTTATTTGTAATTGTATTGAAATTTGTTTACCAGTACACAGTGAGGGGGAGGGCAGCACACCATGACAAATGGCAAAGGAAGTCACTGGGAGGTACACAAAATTATAAGACAATAAAATAAATACCATTGTACACACAGCCCTGCAACAGCAATAACAACAAACAACATCTACAAGTAGACACATATGTAAGGTGAACGAGTGTGGGAAGGTGAATGAGAGTACACTCATACCAGTTTGTCAGAGGATATTTCTAAGTCGTGTAGTAAATACATCCAACGATATTGGAGAGTGTACCAAATCAAGACCAAACCCATTGCCATCAAGTAGATTTTTGACTCATAGTAACCCTACATAAGGTTTCTGTGGCTATAAATCTTTATTATTTCTTTTTTTTGGCTGTAAATCTTTACAGGAACAGATAGTTTCATCATTCCCCCTTGGAAGAGCTGGTAGATTTGAATTGCTGACCTTATGGTTAGTAGTCCAACAATCACCTGACCGTGCCACCATAACCAGACACCTTGAATAAATGATTCACGGGACTTGGGGATTTAGAATCACAGACTTAAAGAACTACTAGGTCAAGTGGCATAGCAGTGACAATGGTCTATCTCCTGCTTCAGAAAGGAGTGACTGGGATCATAGAAGCTTACAAGCACCCATCTAAGATATAACTTTTAATCTTTCCCATCTGGAGCAAAGAAGAGTGAAGAAAATCAAAATGTCAAGGAAGCAATTAGTCCAGAGGACTAATGGGCTAAACACACCACAGTTTCCACCACCCAGAGACCAGAAAGAACTAGATGATGCCCAGTTACCCCTACCAACTGTTCTGAATAAGATCATAGAGGAATTCCTGGACAGATTGGGAGGGGAAAAAACATAGAACAAAATTCAAAATCACGGAAAATACACACTTCCTGGTCTTACAGAAAATAGTGGAATCCCCAAGACTGTTTCCTTCAAGTATTCTTCAAGGCTGGAAATGAACCCATTCCCAAGGTTCAGCTTTCTGTCAAATAGACAGAGCCATGAGTGAACTCCTCAGTCCAATCAGCCACACAAGAGGAGAAGGGCATCATTTGCTATAAAACAAAGCTCAGAAGTCAAGACAAAGCAAGAAAGAAGGATGAACACAAACAGAGATTGCAGGAGAGAGTACTGTCATACTTAGGGAATTGTGACCAATGTCACAAATCAAATTGTGTATAAATTGTGGCATAAAACCAAACCAATCCAAACCATTTTCTCTGTAAAGTCTCACCCAGAGCACAATAAAAACTTAAATCTGTTTGCCACTTGTTTCTTGTCCCCTTTCTCAGCCTTAGGGTGTGGGCTTCTCATAAGGAGGGCCCTGAGAAACTTGCCTTCTCTCTCTACCTTCACCTCCCTGCTGGCTGACCCTAGTTGCTGCAAAAGCCCTGTGATGTTACCACTGCCATTGGATCCACAAGACTTTGCCCTCACTAACCTGTGGTATTCCTGCATTCTGCATCATCCTTGCATGTGACTGTGTGACTGGGCTGGGATGTCTTCTTGACATATAGTTACTTCTTTATACAAAGCACTTTCTTACTCATATATGAGCATCACTGAATTTGTTTCTTTAGTCAACCTGGCCTAACACAGTAGATTATGATGCAGTTAAATGGTTTGTGCAATTATCTGCCTAACACCTGCACCCGCCACTATGATCTATGCTTCACAAAGGCAGGAGCCATGCCTGCATGTTCAGTACTGTGTCCCTGGAACTTACTACTGCCTTCTAAATCATCCTGAGTAATAAATAGATTTACTTAGAAATAATGTAACATTGCGGATATAGTTGTTGAAGCCATAAACATTGTCCTTCTGTGATACTCATTATTGTTAACTACTGTCAAGTAATCTCTGACTCCCCGTGTACAAGAGAAAGATCAGTTGCCCCATCAGTTGTGATATCTTCAGGATCATTGGCATGTCTGAATTCACTGCTGCAGGTATTGTGCCTCCCAACCCAGGGGCCTCGTCTTCCAGCAGTCGGTCAGATCAGTTGTGTTGTGATCTATAGGGGCTACAGTGGCTACTTTACAAAATTAGATATCCAAGCCTTTCTTCCTAGTCTGTCCATCTGGAAGCTTCTCAAAATCCTGCCCACCAACTTATTAAAAATAAGACACTTATGCTGATCGAAAGATTTTACCAAAGGAGTAAAATGAGAGCCCGAATATTGTAAAAATTATTTTTAGCACTGACACAATGGACCAAGAACTAATCACTAAAATTTATAGAACCCTGCAACACCTAATAAAGAAAAAAAATCCACTGAAAAGGTGGACAAAGAACACAGAGAATTCAATTCAGGCTAAAAAATACATGAGGAAATGCTCACTATCACGAGCTGTCCAGGAGATACAAATCAAAACAATGATGAGATATCATGCTACACCCACAGTGATAGCCCAATTACAAAAAGAAAAGTAAAAAGAAACAACAGATTCTGGAGAAAGTATGGAGAGATTGGAACTCATACACTGCTGGTGGGATTGTAAAATTATACAACCATTGTGGAAAGTCTTATTGCACTTCCTGCAACAACTGGAAATAAACATACTAAATGACCCGGCGATACCTCTAAGAAATGAGACAACGTGGACAGATTCATGCTGTCCTATGTTCACTGCAGCACATTTCACAATAGCAAGACGCTAGAAATAACCCAAATGCCCATCAGTTGAGGAATAGAGAATGAAAGTATGGTACATACACACAATGGAATACTATGCATCCCTAAAATACAGTAATGAAACCATGAAGCACCTCGTGACATGGATGGATCTGGAAACAATTATGCTAGTGAAGTTTGTCAGTCATAAAAGAACAAATATTGTATGAGTCCACTACTATAAGAATAAAAGCCAAGACAAAGACAGGCTTTGATTTTCAGGCCATGTAGTCTTCTAATCTGGTCCCCAAAACAATGAGGAAGTGTGCCTAACTAGTTCCCACAAACCATATATTCCCATATTATTTAAACATTTTAAAACCACCTCAAGAAAGGTGCCATCACTCCAAATAAAGCCAATGTCTCATATACATGAGAAAGGGGAGAAGAGAATCAATTCCTGACCTATAGCATTGTTCTATGATCATCTCAAATCCACAGACATGCCTATAAGAATACCTAGTGAGCATCATCAGAACAAAAAATCTTACCATAGTGAATGATGGGGGGAGTGTGGAGTGGAGATCCAAAGCCCATTAGTAGGCCACTGGAGATCCCCTTGCAGAGGGGTCTCGGGGAGGAGATGAGCCAGTCAGGGTGCGATGTAACAATGATGAGAAACACAACCTTCCTCTAGTTCCTGAAGGTTTCCTCCCCGCTCCCACTACCATGACTCGAATTCTATCTTGTAAGACTGGCTGGATCAGAGGAGGTACACTGGTACAGATAGGAACTGAAAATACAGGGAATCCAGGATGGATGAGCCCTATAGGACCAGTGGTGTGAGTGGCAAAACAGGGAGGGTAAAGGGAGAATGGGTAGGAAAGAGGGAACCGATTACATGGAACTGTGTGTGACCTCCTCCCTGGGAGACAGACAACCGAAAAGTGGGTGAAGGGAGACGTCGGACAGGGCAAGATATGACAAAATACCCATTTATAAACTATCAAGGGCTCATGTGGGAGGGGGGAGCGGGGAGGGAGGGGAAAAATGAGGACCTAATGTCGGGGGTTTAAATGGAGAGAAAATGTTTTGAGAAATGATGTACAAATACGCTTTACACAATTGATGTGTGTATGGATTGGGATAACAGTTGTATGAGCCCCTAATAAAATGTTTTAAAAAAAAAAGAATACCTAGTGAACCTGACTGAGAACTCAGATCGAGAGGAGGGGAGACATGTCTGTATTGGAGAAGGGAGTTACACTTATGATGGTGAGTGAACCAGGGTGGGCAACCTGCCTGTGAGAAAAGTGAATACATTACTTATTTAGAATCCCAGGGCCAATACACCCGGCACGATATTCCTAACTGAGCACTTTTGATCTAGTTTCCATCCCGCCCCTGGTAACTCAGACTTTGGGTTATAGGCAACTGGGACAATACATTCTGTCCTTTAGAGCAGCATAGCACCCTTCATGGGCCACACCAGAAGGACCCATATAGGAAAACTCCCTAAGTGAATTAGATTTTACCACCCTAAACTCACTAATCGATCGAAGGAACTGAAATATTCCTTTGAACTTAAAACTGGAATGTCTAAGCAGATCCCCAAGTTTCGGGAATTGGTTGTCATTGGTTTGGTTTGGACCTATTACTTTGAAGGTACCCAATGAAGGGTGACCCAAGACCAACATATATTTGCTGTTTTTACACTCTTTCTGCATGTTTGTCATGTGTGCTAACGTATTAGCCATGGTTCTGCCTCTGTTAAAAAGTGCTACTGAAAGAATTGCTGTATCTCCAATCCTCCTGGTTTCTGTAATTAGTGTCCAGTCACCTGTTTAGAAGCTATATAAATTAATAATTCATGTATTATTGTCTAAAAGGATGTCCTACACAGATATAAGTTCATTTTCTCAATAGTATTTTAAATTCTATGCCACTGAAAAAAATAATACTATCAATAGAATTATCTTATTATATAGTCCAATAAAATGTTAATGATGTCTATAAAGTGAACCATGGATATATATAAACTAGATAAATGAATGCATTTGGAGTCCCCTACTTGATAGTAGCCTTACTATAAGAACAATTCCTTCTTGTGACAAAGCCTTGCTCGGTACTCACCCTCATGAGATCACTGAAGAGATGAGTGTTAGAGCAAAGTGTGGTGAGGAAATCAAATGGTGTCCAGCTGCAAGAAGAAAAAAAAAGCTTCTGAGGTGTTAAAGTCTTGTCTCAAAATAAGCAGATGTCTTAGTGAGGAGTCAGCTAAATCCACATGGAAGAAGCACAGCAGCCGGTGTGATCCAAGGATTGTAAAGAATAAAAGCCAAACCTGCAGGATGGAACAGGACCAAAGTCTAAACACTAAATACCCAGTTTGTGGAACACTATGGAGGATGCTACAAGCCAAAAATCCACTTGCAGGGTCCTACATGGATTGAATCTTTGATGAATCACCTTGGACAATAGTGTAGCAATGGGAATAACCTTAATATCAGACAAAGAATATTGGAAAGTGGATTTTGGCAGCTGTAGTTAGGCTGGAATGTAACCCCTTGTCAGTTAGATCGCTCCTTTGACCTATTTTGAATTTATTCTATTTTTTAATATTCTTTCATTTTGTTGAGGTTTTTCTCTGTTTCATTTGGTCATTGTTGCTTGGTTGGTTGTTTTCTGTGTTTGTTTTTGTATGCTTTCCGGTACAGGGAAGTCAGGATGAGTAGATCCAGGAAGACAACTACAGGATTGATAATTACCTAGGGCCACAGAAGGGGAGGTGGGGATAACAGGGAGTCCACAGTAATGGGCACAAAGAGAAAAAAGTTCCAAAGTTGATTGTGGTGATGAATATACAAACCTTCTTAATATGATTGAACTATTCAATTGCATGATAAGTTTTTATATTTCAATAAAATGATTTTTTATCCAAAAAACCTGTCCACTATCGGTGACCTAACTGGTAATTGAAATAACTGTGGCATTGCTACAGTATCATCTCTACACACAAGTCACCACAACCTAACAAACTGACCAAGGGAGATAAATATAAGCTTAAGGCTACAATTTATTTTTTTTAAACATTTTATTAGGGGCTCATACAACTGTTATCCCAATCCATACACACATCAATTGTGTAAAGCGCATTTGTAGATCGTTTCTCAAAACAT
>NW_022103928.1:13058405-13060835 GCF_000313985.2 Echinops telfairi
ATCCCTTCGACACCTCGTGGTTGCATAGGCTGGTGTGCTTCTTCCATGTGGGCTTTGTTGCTTCTGAGCTTGATGGCCGCTTGATTACCTTCAAAGGGCTACAATTTTTGTTGATTTCTGGGATGCTTCTCAAATGTTTGCATTAGAAAGTGCCTTACACGCCCAAAAGACAGAAAGCCATTGGTGTGGAATCTGAAGAGTAAATTTGTTTCACTTTAGAAGAAAAGAAAGGATGAAACAGACTGATTCGAGAATGGCAGACTAGAGGGGAAAAAGCTCATTCAAAGCCTATCTTTTGCAACCTACCTTTAGGAACAACTGAACATATAGCCCACAACTCTGGTTCATGAAGGTATGTACAGCACAGCCCATGTAGTAGCCATGTTAAACTGGGAATGTTTCCTGGATGACTTTCACTGAAGAAGTGGTCAGATGCACACACCCCCAGCCTCGCCTCCTGCACGAAAGAGTACTGACGGTTGCACACCGATTTGGGAAGTCTCTGAGAAGTCTTGCTCCTCTTCTCACCTAAACGCTCAGTCATTTGGCAAACTCGCGGTCACAAACGTGAAGTGGACTCTCCTCACTGTGAAACATGAAGGTTTGAGGGTGATGTGTACAAGAGTCCCGAATGGAAATACTGCTCAGTAGTTCACGTTCTCTCTTAGGACTACCTTCAAGTGTGTTGTTTACTGAATAAAGAAACTTCTCCTCAGACAAAAAACAGCAATAAAAAGTATTTTAGAGGAAGATGCAACAGTAGCCTCTCTGCCTACAAGGGATTTTATGAGCTGCTTTTCTGGATAAAGCTATCGGTTCACTTATTCACTATGATATAAGAGCGTATGAAGGTTTTCTGTGACCTTTGTGATGCAGGGTGGTATTTTCCACTAGAGAACTGAGAAAAGGATGTCTTAAAAGTCTTGGAATTTCCCCCCGACCCTCAATTTGTCCTCGTTTTGGTAGAAAATCTAAAGGAAAACTATGAATTATGTTTTTGACCTTTTCTCCTGCCTAATGGCTTTTTGTTGTTGTTTTATTCTGTTTTTGTTTTAGCCTAAATCATGTGGGAAAAAGGATTCTGCCCTTGGATTCCACAGTTCTCAGGCATTCGACTGTGGCGTGGATGTGACATTAATGCTTCATGCCTTGCATATTAATAGAGGCGAGCATTAGGAAAAGATGTCCTGAGGGCAAAGCCAGACTTCTGTTTTTTCTTCAAATGCACACTGCTTTCTGCTCTCCTCTCAGAGGGGATTAAACTGCACGAACAGCTGCAGGCAGGCAGCCCTTGCAACCAGTAGCCACTTAGAGAAGGAATTTAACATTTTCTATAGGATTCACATACTTAAAGTTAATATTTTGGATCATTTCAAGAAAAATTTAATTGTGAACTCTTTGTACCCTTTTCCCCTGCTTGTAGGTTGCTATAACAACCAGAATTCGATTATGCCCATAAGTAACTGCAGAATTGTATGAATCATCCCACCAGTGAGTAAATCACTTATAACCTCATCCTTTCCGTGAAAAAGCAGTTGAGCCTCTCACTTATTTCCTGTTGCATCCTTAGTTAGATATGTTGCTTAAGAGTTTAGTTTGGATTTTTTTCCCCAGGGAGGGTGGGGCGTGCAAGGGGTGGCTCTCCTTTTTGAAGGAAATATTTGAGTTGGTAACCAGACATACACCTACTCATTTCATGTACAGCCTTGGAAAGAGGGTCAGCAGGAAGTTGATCAGAGAGTATATGGTCATTAATCAGAAGGGAATTACTTAATGTAAGAGAGAAAAAAATGTGTGTCTCTGCCATCATTAGCAGCCTGCTCTTATTAACAGAACTGACTAGCTTTGTTCAAATATGTGAATTCAGGCTCTTAATTCTTGGGATCTACACAAAGGTGTGCATTGTCATGCATAGGAATCCCTGGGTGCTTTAAGCATAGGAGCGCTGGGCCTCTAGTCATAAGGTGGTTGGTTCGAACCCATTCAGTGATTCTATATACCCCTTCTCTGCTCTACACTCAACTTCTCTTCATGTTTATATCTTACTTTCAGTTAAATCGTACATGTACTACAACTGAAAAACCAATATTGATATATTATTAACTAAAATTCACAGTTTCTACAGAGCTCACTCTTTATTTTGTACCATTCTATAGGTTCTGACAGATGTATAATGTCAAGCCTCCACCTCTTTCATATCATGTAGCATAATTTCATTGCCCATAAAATGTCCTGTGTTACCACCTACCTGAACCTCTGGAAAGCAGAATTTATTTATTTATTACTGTTTCTATAGTTTTGATTTTCTAGAATGTTTCTATTTAAGACTGGCTTCTTTCAGAGGGGATAACAAACCCAGGGACAAGGGAACAACAAGCGATCCAAATTGGTGGGGAGGTAGGTGTGGGAGACCTGGTAGGGCAGGATCAA